>NC_136492.1:41209723-41352223 GCF_053919585.1 Euprymna scolopes
GTAAGATTACAAAGATTTAAAATTTCGATTTTCGGCTTAAAAAGCCTTCATCAGGATATTTTTTAAAGACAATACAATATATATTTGTTATTTTTTATTTTCTATGTGCCATGGTGTCGTCTGGCTGCGTGGTTGAATATTGTAAATCCAGTGGCGACCGTGGTCCAAACGTGAATGTGTAGTATTTAAGAAAAGAAATTCAAAATTTAAAAAAAAATTCATTTTTCCGGCTTAAAAAGCCTTCATCAGGATATTTAAAAAAAAAAAAAAACAATACAATATATATATTTTTTTCTTTTCTTAAATACTGCACATTCACGTTTTGACAACGCTCACCACTGGATTTATAATATTCAACCACGCAGCCAGACGACACCATGGCACACAAGAAAAGATATATATATATATATATATATATATATATATATATATATATATATATATATATATATATATATATATATATATATGCGTTTTATTTTTTATTACCGTATTTTTCTGTTAAGTTACATTATTGTTTCGGCTACACGACCGTTTTTTTTGCCGTCATGTAGCTTCCTCAGACTTTTACAGAAATGTTCGTTTATGGTGAAATGAAAGAGTGAATGGTGTCAGGGGAGGGGTGCGAGAGAAAAGCGGAAAAAGAGGAAAGGAACAAGGGGAGGTGGGAGGGGGTGCTTGGTATGTCGGTAATGTTTTAGTTTTGGAGTTTAAGGGCATTAGGTGGCTGTGGGGGGGTCTGGGAAGTTCATCTCTGGTGTGACTGAGGGCATAGGGATACATGGAGGGGGAGGGAGATTTGTGGAGGTAGGAGGAGGGGGTTACTTTAAATTTCGAGCCCTAAGGTTTAGGTTGATGGCGCCTCGTTGGTGAGATGATTTCTTCATAAGTATTCTTGACCTGTTGGGTGTTCGCTTAGGTTGGGAGGCGGGGAGGGGCTATACTTCGGTTTATCTATTTGATTTTTATTTGTTGTTAAGTGCTTGGAGAGGGTTAGCTTTTAAATTCCTTTGTTCCGTGCTGCTTATGAGCACTGTTCTTTTAAAGTATTAATGCATTAACATAAACTTTACTCTTTAGACTCCAGGTCTAATTCCCTCTATTAGATATGTATATATATATATATATATATAGATAGATATATATATATATATAATAAAAATTACAATTAAATTTACCAAATTGATCTAAGATGGTAAAACTAAAATATATTATAAATATTAAAGAATTAATATTTATAAAGTTATCTCAGCCAGATGTAAAAGCTCGATAAAACCAAATAGGAGATAGAGCTTATAATACGAGCAAACAGTTAATAAAACATGTTAAAAACACCTTGAAAAAGAGTTAAAAACATATTTGATCCGATCCCGGATTTTGCTAATTCATACCCTGTGATGAGAAGGAAAGTATTTCTTCGAAACTCCGCGGATTAAGGACTATCCACTTATCAAGTGTTTCCTTTTCAGATTAAATATGTTTTTAACTCTTTTTCAAAGTGTTTTTTAACACGTTTTATTAAATGTTTGCTCGTATATATACATATATATATATACATATATATATACATATATATAATATATATACATATATACATATATATATATATATATATATATATATATGGAGACAGAGAGAGAGAGAATGGGGGTAGAGAGTGTATGTTCCTATCACCTACTCCATCTGTCTGTTATATACGTACACTACCACCGTTGTTAAAACTAATCTCGCATAACGTAGATGAGGACGTGCAATAAAACAGTCAAATATTTTTCTATCACAAAATGTTAACAATTGCGACGTTTGTTTGGGGTTTTTTTTGTGTGTGTTTTTCGTGTCTATTCATCCGCTTGCTTACACCATTTTCCCTTTTCTTACTTTTATTTGCTCAGCGTCTAAGCTGAACAGACATTTCTAAATGAAAAGAACGATAAACACGTAATCCAGGAAAGACGACGCTTCTAACATTACCGAATTCATTTGCCGGCAACAGTGTTGGGTTCACTTGCAATCACGAGAAAGAATCGTGCGCGCCTTTATCGCTTTATGTCGCTTGTTAGAAGCATTCGTAAAATTTCGTAGATGTCCTGAAGCGCGTATAAATTGCGCTTTGTCTGAAGGAAGTGTGACTGACCAACCGACCGAGTCTTATAGAGATGCATGTAGGTATTTATTTTTCCCCACTGCGAGAAATATGATACAAAGGTCGGAAACTGGATTTGAAAAGTCAGCGCACAAGAGGAGAAGCACTCTGCAACAGATGTATATGCAGCATTGCAGTGCAGCACCTTCGGCATTCCTCAGCAGGGGTATCTCTGGTGATTAGCAATAAACAAACTCCTTCTCACAGACAGAAGGCAAAGCTTGAGAAAGTAGACCTGCTAGAACTGTACAGAACTAGCATTACAATGCAATATATATATATATATATATATATATATATATATATATATATATTTATATATATGTGTGTGTGTGTATATATATATATATATATATATATATATATATGTGTGTGTGTGTGTGTGTGTGTGTGTGTGTATGAAGAGGTAGGGAGTGGTAACAAAATTTCCGCCGTTTTATTTTCTATTTTTCGAATCTATTGTGTTTAAAATTTTTTCGAAACCGTCCTTTTTTTTAGGGGGGTAGTATTCTATTTTGAATTAATTTGTAATATATATGAATATTTATAGTTAATTTAATTACTGATTATTCTTAGATCCATAAAATAAAATGTCGGACTAAGGAAAAATGTGCCTTTATATATTTTGGCGTTTTGATTTCTTACAATTATATTATTAAGAATCTTATTAAATGTTAGGAATAAGTTGTAAACAACAAATGAGAATAATATTATTAGTTAATTATTTTGAAACTTATTAAATATGAATTTAAATTTAAGAAAAATGGCGGTAAATTAGTTACCAACCTAATATATTTAATATATACGTCGTATCATTTTCCAGAATTTATTCTAGAACAGAAGTAAAATATTAAAAAAAAATTTTTTTTACGTATTTTTTGGATTCTTCGGACAACTGGTCTCATCTTAAGTGTCATTTTCATAACGTTTAGGTCGATATAACTCCTGACCTTCTTCAGATGTATCTTGTCGAACTCGGGAATGTTTCTGTCGAACTCAGATGGAATTCCCAGCTAAATCCTTTATTTACTTCACGGGTGTAGCATGTTCTCTTCCGTCAGCCATAACTGGATAGAAGACCTAAGTAATTGGTAATTGTATTTTTCGGTCGCCCACACTAAGAATTGAACTTGCAACCTCCAGAAAAACATCAATTTTGCAGTTAATTTTCTTCTAAGTACTCTAACCACGGCACTGCGCCACTGGTCCTTGCGATTCTAAATAATACGAATAACGAATCCTCATCTCAAAAATTTAGAAACGTAATGTATTTTTACGTTCGTTGCTTTTTCTCTTTTCCCTTCCCGTTGTTGTTGCTTTTCGCCATTCATTTCTGCGAAGAAAACGAGGACTGTTTTCTCACCTGATTAGATATCGTTTGCGAGATTTTAAAAAAACTAATAATAATAAAATAAAATAAACGATCCAGGATCGAATCACAAGAATAGCCCCTGTTTATCTATAGACTCCGCGGGTGGAGAAAGGCCAACTGTTATCTGTGGCTCGCATTTGGCAGCTCTGCATTCATTTGGGGGAAAGGCTAAACTCAAATGACGTCATTCCCTTCGTGAATGACATTAAGACACGACCTCATACTGCGCTTTGCCACAGCCATGATATGTATACATGTTGAATAGTGACTTGAATTTTGATTTTATATTAATCTTGTTCACCTCAAATAAGGCATATTACTACTTAGATATAAGGGCTACTATAACATTTTACGTTAAACGTGACTTCATACAGGGGCGTTTTCGTAGTGACGTACTTGCGCATGTGTGTGTGTTTGGATTCTTAATCCGGCAGGGGGATGTGATACGTCTAGTGTGTTAGGTATAAGGTAGTGTTAAGGTCATGCTTGCATGCCTTCTCGCTTTCAGCTAACACTGTTGGCTAACCTCACGGTGAAAGGGGAACAACTATGCATAAGTCTTCCCTGCCAGTACATAGCCTCTCCATCATCAAGACTTCTACATTGCCTCCATGTTGGCCACACACGGTAACTGGGGGCCTTGCGGCCCCAGGCTAAACTTGTAGGAGATCTCGGAGTAGTAGGGGACCCCAGAGGTAGTGCGTTATAGCCCACCGATATGTGGACATGCGCTGCCACACTACCAACCCCCACCCCACTGTCTTGTGAGTGCCCTTGGTTGGGCGAAGACTAGGGGAATCCAACCCCAAAATAAAACACTACTGCCTTGTGGGCCTTATCACAGCAAAAGGCTAAGAAATGGGACCTCTGACTTCAAATCCTACTGCTGCCTTGCAGTTTTCCTTAAAAGGCTATGAAACGTCATTCAGAAGAAAAGGCGTTGTAGCGGACACGATAGGGCGACTATCTACCTCACTCAGATTACTTTCGGCCAAAAGCTGCAGCCTCCTCCGCTGTCAGTCATCGTGGGTTCACTCGACTGAACATGAGCATTGGAGGTTCAGAGGGTGTCTATCTGATGTGCAACAAATAATGCACCTTAACTGCGCAAGTTTGGAGCCAAGGTGGAAAGTCCTATAGCGATGGAGTGAGACTACGCCAACACTGAGGGATACAGCACTGAGGCCCCAACTGACAGACTGCATGATGATGATGACTTGCACACATTCGTTCTCATCTGTGAGCGATCAAATTGCACATGTTCGTTCTCGCTCACGAAAAATTATGTTCTATTTTCGATCGTAAACAGTCAAGAAAACAATAGAATAAATGTCTTGTGCAGACGTGTACGTGTGCTGGTCATTCATTATTTTCTATCGTCGCTTCTCTCCGTGTGTTGTTGACTGATTCATCTGTCTCGTTGGACAAACAAGACTAGCTAGAGTACTTGTGCATGAAACACAATTGAGACTTGCTGAGATTTCAAAGGTTTTATTTAGAGAGTGAGTTTACTCATTGGAGGAAGGAGACTACGTAGTTAATTAATTATCAACCTCTTAACTTTTTTTGGAAACTTGGGAATTGAGAGAGGAAGACGGACAGAGGCATCGTCCGTACCACTTCCCGAAAGTGACTGACCAAAAACTCTTTCTTTCTCGTTCGAACGCGTGACGTCATCTCTATCTTCATATCGTTTGACACCCGTATTTCTAACAAATTTTATCTAGAGTTTACATTTCTGATTTATCCTGACATGTACGAATGTGGCCCTCACTAAAATTTATACTGACGTTAATCGTAACTTTTTGGTGTAGGGTCCCAATGGATAACACTACTATTTGAGATAATGCCTATAAGGAACCATGTGAAGAGATGTGCGAGATGTTTTTTCACATTACATTAAAACTTCTAAATGTTAGTAAAGTCATGGAAGCAGAAAACAGGGAGAAAAAATCAAAGTTTTGTAATCCGAGGAAAGAAACTACTAGAGTAGAAGGCTCTCCAGCATCTAGGGACTTATACATCGAAGGGGTGTGATTTTGCTGCTATACGGGTTTGTTGCTTGTATGTAAGTCAAAGGTGTACAAGTGCAATGTTTGTCAGAGCACAGTCCATTGCAAAGGAGTTACAAGAACACAATATTGTGGTGATGCGACAGGGTTTAGAGCTTGGTTGATAGTGTGGAACCTATTAGATTAGAGACCTTTCTTTCAGACCCTGTCTAATAGGGATAGATTAATGGTAGATATACCAACCCAGATGTGGCAACAATACTCCATACATGGTCGAATGGTGGCTTTTTAGAGATACCGAATACTCTCAGGTGTGAGTCATTTTAAAGCACGGTAGAGGGGACCCATCTTCTTTGCTGCAGACTTAAGTATAACGGAATAGATGCCGCAACCATTAAGAATAACTAATTGCTATATAGTGACCTGAAACTTTTTGGTCTTTATTTCTCATCAAGTCTTTCTAGGAATATATATGTTAAATCCATTGCTCTTTCTGTTCTCATAAAGTAGATTTTCTCTGTTGTTCTAAACACTTTCTGACACCTTATGCTATTCTTTATCTCGACAAATCTACTATCAGACAAGTATTGTTCTTGTATTTGGGCTGGTAAATCTCTGTCTCATTTGAGAGTTCTTGATAGGGTTCAGAAATATATCCGCGATTTAATTGGTCCCATTCTATCTTCTCTGCAACTTATCTTTCACAAATGTGATGTTGCTAGTCTCAGTCTTTTCCATAAATACTATTATTGCATGTGTTAATCAGAATTGTCTAAGCTATTCTCTGCTTCTTTTATTGCGGCTCGTTTGACTCATTGGTCTAGTGGTCTCCATCAGTTCGCTGTTTTGATATCTCATTGTAATACAGCTTCCTATTCCTGTAGCTTCTTTTCCAAGAATGGCAAACTTGTGGAGCTCGCTTCCTGCTGACTGCTTTCCTCCCTACTGTTAACATTGGTCTTTTCGAGATTAAGGCCAATAGGCATCTTCTGTCTTAGCTATAATCATCTGTCTTTCTTTTGTTATCTCCTTACATTAGGTGGCTTCACGCCTTGTCTGGAGCGATTTCCATTAAAAAATGTATAGCATGTGTGCCATGGAGAAGCTTTCTATTGACATTGTGAACTTACGGGGTTGTTGTCAGGTTGGACTGAAGGTTTCAACTTTTCCAACGTTATCAAAATGGACAATGAGTTTTGATTGTACTGAACAGCTCATTTGATTTAAATGTAATTCATATAACGGGGCTTCACATCAGTGAGCAGTGATGCTACTTGAAAAAAGCCGTTGGAAGGAAGACGTGAAATGGTGCATATTCTCTCCTGATGACCAGATATTACCTGTGTTACGTTGTGAATGTTATTTTAGAAGGTACCAAATATGAGAGTATGTTACGTTGTTCTTAATTAGATGACGGCTTAACTATTTGTTGTTGTTTATGTTAGTAAGAGTCTTAGAGTGATGATGTGATGAGTGTTGAGAGATGCTCATATTATATATATTCATTGTGAGTGTTCATATTGTTGAGAGATGGAGACATGTTTGTCGAGATAGCATATTGGAGACATAAACAGGGTATATATAAAGAGAGACAGTTCTGTATATATGAGAGACAGGGTACATATAAAGAGAGAAAGAGAGACAGTTCTTATATATAACGAGACAGACAGGTACATACTACTACAAGAGAGCCAAGCCTGTAATTCAACTAGAAGAGATTTTTGAATATCTTGATAGATAGACCGAGAGTGCGTTTGACATTTACGTTTTGAAAGTTGTACAATTTTATAAACACACTTTCACTTTACCTTTGTTTTGGTAGAATGACACAACACAAGACGGCAGTCACATGACGATACGTTTATTTCTTCTTCGACCGGTCGGACATGATTTTGTATTTCAGGGATTCAAAGTTGTTACATGGTCATCTCAAACCCTCTCGCTTCCAGAGGGAGCCTTGACTCTAACGGAGAATCGGTTTGATCTACTCTGCTTCTCTGATCTCACTGATCTGATTCCTTCTCTCTTCTCTCACCTTCTAACTCTGATTCTCATTCTGACTTATCTAACTTCATAACTCATGACGTCACTGCATGACGAAGCACGTGCCTCTCAGAACACATGGCATGATATGCCTCCATGTTTAAGCATGCATTATTATTCACATGTTTCTTGCAAAGCTGACCCTTTAACCTAATTTTCGTAACTTACTTCACCAATAACAGTTTCCAGTGTTCGTTTTTAAATTCCTTATTTTAATTTTCATTTTTATAAGAAATAAAATTCATCATTACACTCCTTTTTCAATAAACAGATATCTAACTATTTTGTGTGAGCTAAACAATGGCAATTCCACATCCCTTAGTTTCAATAGCATTCTGTGTTATATAGTTCATTATTAGTATTATTGTTATTGTTCGTATTTCTTGTTGTTACTGTTATTGTTAGGTCTTATTGATAGTGAGAGTCTTAGAGAGTCTTAGTGAGAGAGATGTTGTTGAGAGATTGTTCGTGTTATGACGAGATTCATATATATAAAATGTTCATACTTAGAAGTGTAATAGAAGCTCTTTGAGTGATGAAACAGTGTTCAGACAGTCTTAGTGTTCACATTGTAGAGATGTCGAGACGTGTATGTAAAGACATTTTAAAACACATGATATACAAGACATATAATAACAATTTTCACTTTACCTTTTGGTAGAATTACAACACAAAGACGACGTTTATAAAAACACATGATGGGTTTATTTCTTCTCCCGACCGGTCGTGGTTTTCTGAGTCAAGAATTCAAAGCTTCACATTCTAAGTTTCAAAAGTGACCGTCTCGCTTCTAGACGTTCGAATCCCATGTCTGGACTGTCGTCTGTCGTCCTCAGACTCTCTCAGACTCTCTCTCAGTTTCTCTCCTTGCTTAACTCTAAAGTTTCTAACAATATCGAGAACTTCTCATTTTCCATGACGTCATACACATGTTAAAACATGTGTCTTCTTTCACGTGTTCTGGAAATGCGTGTCCAAACTTTTTCCTTTGTTTACAAAAGGAATTTTAACCTATATTCCCAGTAACCTATTTTCCAATATGTTAAAAAGATGTTTATTAAATTATCTTATAGTTGCATTCTTCAATTGAATGTTCATAACAGAATTGACAATGCACATTCTTTTCTTGAAACTATTTTATCTCTAAGCTAAACAATGGTTTGTTTTCACATTCCATTTGCTAATTCTCTCTCGTAATCTATTTCTAAACCTAAATTACGAGGTTCGAATTTCGTCTATTCTATTTCATTTTCATTTTAACTAAATCTCTCTATTTTTATACTTACATGAAAAGGGGGCAGCCCTTATCATGTAACATCTGCATTTATTTTAATTTATGATTGGAATTCTCAATTCCCAGTCTGGCTTCGCAAGTTCGAATACTTGACTATCCTATTTTATATTTACATTTAACTAATTCCCTATGTCTTTACTTACATGAAAAGGTAGCAGCCCTTATCATGTAACACCTGAAGGTTGGAATAAAATACTCAACAAGTGAAAATAGCCGATAAACATGATTATACAAGGTAAGCTGTTTCTTCCAAACCACAAAATATTCTGTTAACCGTTCGCTTCATAATAAATTCTGCTACTATCATCATCATCATCATCATCATCATCATCATCAGCAGCAGCAGCAGCAGCAGCAGCAGCACATATCATTCTAAAGAGTGCAGCAATGTTGGCAGCTTTCCATAACTTATACAAACGTTTTTGAATCCTTTGAAATGAAATTAGCAGTAAAATGTTATTTACACCTGAGAAAGTTATGAACTCATCTTTTTTCCTTCCTTCGGAGAAAAAAAAAAACAGATAAAAAAAAACAACGTGCATGATGATACATGAACAGTCAATACTGTTAATACGAATATTAATATAAAAAATAAAAATAACAACGAAATATATTCTGATTCAAGCCGTCTTATAACAGAGAGGTAAAACACAAGCGGGTAAAATATTATTTAGGATAATGTTTTTAAATGGAATACTGGCAACATATGGGGAAGCACTGCTCAGAGCACCCTTTCCTGCTTCGAAACTTGATTGGTGATGTCCATTTCTCATGCTTACAACCGCCTTTCTCACAAAAGAGACATTGTAAGTCAATCTCTGATCTATCGGTATTCGACTCAGCTTCAACTCATGCCATCTTTCATGGAAAACATTTACAACAAATACTTGTCTACTTACAAACACTATCAACAATTTCCTCCACATGAGCCTAAATCTAGATGCAAATTCTACGAACAAAGTTTCTTTCCTAAAACTGCCTTCCTGGGGAATTCTTTACTGTAGATCTGCTTTCCAGCTGACTACAACATGGTTGTTTTGAAGTCAAATGCAAAGAAGTTGTTGTTGAGTTGTCCTCTTAAATAATCAAATTCTACCCAATTTCCATCACAATCGATTATCACGCTGTTGTTTCACTGGCCACCTTACACTCATTAACTCTTATTCTCGAATGATCTCCAGGCCTTGATAAATGATGGAAACAAAACGAAAAGAAAAACACATTTATCAGCGGCTTTTTTGACTGCTCTTTATTTAACAACATGCTGATGCACCTTTAATTTTGAGAATACATCAATTATTACTGAAGTTCTAACGTTTTTTCTTTCATTTCTGAAAAGTATTAAATATATCCGAAAAGTTAATCAACATTAAGCGTGGTCAGTATCAGATCGATCACATAATGTAATAACATGCGCTCTATGTAGTAGAACGTCGAGACCTCCGCCCAAGAGCTGCAATACCCTAACGCAATTTCCCCCAACAGGGATATACATAACACTTGGGGATTGCTTGTAAATTTTTCACTCCCAGTAAACTTCCTCCTTCGGAGGAAACTAGTTCGACTCGTAGAGTACAGAGTAGTAAACATGAATACGTCACACAATACAGTCACATACTCGATCATTAAGATAGTGGTGTCAATGTAATTAAAGCTATAAATAATTCATAACTTTTATATAATAATAGCCCCAAAGCGCATCTGCAGCAAATAAAACGTGCCATTCAAATTAATTCACATTAAATTGCACAAATAACGCTTGGATTACAATGCTGACTAAATAACAATCGGATGTAAGACTTTATTTCGTTTGATTATATAACAACTGATTTTGTTCGATTCTTTATTTATTGAAGTACTAGTAATGCTACCAGTCTCAGGACAAGTTCTTTACCCTGATGCAGAAAAAATTAAAAATCAAATTAAAAAAAACAATGTTTCAAGTTTAATTGTAGTGCTCGATGCTTAAACGTTTTAATTTGTAAAGTTAATTATTTGTTAGTATCTTATAGTCAAAATTTCACAATTGTTAAAAGCACCATCTATGGCAACCCTTCAAAGGTCGGAAACGACCAAGTTCTCTCTGATTCTCTTTCTTCTACGTTGAGCACGTGATGCAATAGAGAAAATGGTTAATTTTAATGCATCTAAAACCTAGATTCTATCTTTACATCATCAACCTTCTGATCCCGACTGGCATCAATTGAAATGAATGGTTCTCGTCTTGGGGAGGTCCATATTTTGACAAGCTTCTGGCCTGACCTTTACGCCTGATCTGAGATGAAACACGTACATCAAGTCCGTTGCCAAGGCTGCTGGAAAAATGATGGGATCGTTCTACCATTCCAGTAGGTATTTTACTGCTTATGCAATTCTCTACCTGCCAAGTACGTCCAAGAATAGAGTACTTTTGCCACATCTGGTCAGAAGCAACTTATCCTGCATTGACAGTTCTAAAATAAACTTCGTAGCCTAGTGGGGTTGCCTTTTTCTCTTCCCTGCAACGTATTTCTCACATAAGAGACGTTGCAAGCCTGACTCTGCTTTATCATTATTTTCATGGCAGCTCCAATCTTTCGTCTGAGCTCCAATCTATGGCCCCCTCCTGCGTGACTTTCACAAAATACACTCGTCGAACTGAAACAACTATCAATAATTTCCCTACTCTTTATCTGTGCCTAAACCTAAACGTAGATTCCATGAACAAAGCTTCTTTCTTAGAACTGCAGCCTGTAGAACTCGGTTCTGTTTTCCTGCTTTCCAAGTCCAACGTAAACAAGTTCTTGATGAGCCATCCCCTTAAGTAATCCAATTTACCAAATTTCCACTAGTAACGATTACTACAATATTTTCCCATTGACTACCGTACACTCATTAACCCTTATCCCTGAGTGGCTTTTGGGCCTTAGTACTTTATGACTCCATTTGTAAAAAGAAAGTAACAACGTTTTTATTTTAAATGTTTAATACTCCGTACGAATACCGAATCTATTTATAGTATATCCTGTCGACCCTGTTGTTAATACCAGGGTTGCGGAGTTGGATGGTAAAAGTCCGACTCCAACTCCATTAAAATATTGCACTGTTAAAATATTTGTAAAACAAGTATAGAGATGCAACATTGCAGCGATGGGACGGGCGCTGGAGCTTAGTTGACAAAGTGGGATTAGATTGAAGACTCTTTTTTGAAGCCTATCCAAGAAGGCGAGACTAGCGGTAGAGGCACCAGCCCAGATGTGGGAACGATACTCCATACATGGGCGAATGGTGGCCTTGTAGACAACCAGGATACTCTCAGGTGTGAACAATGTTCTAGCTTGATAGAGGGATCCACCTTCTTTGCAGCAGTCTTTTCAATGTCCTCTACGTATTTGTTCCAATTTATATTGCCTACAAATATTAGGCCGAGGAGTTTGAAGGTAGAATTCTCAGGTAAGGTGCTATTTGTCATGGATATAGGTGGTTGGAGAGGCGTTTGGTTATTGTTAAAGGAGAGCAACTTAGTTTTACTAGCATTAAATGTTACCATCCATTTGCGGCACAATTCCATAATGGTCTGAAGGTCATTTTCTAACGATTCTGCCAATGTCTTAGAATTATGTACATCCATTCTTCCCTCGTGCATGTTATAGAGCATTGTACCATCTCGGACACAATATTATCAGGGAGGTCGTTTATGAATATCAGGAATAATAATGGCCCAAGGATCAACCCCTGAGACACTTCCGCATTAATGTTATGCTGGGATGTACGTCTGTCAGTGAAAACCTGTATGCTTCTATTGTTTAAGATGGATCTAATTATATTTAGTATACGTCCAGTTTAACATACGATTTAATTTTCATTAGCAGCTCTTTGTGTCAGACCTTGTCAAAGGCTTAGATATATTTGCCCACCTTATCCAGTACATGGTAAATGCTTTCAGAGATGAATGTTAAAATATCTGCAGTAAAACGACATTGCCTAAATTCATACTGTTTGTCAGAGAGAAGATTTACTTTTGCAAGGTGGTGAACTAGTGCTTGATTAATTAAGGTCTCAAAGATTTTAATGAAGAGGGGGAAGAGATTAATGGTGCGATAATTGAGAGGGATTGTTCTTTCATCAGAATTACTGTACACTGATACCACAGAGGCCATCTTCCAGCTGTTAGGGAAGCAAGATTCAGCAAAGCATTTATTGTAGAGCTTGGAAAGTATAGGGGCTAGCTCAGCTGAACATTTCTTAATTAGTATAGCAGGGATGAGATCAGGCCTTTGAGGTGTCTAAGTTTGTTATGATATTGCGAACATGAGAAGGGGTGATTTTTACATCATCTAATGTGGTTTCAGTCCGCATAGGGAAATTTGTTTGTTGGCTCTAAGGTGAAGTTGGAGGCGAATTGCCAGGCAAGCATATTCCATTGCCGTGCATGCAAACTTCTGGCTGTTGCTCAGTGGGGGAATTGCTGATTGCCATTTATTCACTACACTATTATAGATTTTTCAGAAATCTTATCTTTTGCAATTCTATGTGTTCCCTGATTATTCCAATATGCTTTCTTTTGCCTTTTGCTATTTCTCCCTTACAATGATTTCTAGCATTTATGAATTTTGCCTATTTGTATCTGACTTATGATGTACAAACCGGTGGAATGCATGCTGTCTTTGTGCAATGGCAACTGCACAATCTGTAGTGAACTATGAATGTGAGTTGGGGCTTGCTATAATTACTTGCTATATTACTTCTGTGTGGGAACATGTGCTTCAATGCTCACTTTGCACCATTCAGTTTTCTCATTGGCACAATGTTCAGCAGGAAGAGAGAAAATATTGGTCCATGGGGCATCCCGGATGTGTTTTCTAAGGGTTTCCCAGTCAGCCTTGTTGTAGTACCTTGTTGTTTTGAGTAATGGTTTCTCACCTTGAGGTTGGGATTTAAATCTGATGTCAACTAATACCACTAGGTGGTCTGCATTTCCAAGTGAACTGTGGGCATTAGTCACACAATCCTCAGGTACTGTGGTGAGGAATAGGTCTAGAAGTGAAGCCTGCTGAGGTTCACGATCTGGTAGACCAGTTGGAAACCTTACTGTTTGTGTGAGGGAATGGGCTATAGAGAAGCTATAAGTGGAGCATCCAGCTGCATCTGTGTAACCTGAGAAACCAAGCCAATTATTATGGTGGACATTAAAGTCATCAAACACATGTATTTGGGCATTACTATCCAAGGAGAGTGCTGCATCTATACTATCAGAGACATGATCGATTAGGGTACAATCCTGACTTGAGGAAAAACGGTAGAGAAAATATAAGTAACTAACGCAGTGATGAAATGTTAGTTGAAAGCACATAAAAACCTGGTCATCCGATTCAAGATTTTTCTCTCTAGTTTAAGGGAGGGTGCTATTCCAAGCCCGTGCATTTATTTATCAGAGTCCTTACAGCAAAGAGGGGGGTATTCTGTAATGTTAAAGTAGTTACAGGGGATTGAACAGTGTGGGGTTCTTTCACTCAATGCTAAGATATCCAGGAAGTTTACTAAAAAGTAAGACTCTACATCATCTATATTGCCTCTAACCCCACGGATATTTGTGAAAGTGAGCCTCCCTCAAGGGCGGAGGCAAATTGGTTTTGTTTGGGTGGTTATCTGGTTTTATCGTGATATTTGTTTGGGTTGTCATTTCATTACGTTTTTATTTAATGTCAGTTTAGGGGAAGAGCGTTGAGCAAAGTGGGCTGGTTTTGACACCAAGTATACACACAGTAGCCCATTAGCCGAGTCTTGTCTAGAAGTTGTGATATTGTGAAAGCCCACCAGATAGAGCAGCAGGGTCCTTCTATGCACGGCATGGCACTACAACTATCCTGATATTATACAAATGATGACAGAGCAGTCAGTCTAAGCATTACCAAAGAATTAGGGCTACTGTACTGTCAGTCGGAAACAGCAGCCTGACAAACTGTCAATCAGTTTCTCTCAACCTCTCAGACAAGACCGGCCCAAATGTCATGTGAGCACAAGTGCCATGCAGGCAAACCTAACTTTCTCAATTTCTGAGAGAAAGATTGAAATTTAAAATAGGGAATAGGGGAATGGTGTTCAATGTCCTAGTCAGAAAACAAGGCCAAGCATAAGGTGGCTCTGGTGAGTCCCTTGTATTGTACCTCTGGTCTGACTAATAGACAATTCAGATAAGAATGGGAGTTTGTAGATGTGGTTAAAAATACATTATAAATACATTTAAAAATACAAACTAATTTTATAGACTAAGTTAAGATAACAAAAGGATAAAAAAATTTACAATAAAATTTTATTATGCTATCAGTTCAAAAGGGATTATAATATTTCTGGATAGGGAAACCTCTTCAGGCCAGGGCATTTCGAAGCCAAACGCTTCTCCTCATAAGAGGGGAGTAAAGACACATATTATACAGAGAAGTAATTTTTTAAAAGATAATATTGCCTTTATGGAAAGAGATCAAAGGAAAAACAGGAAGTTGTACTGAGAATGAAGCCGATTCTAGGACTGCCAGCAATCACTGTAAAAGAGTAATAAAGAATGCGAGAGAGTTGTATGCTCAGTTCGTTAAGTGCAAAGTAACTGAGCAGCGGCTTGGTTACTACCAGTTTTGGCAAATAGCAAACAGGATCCTGAACAGAAGCATGTGCTCAATCCCAACCATCATCAATAGATCTGAGGTAATCTCGTCAGCATCAGACATAGCCGAACTCTTTGCTAAAAACTTTGCAAATGATTATACCCTATGTGACCAAGGCCGTCAATCCCCCGTATTTCCTCTTGTATCAGAAAACATGCTATGCAACATACAAATGTCTGTACATGATGTTGCCAAGCTAATCAAAAACCTTGATTCCAGTAAAGCAACTGGCCTTGATGGCATTCCAATTATAGCGCTGGAAAAGCTTTAACCAGAACAAGTTTCCCTACTTAGAAGGTTGTTTAAGCGTTGTCTTAAGGAGAATTGCTTCCCAACAACCTGAAAAACCTCATCAGTATGCCCTGTATTTAACAATTCAGGTGATCAGGCATCTTCCTCTTACTCATGATGCACAGGAGACTTATTGGTCTGTACCAATAAGTCTCCTGTGCGTCATGAGTAAATTGCTGGAATCCATGTCAAATGAAGAAGTAGTAAACCACCTCAGCAAAAATAACCTTCTTAGTGACATGCAATATGGTTTCCATTCTGCTAGATCTATAGCAGATGTGCATACAGTTATATATCATAGGATTAACGAATCTCAATGGAGCCTTATTTTCTAGGGTAATTGCTCTTGACATATCAAAGACCTTTTATAGGGTATGGCATAGAGGCCTATTTCACAAGATCTCCAGCTACGGTATAGCTGGAAAGTTTTCTCAATTATTAACTCATTTCTCTCTGATAGATTCATAAGAGTAGTGGTTGATGAGCAGAAATAACAAACTCACAGAATTAATTCCAGAGTCCCTCAGAGGCCAATCCTGGGCCCAACTCTCTTTCTGATCTACATCAATGATCTTCCAAATCACATCCTAGACATTTATGCTGATGATCCTACCATCTATGGCAGAACATCAAAGGCTGTAAACGACCAAGTTCTCTCAGATTCTCTCTCCTCTGATCTTGAGTATGTGGTGCAATGGGGAAAAAGTGGCTGGTTAATTTTAATGCATCTAAAACCAAGCTTCTATCTTTACATCATCAACACTCTGATCCCTATCTGGCATCAATTGAAATGAATAGCTCTCGTTTTGGGGAGGCTCCATGTTTTGACAAGCATCTGGGGTTGACCTTTATTTCTAATCTGAGATGGAACATGTACAGCAAATCTGTTGCCAAGGTTGCCGGAAAAATGGTAGATGTCTCACTGCTGATGCAATTCTCTACCTATATAAGAGCCAGGTACATCCAAAGATGGAGTACTGTTGCCACATCTGGGCAGGAGCTGCTAGAATGATCTTATCCTGCCTTGACAGAGTTCAAAATAGACTTCGTAGCCTAGTGGGCGATGCCCTTTTCTTTTCCCTGCAATTTTTATGGCAGATTCTCGTCTAGGCTCTTATCTATGGTCTCCTCTCGTCAAACTTTCATGAAAAACACTCGTCTAGCTGAAAACATTATCAATAATTTCCCCTTCTCTTTATCTGTGCCCAAACCTAAACGTAGATTCCATAAACAAAGCTTCTTTCTTAGAACTGCACAACTGTAAACCTCTCTTCCATTTTCCTGTTTTCCAGCTGACTACAATTTAGTCATATTCAAGTCCAACATAAACAAATTCTTGATGAGCCATTCCCTTTAAGTAATCCAATTTACCAAATTCCCACTACTAATGATTACTACGATATTGTCCCTTGACTTCTGTACACTCATTGCCCTTTACCCTCTAGTGGCCTCCGAGCCTTGATAAGTGGTGACTCCTATGTAAAAAAAGGGAAGGAAAAGTTAGAGTTCCCTGGGTTGCTTCTTATTGGTTCATGCCCGTTTTGGGGGTGGGGTAAATTGTAATTCTGGATCGATCCCAGATTAATTCAATTGCCAAATGCTAGTAGATTCAGGAACTGGATAACTATCAGATTACAATCCGATTGTTATCCAATGTAATCCACAGTGATCCCACTCAAAGACAGAATTTTCATTGATCCTGTGTGACGTCACAACCAAAACAAAAACACCTATCCAGACAGAATTTGCAGTGATCCAAAAAATATTTTGATGAAGTAGAAGCATTACTGTACAAAATATATTTCCAAAAATAAAATCAAAACCATACAAAAACTGCTAAATTGTGCAAACCACTGCTTAGGAAGCAATTAAGTTATTGCTTATTCACCAAACCTGTTTTCCTGCTTTTATTTACTTATACTGCTTCCCTCTTTTTGGAAATCATAATTTATCGTTCTATGACTAAGTGTAATGTTTAAATATAAGGCCTATACTAGCCATATGTATATTGTTAGTGATTAAAATTACTGGTATAAATGTTATTTCTTAATGTCTGCTTTAAATGGATAATACTTTGCCCCCAAGATGCCTGCCTGTCTGTTTTGCATGATAAACACTAAAAATCCTTATACTCCTAAATCCTCCCCAAATTTCTGTATATCTATATTGTATATTAATGTATATCTATATTGTATATTAATGTATATCTATATTGTATATTAATGCTGTATTATTTTAAGTACATCGTCTCTCCTGTTCCAACTTGACAAAATACCAATTGCTCTTTTCCCCAAGCTTATATAAAATCACATACTTTGCACATACCTTGGGAGGGGGGGTAGCTTCCAGTCTTAAACTTTAGTAGGCTGACCCTTTAAAAATTGATAAATACTAAAAATCTATAGACTTTTATTTCTAAGGCATGCATTAGCTTAACATATATTTATACTCTATAGAATATCTATAAAATAGATACCTATTAGTCACAGTTTGTGCCTAGATTATCAGTGATCTATATTAACTAGCAACTATATCTTTCTTTCACTTAGATGATATAAAGTACTCGTGATTATCTTTACATGAAAACTAACACTTAAAGCACATTTCGAAACGCATCCTAACCTTTATACTATAATTTCCAATTAGTCACTTATCCACAAACCATATTTGATATTTTCTTAACCCTAGTAGATATTAACCTTAAACCCCATACTCATAGATACCTGCTTTCAAAACGTAACCACATCTTCCAATTTTAATCCTATTCTGAGGAGTGTAACTTCAAAGCAGATACTAATTCTTTGATACTAACTCTACTAATTCAAACTATCACTTCAGGGGCATAGAAATACCTGACTTTGAAACCAGGCATGGGGAAAACCCTTTTAGTGCTGATGGACCTGTAGATCTTGTCAGGTCATCTATCTAGAAGGAAAACTCCTCAGTCCTTGATGATAATCTCCCTAGAGCTGGTGACTTGATCAAATCACCGGTTTGCAAACCTAAACTGATTAAGGAGTAGATAGTCTCACTCTATCGCCCAGCTTCCATACTCCTTCTTTTCCTATTAGCCAGCAGCAGAGGTGCGGCTGCAGGGACTTATTAGAGACATCCAGTCCTTGTTTCCTGACTAGGACAATGAATGCCGTCCTCCACATTTGCATCATTCTATTCTCCTCTAGCTGGGCATCTTGGGGGTAATTATTTACCATATATGCTAACTAGATTGGACTGCTGTCAGACAGGTTTGAGCGTACTGGTTGTTGTTTCTGACTGACAGTATGGGAGCCCTAACTCTTTGGTAGCGCTAAGAGTGGCTGCTCTATCATCAGTTGTATAATATCGGGATGTTTGTAGTGCAATGTCACGCATGGAAAAGGGCTCTGCACTCATCTTTGGTGGGCATTCTCGAGGCCACATTCCTGTAGATGAGGAGCCGGCTGATGGTCTACTTATGTTGCATGGTGATGGCTATGCACATACGTTTTGCCTAGCACCTCATCTTAGGTCTGAAACTATGAAATAAAATGAAATGACAGCTTAATCCAAAAACAAATGTTCAAACCAGACACGCACTCAAAGAATTTGCATCCTCCCTTGAGGTTTGCATTTACAAATATCCATGGACTTAGTGATAACTTTGATGATGTCGAATCATTTCTCCTAGCAAACTCCCTGGATATCTTAGCACTAAGTGAAACTAACTTCCACTCCTCCATCCCATCAAACCACTTTAACATGTCTGTTTATCTTCCATTTGTCGTAAAGACTCTGACAGAAACATAAACGGACTTGGTGTCTATATTCGTAACACCCTCCCCATGCCTAGGGAATCTAAACTAGAATCAGGTGACCAGGCCTTCATGTGCTTTAAACAAAATTTACAACATAGCGTTAGCTACCTGTATTTTTCTTTATCGCTTTCCATCAACCCAAGACTGTACTATAATCAATCATGTCTCTGACAGCATAGTTTTACCACTCTCCCTGTATACTAGTGCCCGAATACATGTAATTGGTGACTTTAACGCCCACCACAGAAATTGGCTTGGCTTAATTGCACTGACACAGCTGGTAGCACCATCTATAACTTTGCTATATCCCATTCCTTGACACAGATAGTAACATTCTCGACCCATCTCCCAGATCGTCAGGACCAGCAGGCCTCACTTCTGGATCTATTTCTGATAACAGTTTCTGAGAATCATATAACAAATACTCATTGCCCACTCAGCAATGCTCATCATGCTGTGATAATAATAGACATCACTCTAAACCCTCGACTCCAAGTTGAAGAGCCATTGCTCCAAACACAAAGTACTACAATAAGGCTGACTGGGATGCCATTAGAGATCGCATCAGAGACGCTCCATGGGGAAATATCTTTTCTCTTCCTGCAGAACAGTGCGAAAATAAGACTATTGAATAGTTCAAAACAGCAATCGAAACACATGTTCCTACACGGAAGTTCAATAGCAAACCCCACCTTCCCCAATAGTTTACTTCTACATGCACAGCTGCCATTGCTCAGAGGCAACATGCATACCATAGATTCATCCAGCATAAGTCCTGTACAAACAGGAAAAAAGTTTATAGAAGCTAGAAATAATTGTAAAAAAGAAGTAAGAAGAGTGAATATACTGAACCCACCAGGAAACGCATTGAAGCGCAGAAATTAGAAACTCATGATTTCTGGAAAATCTACAATAGTGTAGTAAATAATGGGCAATCAATAATTCCCTCACTATCCAACAATCATGAGGTTGTTTACCCAGCAACTGAGAAAGCTAACATGCTTGCCCATCAGTTTGCCTCAAACTCTACCTTGGACCCAGTAAACCATCCCCTCCTTAATTTTTCTTGGCAAACGGAAACCACAAAAGAAGATCTAACATCACCCCTTCTCAAGTACATGATATCATAAAAAACCTAGGCACCTCAAAAGCATGTGGACCTGATCTCTTCCCGGCTGTGCTATTAAAAATGTTCCACTGAGGTTGCTTTAGTTCTCTCTAAACTTTTTAACAAATGCCTTAACGAATCTTGCTTTCCTGACTGCTGGAAAACTGCTTCTGTGGTACCAGTTTACAAAAACTCTGTCAAAATAACTGACCCATTAAATTATCACCCAATTAGCCACCTCCCTCCTTTCCCCAAAATATTTGAATCCTTAATAAATCAAGCTCTAGTCCATCACCTTACAGCTGCTTAACTTCTGTCTGAAACTCAATATCTATTTAAACAAGCCCATTCTACTGCAGATACTCTAACTGTAATCTCTGAACGTATATACCAAGCATTGGATATGACAAAAGAGGGGAGGGCAGTAGCCCTAGATATATCTAAGGCTTTTGACAGGGTATGGCATGATAGTCGTCTCATGAAAATAAAATCCTATTGGTATTACTGGACGAATACTTAACATAATTAAATCCTTTTTAAATGAGAGAAGAATTCAGGTTGTCTTCGATGACATCCAAACAATATGATATAAATGCGGGTGTACCTCAGGGATCGATCCTTGGTCCTTTATTATTTCTGATATTCATAAATGACTAACCTGATAAAATTGTCTCTGAGATGGGTATATTTGCCGACGACACCACACTCTATAGCAGGCATGTGGGGAAAACTAATGAGCACATATCTAAGGTAATGGCAGAAACCCTAGAAGACCTTCGGTCTGTAGTGGAATGGAGTCAAAAATGGATGGTAACGTAAACGTTACCAAGACAAAGCTTGTTTCCTTTAATAATTACATGAAACTTACAAACCACTAATAGCTAAAGCTAAAGATACTCCCTTTAAACTCCTTGGCTTAATGTTCACAGCGAACATGAGTTGGAATAGATACATCGAGATCATTGCCAAGGCTACTGCAAAGAAGGTGGGCTCTCTCAACCGTGCTAGAAAGTTACTTACGCCTGAAAGTATCATGTACCTCTACAAAGCCACCATTCGCCCATTTATGGAGTACTGCTGTCCCATTTGGACTGGTTCATCTACTACTAATCTCTCACTCCTGGACAAGGTTCAAATGAGAGTCGCTAACCTCCGCCCTTGTCCCATCGATGAAATTTTTAACAAGCTTTACCAGTATTTTAATGACGGACACTCTGGCGAACTACAAGCCCTTGTACCCCCTCGACGACAATACTCCTGACAAACCCAATAAGCAGCGAAGTCCCACCACTACTCAGTAGAGATCTCTAGATGTAAGAAATAATAGTTTCTTCCACAGAACTGCTAGACTTTGGAATTCTCTTCCTGGTTCTTGCTTCCCCAACTGTACTGACATGCAGAAGTTTAAGTGTAATGTGAACAGACATCTTGCTGCTAAACTCTCTACATTGTACCCCTGCAACTGAGGTCCCTGATAGTAGCCCAACACATCAAAGTGGCAATGTGTCTTGTTTGGAGTAAAAATGTAATAAAACAAAAAGAAAAAAACTGCTAAAAACAAACAAAAACAAAAAATAAATTTAGTGAACTTAAAGAGTCGGAGTCGGATAAAAAATTCCGACTCCCAGTACTTTTAGAGATCCGACTCCGACTCCGACTCCAGCTAAAACCTACGACTCCTTCCGACTCCGACTTCGCAACCCTGGTTAATACTCAACTATTTATCTAATTTTAAGTACCTATTACCAATCTGCTATTTAGCAGTATGTTAAGATGTTTTTATTACTCCCTGCAGGTCCTGTTTTAAATACTCCTTACGATCTCTTTTAATACTTTCATACTGAATGCGTTGTTAATACTCTCTACTATTCCCTTTTGTAGTACTTCGTACCTATTTAGTACATTCAGTGGATCCTGTTTTAATACTCCTTACGACCCCTTTCATACTCCCAACGAATTCAGCTTTTAGTTCTATGTATCGATCTCATTATAAGTAATCCTTGTCAGTTCGCTTTATATTACTCCATACTAATCCAATTTTAGTACTCTCTACTAACGGTAATTGTATGGTTGCTTGTTTCACCAATCTTTATAATCTACTTTTAGTAATACTCTTTTTCTTGCAATAATAAATGTCTGACAGGTATAATGCTATTAAAAAGGTTGTTTCTTTCTTCTGCAAAATTATGTCCATTGTCATCCAAATATTCTTTAAATAAAAATAACGAAAGTTTTCACCTTTTAATTAATGTATTCATCGGAAAAATTTGAATAAATTAGGTCCCTCTTTGTCAACTAAGCTCCAAATCCTGTCCCATCGCCGCAGTGTTGCATCTCTGTGCCTGTTTCACAAATATTTTAATGAAACGTGCTCTGATGAACTCGTTGCACTTGTGCCCCCTCAACTTACATATCCCCGACAAAACCGTTTAGCAACAAAATCACACCCCTTTTATTGTTGAGGTCCCTAAATACCAAAAAGCTTTCTACTCTAAAAGTTTATTCTCTCGAACAGCTAGATTTTGGAATTCTCTTCCTGCTGCCTTCTTCTCTGACTGTACTGATATGCAGAAGTTTAAATGTAACGTAAACAACATCTTGTTAATCTTGTTATATTTTTATACATTTCAATGTGTTCTTATTCAGAGGGTCTTAGAGATAAAGAGATGTTGTTGTATCTTAGAGAGAGTGTTTAAGAGGAATGTTGAAAGACTCACAGAGAGAGAGAGATTGTTCATTTTATTGTAAGAGACTTAGAGAGATTGTTCATGTTATGATTCTTATATATTAAATGTTCATTCCTTAATTGTGTTTATGGAGGAAGAAGAAGGGGAAGCTCTTTGAGTGAAGGAGATTTTGTTCACTGTTCAGACATTGTGTAGACATGTGATGTCGATTCACATTGTGGATATTAGAAGTCGAGATATGTATGAAAAGACATTTTATAACACAGATATATAATACAATTTTCACTTTACCTTTTTGTAAGAATCATAAGACAAGACGAGCTTTATCACAAAACACATGATAAATTTATTTCTTCACACGACCGGCCGTGATTTCCATCATCAAGAATTCAAAGCTTCACATTTTAGTTTCAAAGTGACGTCTCGCTTCCTAGACGTTAGAATTCCAAATTCCAGACTATCTCTGAGTTTCTCACTGACTGTTTTCTTTTACTCTAAAGTTTTTCTCTATCCCTAGAAATTTTTATTTTCTGTGACGTCATACACATGTTAAAACATGTGCCTTCTTTCACGTGTTCTGGACATGCGTGTCCAAAACTTTCCTATTTCTACAAAAGGAATTTTAACCTATACTCAGTAACCTATTTTCCAATATGTTAAAAACATTATCTTATAAGCTGCATTCTTTCAATTTAAAATTTCATAACAAACTTGACAGTTCACATTCTTTTCTTGAAATATTTTATCTCTATTCTAAACAAACGTTTGTTTTACATTTTTAAATTCTCACACATAATCTATTTCTAAACCTAAATTACAAGGTTCGAATTTCGTCTATTGCTATTTCATTTTCATTTTAACTAAACTCTCTATTTTTATACTTACATGAAAAGGGGACAGCCCTTATCATGTAACAATCTTTCATAGGCATGACCGCAAATAGTAGCTCCTTGCGGTCAAGTGGCGATATGCCTTGTTAGAGGGTGAACGTGAGTTAAAAATCTTTCAAAATAAATAGTATAAATATATAACACGAATGTTGTTTTTAAGTTAATGGAGAAGGCAATTCAATTCCCGACGTTATGTTTGATTTGAGAACAATTAATTTCAAAAGACGTAGAACATCCAAAACTAACACCCATTCTTATAAAGTTGTTTCAACGCTTCCTAAACGAGACGTGCTAAACTCGTTGTTACTTTTGTTTTACAAAAGGGCCATCACTAGGACTATGACAACAGCATATTCTTTTGTTTGTTTGGATTCTCAGGCATATATGCATTGATATTTTATATGTTTTATGCAGAGTGATATGGTTCTCGGTTGATTAATTGTGCCTAACTGTGTCGGATATATACTCGAGAGTAAAATCAATGGAAAGAATATGCTGTTGTCATAGTCCTAGTCATCACTTATCAAGGTCCGGAAAACTCTGTTAGTCTACCTAGTATTAAAAAATGCTGGAAATTGGTCTTCTCCATCTCAGTACGGACTAATTAGTCTGTGCGTCATGAGTAAGCTGTTTCAATTCGTGATAACCATAGAAGTTCTCAACCATCTCAGCAAAAACAACTCAGAGACAAGCAATGCAGTTTTCGTCCCGTCAGATCTACAGCTGATGTACTGACTGTAATCCAACACAGAACCAGTGAATCTATCGACGGGAGTTTTATGACAATGTCATAAAAGAACAACAATTATAACCCTCTCAACGTGTTCGAATAAATAAATTCAAATGTTGAATGAAACTTTGAGAAATCATAACTTAAATGAAAAAAAAAAACGTTATGAAAAGACATTTCTATTATTAACATTTATAACAGCATAAAAATAGGGGTTCTTAAAGTACGTCCATATTATCTACGTGTATAGTACAATGAAAATAATATTTCAAACTTAACTGTGACAGACCGACAACTATAAACAGGTAGCGGACGTATCTATGTATGCTATTTTCAACATAAGTATGATAGACTGATAAAAATTCAATTTCAAACTTACACGTGACAGGCTGATGGCCTGACGAATACTATTTTAAATGTACTTGAAAATATATAAAATCACACGAGTCCTTTCAACTTGAAGCTTGATCATTAAAATACTAGTTTAAACCTGAAGGTTGATCGCATGTTTTGCCGATAAATCTTCTTGACTGTTGCCCTATGAACAAATTTTCTAATCGTGTAACATTTTCAGTAACAAAAATCGTGGTTTATTCTTGCGCGCGGAAGTGTTTATACGTGACCTCTTTTTTACACTTCTGATATAGTCGCTTCTTCTTGTTGTCACCGTTTCGTATAGTGATTGCTATAGAAATATGCTTCTTTTTATAAAGAAAAAACCACACCAGGAACCGTTAACTAAGTTTTTTCTAAGGTTTTGGATGATCTTTGGCGATAGAGACTTATGTCATCTTAGCTAATTGTTTACATCTTAACTTTATTTTCTAATTTACTGAAATGGGTGACGCGGACGGAATTCAATTATTTCTACATTGTGTGCAATATCTCATTCGCATGGCTTCCACAGAAAGACTAATGTGAAAACCCTTACTTTTCTCTCACTTGAAAAACCTGACATCGTTATCGTTCGACTCTTGTTTTGTGTACCGTTTTTAACTGTTGCCCCTGCCTCAACTTTACGTCATCCATTTTTCATTCAACCCTGTGAATGATTCTGTTTTAAAGATCTGGGTTACCATGCACTCAGTGTGACTCTTGTCAAAATACACACTAGTTAACTTAATCGCCACCGACGTAAGGTCCCTAATATGAAACAAAAGAGACGAGAAAGCGTAATTAGAACGAACATCTTGCCAAAATGCTCCCCCAGCATTCGCCGAAGCAAACAAAGAATATACAGCTCTTCAAATATAATTAAATTCATTTTGGGATTGTGAATTTTAATTTTTCCAAATGACGAGATTTCGGTCAGATATTAAAAAACATGTTTGTCTTCACTCGGGCACCTGCATACATTGCAAACTTTGTTAATTAAGAACGCGCAAACACTCTTTCTCCAAATATCAGCTTCTTTCTATGTGTTTCTATTTATCTCCCTCTCTTTCTCTTTTTATTGATCCCCCTCCTCTCTCTATCGACATTTCTGCTTTCTCTCTCAGTCTCCTCAATCTCACTTTTTCTTCCCATTCCTGTTTGCTTTTTTGAATTCTTTATCATTTGCCATTTATTTTTTGCCATTTATTTTGTTATTATTTTGCCATTTATTTTGCCATTTATTTTGCCATTTATTTCGCCATTTATTTTGCTATTTATTTTGCCATTTATTTTGTTATTATTTTGCCATTTATTTTGCTATTTATTTTGCTATTTATTTTGCCATTTATTTTGCTATTTATTTTGCCATTTATTTTGCCATTTATTTTGCCATTTATTTTGCCATTTATTTTGCCATTTATTTTGCTATTTATTTTGCCATTTATTTTGTTATTATTTTGCCATTTATTTTGCTATTTATTTTGCCATTTATTTTGCTATTTATTTTGCCATTTATTTTGCCATTTATTTTGCTATTTATTTTGCCATTTATTTTGCCATTTATTTTGCCATTTATTTTGCCATTTATTTTGCCATTTATTTTGCCATTTATTTTGCTATTTATTTTGCCATTTATTTTGTTATTATTTTGCCATTTATTTTGCCATTTATTTTGCCATTTATTTTGCCATTTATTTTGCCATTTATTTTGCTATTTATTTTGCTATTTATTTTGCCATTTATTTTGCCATTTATTTTGCTATTTATTTTGCCATTTATTTTGCCATTTATTTTGCCATTTATTTTGCCATTTATTTTGCCATTTATTTTGCCATTTATTTTGCCATTTATTTTGCTATTTATTTTGCCATTTATTTTGTTATTATTTTGCCATTTATTTTGCTATTTATTTTGCTATTTATTTTGCCATTTATTTTGCTATTTATTTTGCCATTTATTTTGCCATTTATTTTGCCATTTATTTTGCAATTTATTTTGCCATTTATTTTGCTATTTATTTTGCCATTTATTTTGTTATTATTTTGCCATTTATTTTGCTATTTATTTTGCCATTTATTTTGCTATTTATTTTGCCATTTATTTTGCCATTTATTTTGCTATTTATTTTGCCATTTATTTTGCCATTTATTTTGCTATTTATTTTGCCATTTATTTTGCCATTTATTTTGCCATTTATTTTGCCATTTATTTTGCCATTTATTTTGCCATTTATTTTGCTATTTATTTTGCCATTTATTTTGTTATTATTTTGCCATTTATTTTGCCATTTATTTTGCCATTTATTTTGCCATTTATTTTGCTATTTATTTTGCCATTTATTTTGCTATTTATTTTGCCATTTATTTTGCCATTTATTTTTCCATTTATTTTTCCATTTATTTTTCCATTTATTTTTCCATTTATTTTTCCATTTATTTTGCCATTTATTTTGACTTTATTTTGCCATTTATTTTGCTATTTATTTTGCCATTTATTTTGCCATTTATTTTTACTTGATTTTGCCATTTATTTTGCCATTTATTTTGCCATTTATATTTACTTTACTTTGCCATTTATTTTGCTATTTATTTTGCCATTTATTTTGCCATTTATTTTGCCATTTATTTTGCTATTTATTTTGCCATTTATTTTGCCATTTATTTTGCCATTTATTTTTCAATTTATTTTGCTATTTATTTTGCCATTTATTTTGCTATTTATTTTGCTATTTATTTTGACTTAATTTTGCCATTTATTTTGCCATTTATTTGCTATTTATTTTCCATTTATTTTGCCATTTATTTTGACTTTATTTTGACTTTATTTTGCCATTTATTTTGCTATTTATTTTGCAATTTATTTTGCCATTTATTTTGACATATTTTGACGATTTTGCCCATTTATTTTGCCATTTATTTTGCTATTTATTTTTCCATTTATTTTGCCATTTATTTTGCCATTTATTTTGCCATTTATTTTGCTATTTATTTTGCCATTTATTTTGCTATTTATTTTGCTATCAATTTTGACTTTATTTTGCCATTTATTTTGCCAGTTATTTGCTATTTATTTTCCATTTATTTTGCCATTTATTTTTACTTTATTTTGACTTTATTTTGCCATTTATTTTGCTATATATTTTGCCATTTATTTTGCCATTTATTTTGACTTGATTTTGCCATTTATTTTGCCATTTATTTTGCTATTTATTTTGCTATTTATTTTGCCATTTATTTTGACTTTATTTTGCCATTTATTTTGCTATTTATTTTGCCATTTATTTTGCTATTTATTTTGCTATTTATTTTGCCATTTATTTTGACTTTATTTTGCCGTTTATTTTGCAATTTATTTTGCCATTTATTTTGCTATTTATTTTGCTATTTATTTTGACTTTATTTTGCTATTTATTTTGCCATTTATTTTGCCATTTATTTTGCTATTTATTTTGCTATTTATTTTGCCATTTATTTTGCCATTTAGTTGCTATTTGTTTTCCATTTATTTTGCCATTTATTTTGACTTTATTTTAACTTTATTTTGCCATTTATTTTGCTATTTATTTTGCCATTTATTTTGCAATTTATTTTGACTTGATTTTGCCATTTATTTTGCTATTTATTTTGCCATTTATTCTGCCATTTATTTTGCCATTTATTTTTCCATTTATTCTGCCATTTATTTTGCTATTTATTTTGCCATTTATTTTGCCATTTATTTTGCCATTTATTTTGGCATTTATTTTGCCATTTATTTTGCTATTTATTTTGCCATTTATTTTGCCATTTATTTTGCTATTTATTTTGCCATATATTTTGCCATTTATTTTGCCATTTATTTTGCCATTTATTTTGCGATTTATTTTGCTATTTATTTTGCCATTTATTTTGCCATTTATTTTTCGATTTATTTTGTCATTTATTTGTCCATTTATTTTGCCATTTATTTTTCCATTTATTTTGCCATTTATTTTTACTTTATTTTGCCATTTATTTTGCTATTTATTTTGCCATTTATTTTGCCATTTATTTTGACTTTATTTTGCCATTTATTTTGCCATTTATTTTGCCATTTATTTTGACTTTATTTTGCCATTTATTTTGCTATTTATTTTGCCATTTATTTTGCAATTTATTTTGCTATTTCTTTTGCCATTTATTTTGCCATTTATTTTGCTTTTTATTTTGCCATTTATTTTTCAATTTATTTTTCCATTTATTTTTCCATTTATTTTGCTATTTATTTTGCCATTTATTTTGCTATTTATTTTGCTATCTATTTTGACTTTATTTTGCCATTTATTTTTCCAGTTATTTGCTATTTATTTTCCATTTATTTTGCCATTTATTTTGACTTTATTTTGACTTTATTTTGCCCTTTATTTTGCTATTTATTTTGCCATTTATTTTGCCATTTATTGTGACTTGATTTTGCCATTTATTTTGCCATTTATTTTGCTATTTATTTTGCCATTTATTTTGCCATTTATTTTGGTTTATTTTGCCATTTATTTTGCTATTTATTTTGCCATTTATTTTGTCATTTATTTTGCTATTCATTTTGCCATTTATTTTGCTATTTATTTTGCTATTTATTTTGACATTATTTTGCCATTTATTTTTCCAGTTATTTGCTTTTTATTTTGCCATTTATTTTTCCATTTATTTTGCCATTTATTTTGACTTTATTTTGCCATTTATTATGCTATTTATTTTGCCATTTATTTTGCCATTTATTTTGACTTATTTTGACAATTTTGCCATTTATTTGGCCATTTATTTTGCTATTTATTTTGCCATTTATTTTGCCATTTATTTTGACTTTATTTTGCCATTTATTTTGCAATTTATTTTGCCATTTATTTTGCTATTTATTTTGCTATTTATTTTGACTTTATTTTGCCATTTATTTTGCCATTTATTTTGTCCATTTATTTTGCTATTTATTTTGCTATTTATTTTGCCATTTATTTTGCCATTTAGTTGCTATTTGTTTTCCATTTATTTTGCCATTTATTTTGACTTTATTTTACCTTTATTTTGCCATTTATTTTTCTATTTATTTTGCCATTTATTTTGCCATTTATTTTGACTTGATTTTGCCATTTATTTTGCTATTTATTTTGCCATTTATTCTGCCATTTATTTTGACTTTATTTTTCCATTTATTCTGCCATTTATTTTGCTATTTATTTTGCCATTTATTTTGCCATTTATTTTGCCATTTATTTTGCCATTTATTTTGCCCTTTATTTTGCTATTTATTTTGCCATTTATTTTGCCATTTATTTTGCTATTTATTTTGCCATATATTTTGCTATTTATTTTGACATTTATTTTGCCATTTATTTTGCGATTTATTTTGCTATTTATTTTGCCATTTATTTTGCCATTTATTTTTCGATTTATTTTGTCATTTATTTGTCCATTTATTTTTCCATTTATTTTTCCATTTATTTTGCCATTTATTTTTACTTTATTTTGCCATTTATTTTGCTATTTATTTTGCCATTTATTTTGCCATTTATTTTGACTTTATTTTGCCATTTATTTTCCCATTTATTTTGCCATTTATTTTGCCATTTATTTTGCCATTTATTTTGCTATTTATTTTGCCATTTATTTTGCAATTTATTTTGCTATTTATTTTGCCATTTATTTTGCCATTTATTTTGCTTTTTATTTTGCCATTTATTTTGTCCATTTATTTTTCCATTTATTTTTCAATTTATTTTGCTATTTATTTTGCCATTTATTTTGCTATTTATTTTGCCATTTATTTTGCTATTTATTTTGCCATTTATTTTGCCATTTATTTTTCCATTTATTTTTCCATTTATTTTGCCATTTATTTTTCCATTTATTTTTCCATTTATTTTGCCATTTATTTTGACTTTATTTTGCCATTTATTTTGCTATTTATTTTGCCATTTATTTTGCCATTTATTTTTACTTGATTTTGCCATTTATTTTGCCATTTATTTTGCCATTTATTTTTACTTTACTTTGCCATTTATTTTGCTATTTATTTTGCCATTTATTTTGCCATTTATTTTGCCATTTATTTTGCTATTTATTTTGCCATTTATTTTGCCATTTATTTTGCCATTTATTTTTCAATTTATTTTGCTATTAATTTTGCCATTTATTTTGCTATTTATTTTGCTATTTATTTTGACTTAATTTTGCCATTTATTTTGCCATTTATTTGCTATTTATTTTCCATTTATTTTGCCATTTATTTTGACTTTATTTTGACTTTATTTTGCCATTTATTTTGCTATTTATTTTGCAATTTATTTTGCCATTTATTTTGACATATTTTGACGATTTTGCCCATTTATTTTGCCATTTATTTTGCTATTTATTTTGCCATTTATTTTGCCATTTATTTTGCCATTTATTTTGCCATTTATTTTGCTATTTATTTTGCCATTTATTTTGCTATTTATTTTGCTATCAATTTTGACTTTATTTTGCCATTTATTTTGCCAGTTATTTGCTATTTATTTTCCATTTATTTTGCCATTTATTTTTACTTTATTTTGACTTTATTTTGCCATTTATTTTGCTATATATTTTGCCATTTATTTTGCCATTTATTTTGACTTGATTTTGCCATTTATTTTGCCATTTATTTTGCTATTTATTTTGCTATTTATTTTGCCATTTATTTTGACTTTATTTTGCCATTTATTTTGCTATTTATTTTGCCATTTATTTTGCCATTTATTTTGCTATTTATTTTGCTATTTATTTTGCCATTTATTTTTACTTTATTTTGCCGTTTATTTTGCAATTTATTTTGCCATTTATTTTGCTATTTATTTTGCTATTTATTTTGACTTTATTTTGCCATTTATTTTGCCATTTATTTTGCCATTTATTTTGCTATTTATTTTGCTATTTATTTTGCCATTTATTTTGCCATTTAGTTGCTATTTGTTTTCCATTTATTTTGCCATTTATTTTGACTTTATTTTAACTTTATTTTGCCATTTATTTTGCTATTTATTTTGCCATTTATTTTGCAATTTATTTTGACTTGATTTTGCCATTTATTTTGCTATTTATTTTGCCATTTATTCTGCCATTTATTTTTCCATTTATTTTTCCATTTATTCTGCCATTTATTTTGCTATTTATTTTGCCATTTATTTTGCCATTTATTTTGCCATTTATTTTGGCATTTATTTTGCCATTTATTTTGCTATTTATTTTGCCATTTATTTTGCCATTTATTTTGCTATTTATTTTGCCATATATTTTGCCATTTATTTTGCCATTTATTTTGCCATTTATTTTGCGATTTATTTTGCTATTTATTTTGCCATTTATTTTGCCATTTATTTTTCCATTTATTTTGTCATTTATTTGTCCATTTATTTTGCCATTTATTTTTCCATTTATTTTGCCATTTATTTTTACTTTATTTTGCCATTTATTTTGCTATTTATTTTGCCATTTATTTTGCCATTTATTTTGACTTTATTTTGCCATTTATTTTGCCATTTATTTTGCCATTTATTTTGACTTTATTTTGCCATTTATTTTGCTATTTATTTTGCCATTTATTTTGCAATTTATTTTGCTATTTCTTTTGCCATTTATTTTGCCATTTATTTTGCTTTTTATTTTGCCATTTATTTTTCAATTTATTTTTCCATTTATTTTTCCATTTATTTTGCTATTTATTTTGCCATTTATTTTGCTATTTATTTTGCTATCTATTTTGACTTTATTTTGCCATTTATTTTTCCAGTTATTTGCTATTTATTTTCCATTTATTTTGCCATTTATTTTGACTTTATTTTGACTTTATTATTTCCCTTTATTTTGCTATTTATTTTGCCATTTATTTTGCCATTTATTGTGACTTGATTTTGCCATTTATTTTGCCATTTATTTTGCTATTTATTTTGCCATTTATTTTGCCATTTATTTTGGTTTATTTTGCCATTTATTTTGCTATTTATTTTGCCATTTATTTTGCCATTTATTTTGCTATTTATTTTGCCATTTATTTTGCTATTTATTTTGCTATTTATTTTGACATTATTTTGCCATTTATTTTTCCAGTTATTTGCTTTTTATTTTGCCATTTATTTTTCCATTTATTTTGCCATTTATTTTGACTTTATTTTGCCATTTATTATGCTATTTATTTTGCCATTTATTTTGCCATTTATTTTGACTTATTTTGACGATTTTGCCATTTATTTGGCCATTTATTTTGCTATTTATTTTGCCATTTATTTTGCCATTTATTTTGACTTTATTTTGCCATTTATTTTGCAATTTATTTTGCCATTTATTTTGCTATTTATTTTGCTATTTATTTTGACTTTATTTTGCCATTTATTTTGCCATTTATTTTGTCCATTTATTTTGCTATTTATTTTGCTATTTATTTTGCCATTTATTTTGCCATTTAGTTGCTATTTGTTTTCCATTTATTTTGCCATTTATTTTGACTTTATTTTACCTTTATTTTGCCATTTATTTTTCTATTTATTTTGCCATTTATTTTGCCATTTATTTTGACTTGATTTTGCCATTTATTTTGCTATTTATTTTGCCATTTATTCTGCCATTTATTTTGACTTTATTTTTCCATTTATTCTGCCATTTATTTTGCTATTTATTTTGCCATTTATTTTGCCATTTATTTTGCCATTTATTTTGCCATTTATTTTGCCCTTTATTTTGCTATTTATTTTGCCATTTATTTTCCATTTATTTTGCTATTTATTTTGCCATATATTTTGCTATTTATTTTGACATTTATTTTGCCATTTATTTTGCGATTTATTTTGCTATTTATTTTGCCATTTATTTTGCCATTTATTTTTCCATTTATTTTGTCATTTATTTGTCCATTTATTTTTCCATTTATTTTTCCATTTATTTTGCCATTTATTTTTACTTAATTTTGCCATTTATTTTGCTATTTATTTTGCCATTTATTTTGCCATTTATTTTGACTTTATTTTGCCATTTATTTTGCCATTTATTTTGCCATTTATTTTGCCATTTATTTTGCCATTTATTTTGCTATTTATTTTGCCATTTATTTTGCAATTTATTTTGCTATTTATTTTGCCATTTATTTTGCCATTTATTTTGCTTTTTATTTTGCCATTTATTTTGTCCATTTTTTTTTCCATTTATTTTTCAATTTATTTTGCTATTTATTTTGCCATTTATTTTGCTATTTATTTTGCCATTTATTTTGCTATTTATTTTGCCATTTATTTTGCCATTTATTTTTCCATTTATTTTTTCATTTATTTTGCCATTTATTTTTCCATTTATTTTTCCATTTATTTTGCCATTTATTTTGACTTTATTTTGCCATTTATTTTGCTATTTATTTTGCCATTTATTTTGCCATTTATTTTTACTTGATTTTGCCATTTATTTTGCCATTTATTTTGCCATTTATTTTTACTTTACTTTGCCATTTATTTTGCTATTTATTTTGCCATTTATTTTGCCATTTATTTTGCCATTTATTTTGCTATTTATTTTGCCATTTATTTTGCCATTTATTTTGCCATTTATTTTTCAATTTATTTTGCTATTTATTTTGCCATTTATTTTGCTATTTATTTTGCTATTTATTTTGACTTAATTTTGCCATTTATTTTGCCATTTATTTGCTATTTATTTTCCATTTATTTTGCCATTTATTTTGACTTTATTTTGACTTTATTTTGCCATTTATTTTGCTATTTATTTTGCAATTTATTTTGCCATTTATTTTGACATATTTTGACGATTTTGCCCATTTATTTTGCCATTTATTTTGCTATTTATTTTGCCATTTATTTTGCCATTTATTTTGCCATTTATTTTGCCATTTATTTTGCTATTTATTTTGCCATTTATTTTGCTATTTATTTTGCTATCAATTTTGACTTTATTTTGCCATTTATTTTGCCAGTTATTTGCTATTTATTTTCCATTTATTTTGCCATTTATTTTTACTTTATTTTGACTTTATTTTGCCATTTATTTTGCTATATATTTTGCCATTTATTTTGCCATTTATTTTGACTTGATTTTGCCATTTATTTTGCCATTTATTTTGCTATTTATTTTGCTATTTATTTTGCCATTTATTTTGACTTTATTTTGCCATTTATTTTGCTATTTATTTTGCCATTTATTTTGCCATTTATTTTGCTATTTATTTTGCTATTTATTTTGCCATTTATTTTGACTTTATTTTGCCGTTTATTTTGCAATTTATTTTGCCATTTATTTTGCTATTTTTTTTGCTATTTATTTTGACTTTATTTTGCCATTTATTTTGCCATTTATTTTGCCATTTATTTTGCTATTTATTTTGCTATTTATTTTGCCATTTATTTTGCCATTTAGTTGCTATTTGTTTTCCATTTATTTTGCCATTTATTTTGACTTTATTTTAACTTTATTTTGCCATTTATTTTGCTATTTATTTTGCCATTTATTTTGCAATTTATTTTGACTTGATTTTGCCATTTATTTTGCTATTTATTTTGCCATTTATTCTGCCATTTATTTTGCCATTTATTTTTCCATTTATTCTGCCATTTATTTTGCTATTTATTTTGCCATTTATTTTGCCATTTATTTTGCCATTTATTTTGGCATTTATTTTGCCATTTATTTTGCTATTTATTTTGCCATTTATTTTGCCATTTATTTTGCTATTTATTTTGCCATATATTTTGCCATTTATTTTGCCATTTATTTTGCCATTTATTTTGCGATTTATTTTGCTATTTATTTTGCCATTTATTTTGCCATTTATTTTTCCATTGGTTTTGTCATTTATTTGTCCATTTATTTTGCTTTTTTTTTTTCCATTTATTTTGCCATTTATTTTTACTTTATTTTGCCATTTATTTTGCTATTTATTTTCCATTTATTTTGCCATTTATTTTGACTTTATTTTGCCATGTATTTTGCCATTTATTTTGCCATTTATTTTGACTTTATTTTGCCATTTATTTTGCTATTTATTTTGCCAATTATTTTGCAATTTATTTTGCTATTTATTTTGCCATTTATTTTGCCATTTATTTTGCTTTTTATTTTGCCATTTATTTTTCAATTAATTTTTTATTTATTTTTCCATTTATTTTGCTATTTATTTTGCCATTTATTTTGCTATTTATTTTGCTATCTATTTTGACTTTATTTTGCCATTTATTTTTCCAGTTATTTGCTATTTATTTTCCATTTATTTTGCCATTTATTTTGACTTTATTTTGACTTTATTTTGCCCTATATTTTGCTATTTATTTTGCCATTTATTTTGCCATTTATTTTGACTTGATTTTGCCATTTATTTTGCCATTTATTTTGCTATTTATTTTGCCATTTATTTTGCCATTTATTTTGGTTTATTTTGCCATTTATTTTGCTATTTATTTTGCCATTTATTTTGCCATTTATTTTGCTATTTATTTTGCCATTTATTTTGCTATTTATTTTGCTATTTATTTTGACATTATTTTGCCATTTATTTTTCCAGTTATTTGCTATTTATTTTCCATTTATTTTTCCATTTATTTTGCCATTTATTTTGACTTTATTTTGCCATTTATTATGCTATTTATTTTGCCATTTATTTTGCCATTTATTTTGACTTATTTTGACGATTTTGCCATTTATTTGGCCATTTATTTTGCTATTTATTTTGCCATTTATTTTGCCATTTATTTTGACTTTATTTTGCCATTTATTTTGCAATTTATTTTGCCATTTATTTTGCTATTTATTTTGCTATCTTTTGACTTTATTTTGCCATTTATTTTGCCATTTATTTTGTCCATTTATTTTGCTATTTATTTTGCTATTTATTTTGCCATTTATTTTGCCATTTAGTTGCTATTTGTTTTCCATTTATTTTGCCATTTATTTTGACTTTATTTTACCGTTATTTTGCCATTTATTTTTCTATTTATTTTGCCATTTTTTTGCCATTTATTTTGACTTGATTTTGCCATTTATTTTGCTATTTATTTTGCCATTTATTCTGCCATTTATTTTGACTTTATTTTTCCATTTATTCTGCCATTTATTTTGCTATTTATTTTGCCATTTATTTTGCCATTTATTTTGCCATTTATTTTGGCATTTATTTTGCCCTTTATTTTGCTATTTATTTTGCCATTTATTTTGCCATTTATTTTGCTATTTATTTTGCCATATATTTTGCCATTTATTTTGCCATTTATTTTGCCATTTATTTTGCGATTTATTTTGCTATTTATTTTGCCATTTATTTTGCCATTTATTTTTCCATTTATTTTGTCATTTATTTGTCCATTTATTTTTCCATTTATTTTTCCATTTATTTTGCCATTTATTTTTACTTTATTTTGCCATTTATTTTGCTATTTATTTTGCCATTTATTTTGCCATTTATTTTGACTTTATTTTGCCATTTATTTTGCCATTTATTTTGCCATTTATTTTGCCATTTATTTTGCCATTTATTTTGCTATTTATTTTGCCATTTATTTTGCAATTTATTTTGCTATTATTTTGCCATTTATTTTGCCATTTATTTTTCTTTTTATTTTGCCATTTATTTTGTCCATTTATTTTTCCATTTATTTTTCAATTTATTTTGCTATTTATTTTGCCATTTATTTTGCTATTTATTTTGCTATCTATTTTGACTTTATTTTGCTATTTATTTTTCCAGTTATTTGCTATTTATTTTCCAATTATTTTGCCATTTATTTTGACTTTATTTTGACTTTATTTTGCCCTTTATTTTGCTATTTATTTTGCCATTTATTTTGCCATTTATTTTGACTTGATTTTGCCATTTATTTTGCCATTTATTTTGCTATTTATTTTGCCATTTATTTTGCCATTAATTTTGACTTATTTTGCCATTTATTTTGCTATTTATTTTGCCATTTATTTTGCCATTTATTTTGCTATTTATTTTTCCATTTATTTTGCTATTTATTTTGCTATTTATTTTGATATTATTTTGCCATTTATTTTTCCAGTTATTTGCTATTTATTTTCCATTTATTTTTCCATTTATTTTGCCATTTATTTTGACTTTATTTTGCCATTTATTATGCTATTTATTTTGCCATTTATTTTGCCATTTATTTTGACTTATTTTGACGATTTTGCCATTTATTTGGCCATTTATTTTGCTATTTATTTTGCCATTTATTTTGCCATTTATTTTGACTTTATTTTGCCATTTATTTTGCTATGTATTTTGCCATTTATTTTGCCATTTATTTTGCTTTTTATTTTGCCATTTATTTTGCCATTTATTTTGCCATTTATTTTGCAATTTATTTTGACTTATTTTGACGATTTTGCCATTTATTTTGCCATTTATTTTGCTATTTATTTTGCCATTTATTTTGCCATTTATTTTGACTTTATTTTGCCATTTATTTTGCTATGTATTTTGCCATTTATTTTGCCATTTATTTTGCTATTTATTTTGCCATTTATTTTGCCATTTATTTTGCCATTTATTTTGCCATTTATTTTGCTATTTATTTTGCCATTTATTTTTCAATTTATTTTGCTATTTATTTTGCAATTTATTTTGCCATTTATTTTGCCATTTATTTAGCCATTTATTTTGCTATTTATTTTGCCATTTATTTTGCCATTTATTTTTCAATTTATTTTGACATTTATTTTTCCATTTATTTTTCCATTTATTTTGCCATTTATTTTGCCATTTATTTTGACTTTATTTTGCCATTTATTTTGACTTTATTTTGCCATGTATTTGCTATTTATTTTCCATTTATTTTGCCATTGTTTTTGACTTTATTTTGACTTTTTTTTGCCATTTATATTGCTATTTCTATTGCCATTTATTTTGCCATTTATTTTGACTTAATTTTGCCATTTATTTTGCTATTTATTTTGCTATTTATTTTGCCACTTATTTTGCCATTTATTTTGACTTTATTTTGCCATTTATTTTGCTGTTTATTTTGCCATTTATTTTGCCATTTATTTTGCTATTTATTTTGCCATTTATTTTGCCATTTTTTTTGCCATTTATTTTGCCATTTATTTTGCTATTTATTTTGCCATTTATTTTGCTATTTATTTTGCCATTTATTTTTCCATTTATTTTACTATTTATTTTGCCATTTATTTGGCCATTTACTTTGCCATTTATTTTGCCATTTATTTTGCCATTTATTTTGCTATTTATTTTGCCATTTATTTTGCCATATATTTTTCTATTTATTTTGCCATTTATTTTTCCATTTATTTTGACTTTATTTTTCCATTTATTTTGCCATTTATTTTGACTTTATTTTGCCATTTATTTAGACTTTATTTTGCCATTTATTTTGCTATTTATTTTGCCATTTATTTTGCCATTTATTTTGACTTTATTTTTCCATTTATTTTGCTATTTATTTTGCCATTTATTTTGACTTTATTTTGCCATTTATTTTGCCATTTATTTTGCTATTTATTTTGCTATTTATTTTGCCATTTATTTTGCTATTTATTTTGCCATTTATTTTGCAATTTATTTTGCTATTTATTTTGCCATTAATTTTGCCATTTATTTTGCCATTTATATTGCCATTTATTTTGCTATTTATTTTGCCATTTATTTTGCTATTTATTTTGCTATTTATTTTTACTTGATTTTGCCATTTATTTTGCCATTTATTTGCTATTTATTTTCCATTTATTTTACCATTTATTTTGATTTATTTTGACTGTATTTTGCCATTTATTTTGCTATTTATTTAGCCATTTATTTTGCCATTTATTTTGACTTGATTTTGCCATTTATTTTGCCATTTATTTTGCCATTTATTTTGCTATTTATTTTGCCATTTATTTTTCCATTTATTTTGCCATTAATTTCGGCATTTATTTTGCCATTTATTTTGCTATTTATTTTGCCATTTATTTTGCCATTTATTATTCTATTTCTTTTGCCATTTATTTTTCCATTTATTTTGCCATTTATTTTGCCATTTATTCTGCCATTTATTTTGCCATTTATTTTGACTTTATTTTGCCATTTATTTTGCTATTTATTTTGCCATTTATTTTTCCATTTATTTTGACTTTATTTTGCCATTTATTTTGCTATTTATTTTGCCATTATTTTGACTTTATTTTGCCATTTATTTTGCTATTTATTTTGCCATTTATTTTGCCATTTATTTTACTATTTATTTTGCCATTTATTTGGCCATTTACTTTGCCATTTATTTTGCCATTTATTTTGCCATTTATTTTGCTATTTATTTTGCCATTTATTTTGCCATTTATTTTTCTATTTATTTTGCCATTTATTTTTCCATTTATTTTGACTTTATTTTTCCATTTATTTTGCCATTTATTTTGACTTTATTTTGCCATTTATTTTGACTTTATTTTGCCATTTATTTTGCTATTTATTTTGCCATTTATTTTGCCATTTATTTTTACTTTATTTTTCCATTTATTTTGCTATTTATTTTGCTATTTATTTTGACTTTATTTTGCCATTTATTTTGCCATTTATTTTGCTATTTATTTTGCTATTTATTTTGCCATTTATTTTGCTATTTATTTTGCCATTTATTTTGCAATTTATTTTGCTATTTATTTTGCCATTAATTTTGCCATTTATTTTGCCATTTATTTTGCCATTTATTTTGCTATTTATTTTGCCATTTATTTTGCTATTTATTTTGCTATTTATTTTGACTTTATTTTGCCATTTATTTTGCCATTTATTTGCTATTTATTTTCCATTTATTTTACCATTTATTTTGATTTATTTTGACTTTATTTTGCCATTTATTTTGCTATTTATTTAGCCATTTATTTTGCCATTTATTTTGACTTGATTTTGCCATTTATTTTGCCATTTATTTTGCCATTTATTTTGCTATTTATTTTGCCATTTATTTTGCCATTTATTTTGCCATTAATTTCGGCATTTATTTTGCCATTTATTTTGCTATTTATTTTGCCATTTATTTTGCCATTTATTATTCTATTTCTTTTTCCATTTATTTTTCCATTTATTTTGCCATTTATTTTGCCATTTATTCTGCCATTTATTTTGCCATTTATTTTGACTTTATTTTGCCATTTATTTTGCCATTTTTTTTGACTTTATTTTGCCATTTATTATGCTATTTATTTTGCCATTTATTTTGCCATTTATTTTGACTTATTTTGACCATTTTGCCATTTATTTGGCCATTTATTTTGCTATTTATTTTGCCATTTATTTTGCCATTTATTTTGACTTTATTTTGCCATTTATTTTGCTATGTATTTTGCCATTTATTTTGCCATTTATTTTGCTATTCATTTTGCCATTTATTTTGCCATTTATTTTGCCATTTATTTTGCAATTTATTTTGACTTATTTTGACGATTTTGCCATTTATTTTGCCATTTATTTTGCTATTTATTTTGCCATTTATTTTGCCATTTATTTTGACTTTATTTTGCCATTTATTTTGCTATGTATTTTGCCATTTATTTTGCCATTTATTTTGCTATTTATTTTGCCATTTATTTTGCCATTTATTTTGCCATTTATTTTGCCATTTATTTTGCTATTTATTTTGCCATTTATTTTTCAATTTATTTTGCTATTTATTTTGCAATTTATTTTGCCATTTATTTTGCCATTTATTTTGCCATTTATTTTGCTATTTATTTTGCCATTTATTTTGCCATTTATTTTTGAAATTTATTTTGACATTTATTTTTCCATTTATTTTTCCATTTATTTTGCCATTTATTTTGCCATTTATTTTGACTTTATTTTGCCATTTATTTTGACTTTATTTTGCCATGTATTTGCTATTTATTTTCCATTTATTTTGCCATTGTTTTTGACTTTATTTTGACTTTTTTTTGCCATTTATATTGCTATTTCTTTTGCCATTTATTTTGCCATTTATTTTGACTTAATTTTGCCATTTATTTTGCTATTTATTTTGCTATTTATTTTGCCACTTATTTTGCCATTTATTTTGACTTTATTTTGCCATTTATTTTGCTGTTTATTTTGCCATTTATTTTGCCATTTATTTTGCTATTTATTTTGCCATTTATTTTGCCATTTATTTTGCCATTTATTTTGCCATTTATTTTGCTATTTATTTTGCCATTTATTTTGCTATTTATTTTGCCATTTATTTTTCCATTTATTTTACTATTTATTTTGCCATTTATTTGGCCATTTACTTTGCCATTTATTTTGCCATTTATTTTGCCATTTATTTTGCTATTTATTTTGCCATTTATTTTGCCATATATTTTTCTATTTATTTTGCCATTTATTTTTCCATTTATTTTGACTTTATTTTTCCATTTATTTTGCCATTTATTTTGACTTTATTTTGCCATTTATTTAGACTTTATTTTGCCATTTATTTTGCTATTTATTTTGCCATTTATTTTGCCATTTATTTTGACTTTATTTTTCCATTTATTTTGCTATTTATTTTGCCATTTATTTTGACTTTATTTTGCCATTTATTTTGCCATTTATTTTGCTATTTATTTTGCTATTTATTTTGCCATTTATTTTGCTATTTATTTTGCCATTTATTTTGCTATTTATTTTGCCATTTATTTTGCTATTTATTTTGCTATTTATTTTTACTTGATTTTGCCATTTATTTTGCCATTTATTTGCTATTTATTTTCCATTTATTTTGATTTATTTTGACTGTATTTTGCCATTTATTTTGCTATTTATTTAGCCATTTATTTTGCCATTTATTTTGACTTGATTTTGCCATTTATTTTGCCATTTATTTTGCCATTTATTTTGCTATTTATTTTGCCATTTATTTTGCCATTTATTTTGCCATTAATTTCGGCATTTATTTTGCCATTTATTTTGCTATTTATTTTGCCATTTATTTTGCCATTTATTATTCTATTTCTTTTGCCATTTATTTTTCCATTTATTTTGCCATTTATTTTGCCATTTATTCTGCCATTTATTTTGCCATTTATTTTGACTTTATTTTGCCATTTATTTTGCTATTTATTTTGCCATTTATTTTTCCATTTATTTTGACTTTATTTTGCCATTTATTTTGCTATTTATTTTGCCATTATTTTGACTTTATTTTGCCATTTATTTTGCTATTTATTTTGCCATTTATTTTGCCATTTATTTTACTATTTATTTTGCCATTTATTTGGCCATTTACTTTGCCATTTATTTTGCCATTTATTTTGCCATTTATTTTGCTATTTATTTTGCCATTTATTTTGCCATTTATTTTTCTATTTATTTTGCCATTTATTTTTCCATTTATTTTGACTTTATTTTTCCATTTATTTTGCCATTTATTTTGACTTTATTTTGCCATTTATTTTGACTTTATTTTGCCATTTATTTTGCTATTTATTTTGCCATTTATTTTGCCATTTATTTTTACTTTATTTTTCCATTTATTTTGCTATTTATTTTGCTATTTATTTTGACTTTATTTTGCCATTTATTTTGCCATTTATTTTGCTATTTATTTTGCTATTTATTTTGCCATTTATTTTGCTATTTATTTTGCCATTTATTTTGCAATTTATTTTGCTATTTATTTTGCCATTAATTTTGCCATTTATTTTGCCATTTATTTTGCCATTTATTTTGCTATTTATTTTGCCATTTATTTTGCTATTTATTTTGCTATTTATTTTGACTTTATTTTGCCATTTATTTTGCCATTTATTTGCTATTTATTTTCCATTTATTTTACCATTTATTTTGATTTATTTTGACTTTATTTTGCCATTTATTTTGCTATTTATTTAGCCATTTATTTTGCCATTTATTTTGACTTGATTTTGCCATTTATTTTGCCATTTATTTTGCCATTTATTTTGCTATTTATTTTGCCATTTATTTTGCCATTTATTTTGCCATTAATTTCGGCATTTATTTTGCCATTTATTTTGCTATTTATTTTGCCATTTATTTTGCCATTTATTATTCTATTTCTTTTTCCATTTATTTTTCCATTTATTTTGCCATTTATTTTGCCATTTATTCTGCCATTTATTTTGCCATTTATTTTGACTTTATTTTGCCATTTATTTTGCTATTTATTTTGCCATTTATTTTGCCATTTATTTTGACTTTATTTTGCCATTTATTTTGCCATTTATTTTGCCATTATTTTGACTTTATTTTACCATTTATTTTGCTATTTATTTTGCCATTTATTTTGCCATTTATTTTGCTATTTATTTTGCCATTTTTTTGCCATTTATTTTGCTATTTATTTTGCCATTTATTTTGCCATTTATTTTGCCATTTATTTTGCCATTTATTTTGCTATTTATTTTGCCATTTATTTTGCTATTTATTTTGCTATTTATTTTGACTTTATTTTGCCATTTATTTTGACTTTATTTTGACTTTGTTTTGCCATTTATTTTGCTATTTATTTTGCCATTTATTTTGCCATTTATTTTGACTTATTTTGACGATTTTGCCATTTATTTTGCCATTTATTTTGCTATTTGTTTTGCTATTTATTTTGCCATTTATTTTGACTTTATTTTGCCATTTATTTTGCCATTTATTTTGCCATTTATTTTGACTTATTTTTACGATTTTGCCATTTATTTTGCCATTTATTTTGCTATTTATTTTGCTATTTATTTTGCTATTTATTTTGCCATTTTTTTTGCCATTTATTTTGCTATTTATTTTTCCATTTATTTTGCCATTTATTTTGCTATTTATTTTGCCATTTATTTTGCCATTTATTTTGCCATTTATTTTGCCATTTATTTTGCTATTTATTTTGCCATTTATTTTGCCATTTATTTTGCTATTTATTTTGCCATTTATTTTGCCATTTATTTTGCCATTAATTTTGCCATTTATTTTGCTATTTATTTTGCCATTTATTTTGCCATTTATTTTGCCATTTATTTTTCCATTTATTTTGCCATTTATTTTTCCATTTATTTTGCCATTTATTTTGACTTTATTTTGCCATTTATTTTGCTATTTATTTTGCCATTTATTTGCTATTTATTTTCCATTTATTTTGCCATTTATTTTGACTTTATTTTGACTTTATTTTTCCATTTATATTGCTATTGCTTTTGCCATTTATTTAGCCATTTATTTTGACTTGATTTTGCCATTTATTTTGCTATTTATTTGGCTATTTATTTTTCCATTTATTTTTCCATTTATTTTGCCATTTATTTTGCTATTTATTTTGCCATTTATTTTGCTATTTATTTTGCTATTTATTTTTACTTGATTTTGCCATTTATTTTGCCATTTATTTGCTATTTATTTTCCATTTATTTTGATTTATTTTGACTGTATTTTGCCATTTATTTTGCTATTTATTTAGCCATTTATTTTGCCATTTATTTTGACTTGATTTTGCCATTTATTTTGCCATTTATTTTGCCATTTATTTTGCTATTTATTTTGCCATTTATTTTGCCATTTATTTTGCCATTAATTTCGGCATTTATTTTGCCATTTATTTTGCTATTTATTTTGCCATTTATTTTGCCATTTATTATTCTATTTCTTTTGCCATTTATTTTTCCATTTATTTTGCCATTTATTTTGCCATTTATTCTGCCATTTATTTTGCCATTTATTTTGACTTTATTTTGCCATTTATTTTGCTATTTATTTTGCCATTTATTTTTCCATTTATTTTGACTTTATTTTGCCATTTATTTTGCTATTTATTTTGCCATTATTTTGACTTTATTTTGCCATTTATTTTGCTATTTATTTTGCCATTTATTTTGCCATTTATTTTACTATTTATTTTGCCATTTATTTGGCCATTTACTTTGCCATTTATTTTGCCATTTATTTTGCCATTTATTTTGCTATTTATTTTGCCATTTATTTTGCCATTTATTTTTCTATTTATTTTGCCATTTATTTTTCCATTTATTTTGACTTTATTTTTCCATTTATTTTGCCATTTATTTTGACTTTATTTTGCCATTTATTTTGACTTTATTTTGCCATTTATTTTGCTATTTATTTTGCCATTTATTTTGCCATTTATTTTTACTTTATTTTTCCATTTATTTTGCTATTTATTTTGCTATTTATTTTGACTTTATTTTGCCATTTATTTTGCCATTTATTTTGCTATTTATTTTGCTATTTATTTTGCCATTTATTTTGCTATTTATTTTGCCATTTATTTTGCAATTTATTTTGCTATTTATTTTGCCATTAATTTTGCCATTTATTTTGCCATTTATTTTGCCATTTATTTTGCTATTTATTTTGCCATTTATTTTGCTATTTATTTTGCTATTTATTTTGACTTTATTTTGCCATTTATTTTGCCATTTATTTGCTATTTATTTTCCATTTATTTTACCATTTATTTTGATTTATTTTGACTTTATTTTGCCATTTATTTTGCTATTTATTTAGCCATTTATTTTGCCATTTATTTTGACTTGATTTTGCCATTTATTTTGCCATTTATTTTGCCATTTATTTTGCTATTTATTTTGCCATTTATTTTGCCATTTATTTTGCCATTAATTTCGGCATTTATTTTGCCATTTATTTTGCTATTTATTTTGCCATTTATTTTGCCATTTATTATTCTATTTCTTTTTCCATTTATTTTTCCATTTATTTTGCCATTTATTTTGCCATTTATTCTGCCATTTATTTTGCCATTTATTTTGACTTTATTTTGCCATTTATTTTGCTATTTATTTTGCCATTTATTTTGCCATTTATTTTGACTTTATTTTGCCATTTATTTTGCCATTTATTTTGCCATTATTTTGACTTTATTTTACCATTTATTTTGCTATTTATTTTGCCATTTATTTTGCCATTTATTTTGCTATTTATTTTGCCATTTTTTTGCCATTTATTTTGCTATTTATTTTGCCATTTATTTTGCCATTTATTTTGCCATTTATTTTGCCATTTATTTTGCTATTTATTTTGCCATTTATTTTGCTATTTATTTTGCTATTTATTTTGACTTTATTTTGCCATTTATTTTGACTTTATTTTGACTTTGTTTTGCCATTTATTTTGCTATTTATTTTGCCATTTATTTTGCCATTTATTTTGACTTATTTTGACGATTTTGCCATTTATTTTGCCATTTATTTTGCTATTTGTTTTGCTATTTATTTTGCCATTTATTTTGACTTTATTTTGCCATTTATTTTGCCATTTATTTTGCCATTTATTTTGACTTATTTTTACGATTTTGCCATTTATTTTGCCATTTATTTTGCTATTTATTTTGCTATTTATTTTGCTATTTATTTTGCCATTTTTTTTGCCATTTATTTTGCTATTTATTTTTCCATTTATTTTGCCATTTATTTTGCTATTTATTTTGCCATTTATTTTGCCATTTATTTTGCCATTTATTTTGCCATTTATTTTGCTATTTATTTTGCCATTTATTTTGCCATTTATTTTGCTATTTATTTTGCCATTTATTTTGCCATTTATTTTGCCATTAATTTTGCCATTTATTTTGCTATTTATTTTGCCATTTATTTTGCCATTTATTTTGCCATTTATTTTTCCATTTATTTTGCCATTTATTTTTCCATTTATTTTGCCATTTATTTTGACTTTATTTTGCCATTTATTTTGCTATTTATTTTGCCATTTATTTGCTATTTATTTTCCATTTATTTTGCCATTTATTTTGACTTTATTTTGACTTTATTTTTCCATTTATATTGCTATTGCTTTTGCCATTTATTTAGCCATTTATTTTGACTTGATTTTGCCATTTATTTTGCTATTTATTTGGCTATTTATTTTTCCATTTATTTTTCCATTTATTTTGCTATTTATTTTGCCATTTATTTTGCTATTTCTTTTGCTATTTATTGTGCCATTTATTTTGCTATTTATTTTGCCATTTATTTTGCCATTTATTTTGCCATTTATTTTGCCATTTATTTTGCCATTTATTTTGGCATTTATTTTTCTATTTATTTAGTCATTTATTTTTCCATTTATTTTACTATTTATTTTGCCATTTATTTTGCCAATTACTTTGCCATTTATTTTGCCATTTATTTTTCCATTTATTTTGCTATTTATTTTGCCATTTATTTTGCCATTTATTTTCCATTTATTTTGCCATTTATTTTTCCATTTATTTTGCCATTTATTTTGCCATTTATTTTTCCATTGATTTTGCCATTTATTTTGACTTTATTTTGCCATTTATTTTGACTTTATTTTGCCATTTATTTTGCTATTTATTTTGCCATTTATTTTGCCATTTATTTTGACTTTATTTTGCTATTTATTTTGCTATTTATTTTTCCATTTATTTTGACTTTATTTTGCCATTTATTTTGCTATTTATTTAGCCATTTATTTAGCAATTTATTTTGCTATTTATTTTTCCATTTATTTTGCCATTTATTTTGCTATTTATTGTGCCATTAATTTTGCCATTTATTTTGCCATTTATTTTGACTTTATTTTGCTATTTATTTTGCCATTAATTTTGCTATTTATTTTGCTATTTATTTTGACTTTATTTTGCCATTAATTTTTCCATTTATTTGCCATTTATTTTCCATTTATTTGTCTATTTGTTTTGCCATTTATTTTGCTATTTATTTTGCCATTTATTTTGCTATTTATTTTGCCATTTATTTTGCCATTTTTTTTTACTTGATTTTGCCATTTATTTTGCCATTTATTTTGCTATTTATTTTGCCATTTATTTTGCTATTTATTTTGCTATCTATTTTGACTTTATTTTGCCATTTATTCTGCCAGTTATTTGCTATTTATTTTCCATTTATTTTGCCATTTATTTTGACTTTATTTTGCCATTTATTTTTCCATTTATTTTTCTATATATTTTGCCATTTATTTTGCCATTTATTTTCACTTGATTTTGCCATTTATTTTGCTATTTATTTTTCCATTTATTTTGCCATTTATTTTGACTTTATTTTGCCATTTATTTTGCTATTTATTTTGCCATTTATTTTGCCATTTATTTTGCTATTTATTTTTCTATTTATTTTGCCATTTATTTTGACTTTAGTTTGCCATTTATTTTGCCATTTATTTTGCCATTTATTTTGCTATTTATTTTGCTATTTATGGTGACTTTATTTTGCCATGTATTTTGCCATTTATTTTGCCATTTATTTTGCTATTTATTTTGCTATTTATTTTGCCATTTATTTTGCCATTTTGTTGCTATTTGTTTTCCATTTATTTTGCCATTTATTTTGACTTTATTTTGACTTTATTTTGCCATTTATTTTGCTATTTATTTTGCCATTTATATTGCCATTTATTTTTACCTGTATTTTGCCATTTATTTTGCTATTTATTTTGCCATTTATTCTGCCATTTATTTTGACTTTATTTTGCCATTTATTTTGCTATTCATTTTGCACTTTATTTTGCCATTTATTTTGCTATTTATTTTGCCATTTATTTTGCCATTTATTTTTCCATTTATTTTGGCATTTATTTTGCCATTTATTTTGCTATTTATTTTGCCATTTATTTTGCCATTTATTTTGCTATTTATTTTGTGATATATTTTGCCATTTATTTTGCCATTTATTTTGCCATTTATTTTGCTATTTATTTTGCCATTTATTTTGCCATTTATGTTTCCATTTATTTTGTCATTTATTTGTCCATTTATTTTGCCATTTATTTTTCCATTTATTTTGCCATTTATTTTGCTATTTATTTTGCCATTTATTTTGCTATTTATTTTGCCATTTATTTTGCCATTTATTTTGACTTTATTTTGCCATTTATTTTGCCATTTATTTTGCCATTTATTTTGACTTTATTTTTCAATTTATGTTGCTATTTATTTTGCCATTTATTTTGCCATTTATTTTGCTATTTATTTTGCCATTTATTTTTCCATTTATTTTGCCATTTATTTTGCTATTTATTTTGCCATTTATTTTGCCATTTATTTTGCTATTTTTTTTGCTATCTAGTTTGACTTTATTTTGCCATTTATTTTTCCAGTTATTTGCTATTTATTTTCCATTTATTTTGCCATTTATTTTGACTTTATTTTGACTTTATTTTGCCATTTATTTTGCTATTTATTTTGCCATTTATTTTGCCATTTATTTTGACTTGATTTTGCCATTTATTTTGCCATTTAGTTTGCTATTTATTTTGCCATTTATTTTGCCATTTATTCTGACTTATATTGCCATTTATTTTGCCATTTATTTTTGCCATTTATTTTGCCATTTATTTTGACTTTATTTTGCCATTTATTCTGCTATTTATTTTGCCATTTATTTTGCCATTTTTTTTGCTTTTTATTTTGTCATTTATTTTTCCATTTATTTTTCCATTTATTTTGCCATTTATTTTGCTATTTATTTTGCTATTTATTTTGCTATTTATTTTGCTATCTATTTTGACTTTATTTTGCCATTTATTTTTCCAGTTATTTGCTATTTATTTTCCATTTATTTTGCCATTTATTTTGACTATATTTTGACTTTATTTTGCCATTTATTTTGCTATTTATTTTGCCATTTATTTTGCCATTTATTTTGACTTGATTTTGCTATTTATTTTACCATTTATTTTGCTATTTATTTTGCCATTTATTTTGCCATTTATTTTGACTTATTTTGCCATTTATTTTGCTATTTATTTTGCCATTTATGTTGCCATTTATTTTGCTATTTATTTTGCCATTTGTTTTGTCATTAATTTTTCCATTTATTTGCTATTTATTTTTCATTTATTTTACCATTTATTTTGATTTGTTTTGACTTTATTTTGCCATTTATTTTGCTATTTATTTTGCCATTTATTTTGCTATTTATTTTGCTATTTATTTTGACTTTATTTTGCCATTTATTTTGCCAGTTATTTGCTATTTATTTTCCATTTATTTTGCCATTTATTTTGACTTTATCTTGACTTTATTTTGCCATTTATTTTGCTATATATTTTGCCATTTATTTTGCCATTTATTTTGACTTGATCTTGCCATTTATTTTGCCATTTATATTGCTATTTATTTTGCCATTAATTTTGCCATTTATTTTGACTTTATTTTGCCATTTATTTTGCTATTTATTTTGCCATTTATTTTGCCATTTATTTTGCTATTTATTTTGCTATTTATTTTGCCATTTATTTTGACTTTATTTTGCCATTTATTTTGCAAGTTATTTTGCCATTTATTTTGCTATTTATTTTGCTATTTATTTTGCCATTTATTTTGCCATTTAGTTGCTATTTGTTGTCCATTTATTTTGCCATTTATTTTTACTTTATTTTGACTTTATTTTTCCATTTATTTTGCTATTGATTTTGACTTTATTTTGCCATTTATTTTGACTTGATTTTGCCATTTATTTTGCTATTTATTTTGCCATTTATTCTGCCATTAATTTTGACTTTATTTTTCCATTTATTTTGCTATTTATTTTGCCATTTATTTTGCCATTTATTTTGCTATTTATTTTGCCATTTATTTTGCCATTTATTTTTCCATTTATTTTGGCATTTATTTTGCCATTTATTTTGCTATTTATTTTGCCATTTATTTTGCCATTTATTTTGCCATTTATTTTGCAATTTTTTTTGCCATATATTTTGCCATTTATTTTTCCATTTATTTTGCAATTTATTTTGCCATTGTTTTTGCTATTTATTTTGCCATTTATTTTGCCATTTATGTTTCCATTTATTTTGTCATTTATTTGTCCATTTATTTTGCCATTTATTTTTCCATTTATTTTGCCATTTATTTTGCTATTTATTTTGCTATTTATGTTGCTATTTATTTTCCCATTCATTTTGCCATTTATTTTTACTTTATTTTGCCATTTATTTTGCCATTTATTTTGCCATTTATTTTGACTTTTTTTTGCTATTTATTTTGCCATTTATTTTGCCATTTATTTTGACTTTATTTTGCCATTTATTTTGCCATTTATTTTGCCATTTATTTTGCTATTTATTTTGCCATTTATTTTGCCATTTATTTTGCCATTTGTTTTGCTATTTATTTTGCCATTTATTTTGCCATTTATTTTGCTATCTATTTTGACTTTATTTTGCCATTTATTTTTCCAGTTATTTGCTATTTATTTTCCATTTATTTTTCCATTTATTTTTACTTTATTTTGACTTTATTTTGCCATTTATTTTGCTATTTATTTTGCCATTTATTTTGCCATTTATTGTGACTTGATTTTGCCATTTATTTTGCCGTTTATTTTGCTATTTATTTTGCCATTTATTTTGCCATTTATTTTGACTTATTTTGCCATTTATTTTACTATTTATTTTGCCATTTATTTTGCCATTTATTTTGCTATTTATTTTGCCATTTATTTTGCTATTTATTTTGCTATTTATTTTGACATTATTTTGCCATTTATTTTTCCATTTATTTTGACTTTATTTTGCTATTTATTTTGCTATTTATTTTGCCATTTATTTTTCCATTTATTTTGCTTTTTATTTTGCCATTTACTTTTCCATTTATTTTGCCATTTATTTTGCTATTTATTTTGCCATTTATTTTGCTATTTATTTTGCTATTTATTTTGCCATTAATTTTTCCATTTTTTTTTCCATTTATTTTGACTTTATTTTGCCATTTATTTTGCTATTTATTTTGCCATTTATTTTGCCATTTATTTTGCTTTTTATTTTGCCATTTATTTTTCCATTTATTTTTCCATTTATTTTGCCATTTATTTTGCTATTTATTTTGCCATTTATTTTGCTATTTATTTTGCTATCTATTTTGACTTTATTTTGCCATTTATTTTTCCAGTTATTTGCTATTTATTTTGCCATTTATTTTGCCATTTATTTTGACTTTATTTTGACTTTTTTTTGCCATTTATTTTGACTTTATTTTGCCATTTATTTTGCCATTTATTTTGACTTGATTTTGCCATTTATTTTGCCATTTATTTTGCTATTTATTTTGCCATTTATGTTGCCATTTATTTTGACTTATTTTGATATTTATTTTGCTATTTATTTTGCCATTTATTTTGCCATTTATTGTGCTATTTATTTTGCCATTTATTTTGCCGTTTTTTTTTACTTTGTTTTGCCATTTATTTTGCCATTTATTTTGCCATTTATTTTGCTATTTATTTTGCTATTTATTTTGTTATTTATTTTGCCATTTATTTTGACTTTATTTTGACTTTTTTTGCCATTTATTTTGCCATTTATTTTGCTATTTATTGTGCCATTTATTTAGCTATTTATTTTGCCATTTATTTTGCTATTTATTTTGCCATTTATTTTGCCATTTATTTTGACTTTATTTTTCTATTTATTTTGCTTTTTATTTTGCTATTTATGTTGCCATTTATTTTTCCATTTGTTTTGCCATTTATTTTGCCATTTATTTTGCTATTTATTTTGCCATTTATTTTTCCATTTATTTTGCCATTTATTGTGCTATTTATTTTTCCATTGATTTTGCCATTTATTTTGCCATTTATTTTGCCATTTATTGTGACTTTGTTTTGCTATTTATGTTTCCATTTATTTTGCCATTTATTTTGAATTTATTTTGACTTTTTCTTCCATTTATTTTGCTATTTATTTGACTATTTATTTTGCCATTTATTTTGTTATTTATTTTGCCATTTTTTTGCCATTTATTTTGACTTTATTTTGCCCTTTATTTTGCTATTTATTTTGCCATTTATTTTGCCATTTATTTTGCCATTTATTTTGTAATTTATTTTGCCATTTATTTTGACTTTATTTTGCCATTTATTTTGCCATTTATTTTGCCATTTATTTTGCCATTTATTGTGCCATTTATTTTCCCATTTATTTTGCCATTTATTTTGCCATTTATTTTGACTTTATTTTGCCATTTATTTTGCCATTTTTCTGCCATTTATTTTGCCATTTATTTTGCTATTTATTTTGCCATTTATTTTGCCATTTATTTTGACTTGATTTTGCCATTTGTTTTGCCATTTATTTTGCCATTTATTTTGCCATTTATTTTGCCATTTATTTCGACTTGATTTTGCTATTTATTGTGCCATTTATTTTGACTTGATTTTGCCATTTATTTTTCCATTTATTTTGCCATTCATTTTGCTATTTATTTTTCCATTTATTTTGCCATTTATTTTGCCATTTTTTTTTCATTTATTTGTCTCTTTATATTGCCATTTATTTTGACTTGTATTTTGCCATTTATGTAGCTATTTATTTTGCTATTTATTTTGCCATTTATTTTGCTATTTATTTTGTTATTGTTTTTGCCATTCATTTTGCCATTTATTTTGCCATTTATTTTGCTATTTATTTTGCCATTTATTTTGCCATTTATTTGACCATTTATTTTGACTTTATTTGTCTATTTATGTTGCTATTTATTTTGCCATTTATTTTGCCATTTATTTTGTTATTTATTTTGCCATTTATTTTGCTATTTATTTTTCCATTTATTTTGCCATTTATTTTGCTATTTATTTTGCCATTTATTTTGCCATTTATTTTGACTTTATTTGTCTATTTATTTTGCTATTTGTTTTGCCATTTATTTTGCCATTTATTTTGCTATTTATTTTGCCATTTGTTTTGCCATTTATTTTACCATTTATTTTGCTATTTATTTTGCCATTTATTTTGCTATTTATTTTGCCATTTATTTTGCTATTTATTTTGCTATTTATTTTGACTTTATTTGTCTATTTATTTTGCTATTTATTTTGCCATTTATTTGTACTTGCTTTTGCCATTTATTTTGCCATTTATTTTTCATTTATTTTGCCATTTATTTTTCCATTTATTTTTACTTTATTTTGCCATTTATGTTGCCATTTATTTTGCCATTTATTTTGCCATTTTTTTTGCCATTTATTTTGCTATTTATTTTGCCATTTATTTTGCCATTTATTTTGACTTTATTTTGCCATTTATTTTGCCTTTTTTTGCCATTTATTTTGCCATTTATTTTGACTTTATTTTGCCATTTATTTTGCCATTTATTTGGACTTGATTTTGGCATTTATTTTGCCATTTAGTTTGCCATTTATTTTGCCATTTATTTTGACTTGATTTTGCTATTTATTTTGCCATTTATTTTTCCATTTATTTTGCCATTTATTTTGCCATGTATTTTGCCATTTGTTTTCATTTATTTGTCTATTTGTTTTGCCATTTATTTTGACTTTATTTTGCCATTTATTTTGCTATTTATATTGCTATTTCTTTTGCCATTTATTTTGCCATTTATTTGGACTTTATTTTGCCATTTATTTTGCCATTTTTTTGCCATTTATTGTTCCATTTATTCTGCCATTTATTTTTCCATTTATTTTGCCATTTTTTTTTACTTGATTTTGCCATTTATTTTGCCATTTATTTTGACTTGATTTTGCTATTTATTTTGCCATTTATTTTTACTTTATTTTGCCATTTATTTTGCCATTTATTTTGCCATTTATTTTGCCATTTATTCTGCCATTTATTTTGCCATTTTTTTTTCATTTATTTGTCTATTTGTTTTGCCATTTATTTTGACTTTGTTTTGCCATTTATTTTGCTATTTTTTTTCTATTTATTTTGCCATTTATTTTGCCATTTAATTTTCCATTTAATTTGCTATTTTTTTGCCATTTATTTTGCCATTTATTTTGCCATATATTTTGCCATTTACTTTGTCATTTTTTTTTCATTTATTTGTCTATTTATTTTGCCATTTATTTTGACTTTATTTTGCCATTTATTTTGCTATTTATTTTGCTATTTATTTTGCCATTTATTTTGCCATTTATTTTGCCATTTATTTTGACTTTTTTTTGCCATTTATTTTGTCATTTATTTTGCCATTTATTTTGCCATTTATTTTGACTGTATTTTGCTATTTATTTTGCCATTTATTTTGCCATTTATTTTGCCATTAATTTTGCCATTTATTTTGCCATTTATTTTGACTTGATTTTGCCATTTATTTTTCCATTTATTTGGCCATGTATTTTGCCATTTATTTTGACTTTATTTTGCTATTTATTTTGCCATTTATTTTGCCATTTATTTTGCCATTTATTGTGCCATTTATTTTGCCATTTATTTTGCCATTTATTTTGCCATTTATTTTGCCATTTATTTTGCTATTTATTTTTCATTTATTTGTCTATTTATTTTGCTATTTATTTTGACTTTATTTTGCCATTTATTTTGCCATTTATTTTGCCATTTGTTTTGACTTTATTTTGCCATTTATTTTGCCATTTATTTTGCCATTTATTTTGCCATTTATTTTGACATTTGTTTTGACTTTATTTTGCCCTTTATTTTGCCATTTATTTTGCCATTTATTTTGCCATTTGTTTTGACTTTATTTTGCCATTTATTTTGCCATTTATTTTGCCATTTATTTTGCCATTTATTTTGACTTTATTTTCCATTTATGTTGCCATTTATTTTGCCATTTATATTGCCAATTATTTTGCCATTCATGATGGCTTCTATTTAGATTGGTTTCCGTATTCGATAATTTTCCTCAAGATTTTGCCCGCTTTCATAATTTTCGTCAGTTGTATTGCCTCAACTTTTTCTTTGATTCCAATTTCTTTTATTTGTTCATTTCTTTCGAGATTATTCCTAGTGGTCCTACAATTATTTGACTGACTTTTTTTTTCAAATTCCATATGCCTTGCAACTCTTTGGCAAGCTTCATGTATTTACTTCGTTATGCTGTCTTTTATATTTTCATTCTATTAACTGTTTGTAACGGCAGATTTTTCTTACTTGTTGACTATTGTGACATCCAATCTCATTGCTTGAATAATTTCGTCTGATTGTACTTGCCTGCATGTTGAATGGAATGTTGTGCTTGTCGTTTTCCAGTACTATCTCCGGTTTGTGGCTGTAGCATTGGTTTGTCTGTTTAAAATGCGATTGTTTGAATTGTTCTCAGTCTACTGCCTTTCCCACCCGGTCGTTTCCATTTTTTTTTCATTCTTTCTTATTATTTGCCTTTTATTTTACGCGATTCGCTTTTCTTCGTATTATTTAAAGGATCATATATTAACAATAATTCCAAATCCTTAGAGATTTGATATTGTATAAATTTACAAAACTAATTGGACATATTTCCTTTAATTAGAATTGCTTTTCACTAAATGGAATATTTCGCAGGAATTTACATAACGTCATTTCGCTCCAACTGTTTGCTTGTAAGTCTGTACTTTAACATGTCCGATTCAAGCTAACTAAACTAACCAAAAGAAGTTATTAATAATCAAATATGTAAAGATTATTTCTAAACATGTGGCTCGGACAAGTACATTTCAAAGGTAAGACATCCGGATGGACGCACCCTGGAATCGACTCGGGAGATCTGCAAGGGGTTTCGAGAACATTTTGAAGAGAATTTTACGCAGCAGCCCGATCTTCCAGTCCTTGAGTTTAGCGACTATTTGGCTAACTCTCCCCAGCTTGAGGCGACTAGAGCGTCTAGTTGTGAGGGCCGGGTGACAGTGCAGGAGGTTTTTACTGCGCTGAAGTAGGTCAGCTGTGACAGATCGCCGGGACTCGATGGTCTGCCATACAAACTATATTTGAGGCTGTCGCCCATGTTTCTGCCTCTTCTGACGGATGTGTTCAACCATTGGTTTGCCCAGGGATCCATCCCGGGGCAAGTCACCAAGGAAGCGATCACATTGCTGAGGAAAGGTGACGGGCATGGTGAGGAAGAGTTAGACGATTACAGGCCCATAACTCTTCTAAACACAGAGTTGAAGATTTTGGCCAAGGTCCTGTCGAATCGGCTGCAGGTTGTTATCGGCGAGCTGGTTGAACCAGAACAGAGCTACGCTGTGAAGGGGAGATCGATTCAGAACAACTTGCACCTGATATGCACGATCCTAGAGGGAGGGATAGATGACGACACGGAAGCCGCGACGATCAACTTAGATCAGTCCAAAGCTTTCAATAGGATCGACCATCGTTTCTTGGCATCTGTCTTAGAGGCCGCCGGTTTTAAACCGGACTTCTGTAAGTGGATATGATATATCGACAGCCCACCGCCGTCATGCAAGTCAACGAAATCTCTCGGTCGGTTCTTCAGGGTTGTCCGCTGTCGCCCCTGCTCTATATCCTGGTTTTGGAGCCCCTGCTCCGCAAGCTGAGACAAATTCGGCCTTGCGCGGAATTGCTCAGCCGCCAAGGCGTCCATGTTCGCCGATGATGTCACAGTCTTTGTGTCGAGCTTCAGAGACATTGAGATTGTGTCAGAGGCACTCGCTCAGTACGAAAGAATTACAGGAACCAAGATAAACCGCAGCAAGTCAGTAGGACTGCGGTTGGACGCCTGGAGTGGCAAGGCCAACCTCCCAGCGCCCTTCAGCTAAATGGATGGCCTGATTCGGATCCTCGGCGTGTGGTTCGGACCGGGTCTCCAGCTTGACAAAAATTGGTTGGAGGTATGGTCAAAGGTGGAGGCTGCAGTCAATTCGTGGCTTCCTAGGAAACTTTCCTTAAAGGGTAGAGCTGAGGTGTGCGCCACTTACGTTTTTCCTCTCATCCTTTACTGACTGGCCGTACTTCCCCTGCCTGCATAACACCTTCCAGCTCTCGTCAAACTCTTGTCCTCGCTTCTTTGGGACAGAGGAAGACACTGGGTGAGCAGACAGGTCTGTATTCAACGTCTGTGTGAGGGAGGCTTGGGAATGCCGGACTTGAAGTGTCATCGAGACGCTGAGAGGCTGGCCTTCCTGAGCCACTATATGCAAGATGACCAACCGTGGAACCCCGTGGTTACTGCTGCCTTCCCCGACCTCGTTCTTGACCCTTCTATCGAGAGCCGTTGCAGGCCGTGGGGAGAATCTGGCTACATGAAAGAGTGCCGAGCCTCGCTAAAACGACTACCAAGTTCCAGTGACCTTGTGACTCCTACCTGTAGGGAACTCCACAGGGATCTAGTGAAGGGGCCCGCTGATGACCCGCTATGCGTGCGTTTGGGTTTGTAGCAGAGTGAGATCCGCTCCGCGTGGAGCTGGGCGCCAGGTCTGAGTCATCTGAACAATTCGGAGTTCTCTCTGACCTGGCGATTGGCCTGAAATGCACTTCCACTCAACAACATACAATACAGTTCCGTGTTTTTGGAGTCGCCTGATTGTCCCCATTGTCAATTGGCGCGAACTCCACTGGTACTGGTCGTATGTCAGCGAGGTGACGGCTTGCATTGATCCTGAGCATCCTTGCCCAATTATCATATCCAATGTCATGGACAATGTGAGGCCGCCGTGGGACCGGGAAAGACAAATAGTCTACGTTACGATCCTAGCCGTGGCAAGAATGGTGATTTGGACGTCGCATCTGCAAGGTTGCTGGGGGTTGTTGTCTTTTTCTGATCAGGATCTGATCGCTTTCTTTAAACACCAACTACGGGTGAAGATCAGATGTGATAGAAGAAGGCTGCATCGTGTAGCATTTGACAGAAGATGGATACATGTAGCAAGTCTGTGTGTACGAAGAGGAGCCAAATTTGATTACGTGTTCCCCGCCTAGGTGTGGAACGTGCAGTTCCGTAATATAAAATTAAACAAGTAGCTTCCTAGCTAGCTGAGTGTGTGTTCCATCCCTCCCCAATTAGGAAGTCTCCAAGGTCCCCACCCCCTCCTACTTGCAATTTTTGTTTTCACCCCTCTTCTAAATTTCACCCATCTGAAAGAGAAAGAAATACAAACTAACCCCCATTCCATACCCACAAAATTTTCTTTTCTCCATTCACCCCCATCTAGAGGGCATCCCCACTTAGAGACTGACCCGCAAAAGCGAGGTTCCTTTTACAAACCTAGTGGAACGGGCAGTCTATCAACTAGACGGGGTTGGGAGGGTCTTACTAATAACCTTTTGTTTTTCCTTCCCCCGCCCTCGACACAAATGAATTATTGACTTATTTTTATTTTCATCTTTTTTGTTTTTACACGTCATTTTATTGACGTGTAAATGTTTTAAAAATTGAGAGTTAAGTAGGACGTCTCCCAGTATGAAAGGGTGAATGCGGTATTATGGTGAAAGAAGATATTAGCTGGGAGAAAATTTTGATTTTGTTTAGTTCTGGAGTGACAAGGATGACCAACAACCCCCATAATCCCCCCTTTTGAGTTGGCCATGTGCCTAAGTTTTTTGTTCATTGTTGATTTTCACTGTATTTTTATCTTTTCCGGCAGATACTGTAAGCAAAGACCATATGTGGGGGCAACCCCACATATAAGACCTTAGTCAATGTAGGGGCAACCCTTCATACCAATTGCCACTATCCAGCTCCCCTACTCCCCGGGGAGTTGGTCCCCATTTCCCCTTCACTCCTCACATTAAAAATCGGCCTTGTGCCTAATTTGCACGGTGGGGGAGCAAATAAATACCCTTCTCTTGGCCTTTTGGCCAAGATCAAAGTGTAGTATCTGTTCTTACTGCATGCGGTACTTATTGTGATATAAAGTGGGGGATCACTTTTCTATATTAATTTAATGTAAAATGATCACCCACTTTACAACCAGTCAGTCTCAAAGCCATTCAAGTCATTCTCCAGATCATTCAAGTTGTTTTTGAAGGATTCCAGTTATTTTTTAAGCATTGAAGTCATTGTTAAGGTCATTCAATTCATCCTTAAGTTCATTAAAGTCATTCTAAGTCTTTTTATTTATTTAAGTCATTTCAGCCCATTTTTCGGTGGTTTTAGTTTATCTTTAAGAATTTCATGTCAATCCTACATTCACGCATTCATTCATTATACGAGAGCACGTGACTAATGGCTATCGGCCTTGTTTCTAAGCAGTTAACTTCTTGTAAGTAAAAAAAAAAGAAAATACTCGAGCTGAGGTCGGAACCAAAACCTAAAGACAGTGAATTAGGCCAGCTTGATACGACTTTATAAAACTGTTTAAACTTACTTATTCTTGACATAAGAATTCTCTCATGTGAACAATTCATGCATGCGAATTAGTTAACAAACTGATAAAAATCCAATCACCCCCCCCCAAGTACCAATTTTTTAATTTTGACTCCTTTGCAACCCTTTTTTCTAAATGAAATCTGATTAAAACAATTTCCACACGTCTGATTACACTATATGCCAAATTTCATGTCCGTAGATAAAAAATCGTTGGATATATAGATTGGAATTGTGCTTATACACACATGCATTTTCACTTTTACAAATATATAGATTGGTCAGTATTCTGATATTAATATGTTGCTATTTGTTCCGGCCTCAAATCATTAAAAAGTTTAAAAAAAATTTTTTTTTAAGTGTTGATATTCCGTTGCATGATTTAAAGATTTTAACGAGGAGAAATATTTATTTCGACTTCGCTGGTATTTTTAAAACATGCAAGGCTATCTCACCAAAGCACTCTTTCGCCTACTCTCTCTATTGTCAGGAGTGTCTTCGCTAGTCTCACTCTTTCTTCACATTCTATGATGCTCTCTACCATCTCTCCCTTCTTTTTCTATCTGACTCCACGCTTTTCTTCCCCTTTTTTATATCACTCTTTCCCCCTCTTCCCTCTATGCCTCGCCCCTCTCTCCTTATTTCTCTTTCTCTGTTCTTTAATTCTCATCACTGCCTTTTTGACCTCCTTCTCTATTTCCACCTCATTCCTCTTCCATCTTCTATTCATCTTCGTCATTCTCTCTCTTCCCATTTTTTCGTGTTTTGTCATCATTTATCCTTCCCTGCTATGAAGTTATGAAAATATATATTACAATTAAGCAGACAGAAGAGAGAGAGAGAGAGAGAGAGAGAGAGAGAGAGAGGGAAGAGAGAGAGAAAGAAAGAAAGAGTAAGTAATTAAAATGTACATGGCAATAAAACTACACAGAATTTCCGCGTTTCATCCCAGTAGGAACTCGTCAGGTTAAAATTCATGGATTTCATATTACTGGGCGTTTATATATATATATATATATATATATATATATATATATATATATATGTATATATGTATATATATATATATATATATATATATATATATATATAAAGCTGAATGTGTGTGTGTGTGTGTGTGTGTGTGTGTGTGTGTGTGTGTGTGTGTCTGGTCTCGAATAGGCTCCTACATGATTGACGTTTTTAAAAAACTGATTACATATAATGATAGAAGATGTATCGAGACACAGGAATGGGTATGTTTGATGTGGCAGAACAGTGGTTCATTAAAATTATGGGGTCTGCGTTCGCGCCTGGTCCACAAAGTATGGAAATAAAAAATTTAAAAATTAAAAAAAAAACGTTCACAAGTGTTTTTGATATAGATGTACATAAGAATACTTTGATAAGTATGTTTTAACTTAAATAGGGATGGTATAATAAAATTGTGGGATCTGCGTTCGCGCCTGGCCTCCATGGAATGGAAATAGGCACAAACAAATAAAGACGTTTCATATCTATCTGCGTAAGTATACTTTGATAATTATGTTTCAGATTGAAGAAATATGGTATAATAAAATTATTGGGTGTTCGTTCGCACCTGACCTCCATAGAATGGAAATATGTCACGAAGTTAGCAAGGTTTTTTAATATAGATCCACAGAATATTGTGATAAGTATTTCAGTGTGAACAGGTATGGTATAATAAATTATGGGGTTTATCTATTTTATTTTTACTTTCATCATATTTTGCTTTGGTTTTGATACCCCCAAATTCGAAGCTATCTCTTTACAACCCTTCCTTTTCATAACCTATCATACTTTCATAAATCAGAGTCCATTTTCTGTAGGCTGTTTTTGAACCCAGTCAACGAGGGGTACTTTTGCTAGTATATATATATATATCTATATATATATATATATATATACGTGTGTGTATATATATATATATATATATGCATATATATATGTGTATATATGTGTGAATATATATGTGTATATATATGTGTGTGCGTGTGTGTATGTATATATATGTATGTATACATACACAAAGGACGAATGAACCCTTTTTCGGGGTCAACGGCCAACTAGCACCGTGTGTGTTTGTGTGTATGTATGTGTGTGTTGGGGTGGAGAGGGCTCCCGTAAACCGTGGTGAAGGCAACCTTTTTAGGAGAAGCAAATCTCTGATTTAAAAAAACATAAAGCGGGAGACCAGTAACCGCATTAAGCTGGTCTGCAGTTTAACTTGTTGCTGGATCTCAACATTTTGAACCGAGAAAGAGACTTAGCTGTCGTACAAAGCTAAGACTTTGTAACATCATCTGTGTACGGATACTCCCTCGGTCATTTGTCTATTAAAACGGTCCTGTGGCGATGGAAGCCATTTTTGGGCTCATGGACTTTAAGTGTCTGAGAGAGTGGCACTCGTCTGACAAGACGTTGCAGTCATCAATCATCATATATATGTATATATATATATATATATGTATGTATATATATATATATGTGTATATATGTGTATATATTTGTATATATATGTATATATATATTTGTATATATATGTATATATATATACATATATATATACATATACATATATCTTTATATACACATATATGCATATATATATATATATATATATATATATATATAGCAAATCAATCAGACTCATTGCAATTCCCGCCTACAGATTGATGTTTCCATTGGCCAATGGCAAGGCTTCTCATAGATAAAGGTTCAGCTGACTTTTATTCCCGTCTCCTTTGTTCTATTTTGACAAGAGGTGACTCATACTATTTTTGAATGTGTATAAATTAGAGGGCGTTGTGTTAACGTTTGGCTTGGAATAATTTTTTCTTATTTTATTTTAGATGTTGGGTTAGTTTAGATTTGAATAATAATAATAATAATAATAATAATAATAATAATAATAATAATAATAATAATAATAATAATAATAATATGCATGTTTATCCTAATTAAAATTATATTTTTTGTATACAGTTTTTTACTATTTCTAGAAAAGAATAAAGGACGAAGAAAAATAGTTCATTGAAGTAAAAGAAATAAATTCATATGATTTGAATTCTTCGGATTACTGTTCTCATCTTAAGTGTTATTCTTATGACGTTTCGTTGGATGTAACTATTCGCCATAATCACGTTTAACTCACCGGTTCCCGTCAGATCACCGACGTTAAGCAACGCATAGCTTGGCCAGTACTAAATGGGTGACCATTTGATATTTCCAGTCGCTGTATGTACTCTGCTTATCTTGGCATTGCTTCCAGTCGTCCTGGACTTTAATTTGCCACTGGATTCAAGCAGTACCGATTTAGGAGAGGTAAGGTTGGAGATTGCGCTACCCTTGCCACACAATTACACTGCCCTCTACAGGGAGTATCCTTTGTCTTTCGAGACTGAATAGAGGCATTGAACCTCCGACCTTTTTCAGTTGTATCTTGTTTGTCGAAGTCAGGAATCTTTCTATCGAGTTCGGGAATCAGCACGGAATTTCGAACGGAACTCTTTATTTAATCGACGGGGTTATCATCTCTTTCCGTCAGCCATGACAATTGTATTTTACTGTTGCCTACAATGAGCATTGAACTTCAGCCTCAGTGTGTAACTTACAACTGTTTTTTACTGAGTACTTTGCTGACGTAAATTAAATAAAAGGTTCAGTTCGAAATTCCATGCAGATTCCCGAGTTTGACAGAAAGATTCCCGAGTTCGACAGAAAGATTCCCGAGTTTGAGAGAAAGATTCCCGAGTTCGACAGAAAGATTCTCAAATTCGACAAGATACACCAGAAATAGGTGGAAGGTACCATTATCCAAGATGTTGTGCAAATATCAGTAAATATGAGAACAATAGTCCGAATTCTCCAAATAATACGAATAATCAATCGTCATCTAAAAAAACAAAAACATAAAATAAAAAAGATATGATAATCAATAGAATGTCGTTGCGATATTAATTTCGATACTAGCTTCATATTAATGACACTTTCAAGGAAGACAATAAAAAGAAAAGGGCAAAATGAAATCGAAAGTCGATGATTAGTTCGAAACTGGAAATGTTTCTTTGGCTCGTAATATGAATGAGATTAAAGAATAAAACATTTAATTGGATTAAAGCATGGGAAATCTTTAATAGGGGGAAAATAAGCAAATTCATGGGGGTAAAAGGCCGGGAAATGTCTGACTCTATCTTTTGAAGTGACAAAAACCGGAAGTAGATGCTTTTAACACGCAGGCCACTGCAAAACCCCTGCGATGAGTAGTGTAGGCATGATGCGTTACCTGTCAGTTTCTTATTGCTCCTCCTTTCTCTGCCTCTCAATATCTATCTATCTATCTATCTATCTATCTATATTATTATTATTATTATTATTATTATTATTATTATTATTATTATTATTATCATCATCATTATTAGTATTATGTGATATCTATTTTATTTCTCTTAGTCTGTATGTCTGTTTGTTTGTCTGTCTGTTCGTCCCACTTTATCTAGGAAATTACTAAGCCGATCTGCTTGAAATTTTGTATGGATCTTTGTTTGGGTACAACGAACTAAATATTACCGCATCCGCTTGATGCGTGGTTATAGATTAATATGGGTCGGTATTTACATTTCACATTTTATTGCAAACTACTGGTTCAACTTGGCTGAAATGTTACATATACTTTTATTATGATAAGATGCAGCGGACACATATTATCAGGGATTAATAGAGATTAGTATTTGATTAATCACTAAAACGCTGCATTTACTATCGAAGTTTGACATAAAGTATTCATTCTAAGTCAACGAACTATAATTTTTGCCATTTTTTAACGGGATAAAAATCTAGTATATATATATATATATATATATATATATATATATATATATAGAGAGAGAGAGAGAGAGAGAGAGAGAGAGAGAGAGAGAGAGAGAGAAAGAAAGATAGAGAGAGAGAGAAAGATAGATAGAGAGAGAGAGAGAGAGAGAGAGAGAGAGAAAGAGAGAGAATATTTATTACGACGCTATATATACATATTTCAAGGTCGTACCAGTGGTTTCATAGCATTGAATTAACCATAAGAGGTTGAAAAGAGTCAGCGCAAATTCATCAGCGACATTGAAAAACTGAAACAATGCAAAGTAAACAAACAGAGAAAAAAAACGTAAAACGAGCGTTTAAGACTCAGAGTTTCAAATTTTAAAACCGAACTTAGTAATCGAGGCAAATAGATTTTGATTATGGAAGGAAGAAAGCCGTGTGTGTGTTTGTGTAAGAGTGTATAATAAGAGTGTGTGTGTGAGAGAGAGAGAAAGAGATACAGATAGAGAGAGAGGAAGAGATTCAGATAGAGAGAGAGAGAGAGAGTGTGTGTGTGTGTGTGTGTGTGTGTGTGTGTGTGTGTGTGTGTGTGTGTGTGTTTGTGTGTGCTTGCGTGCGTGCGTGCGTGTGTGTGTGTGTGCATGTTTAGCGAGGGGAGGGGAAATCTCTCTGAAAAATAAATGTCCTGTTTAAACGAACATATAAGCCCATATAAATAAAGGTACAACAATTAACGGCAATAAATATATAATGAAATAAAGCATGAATATATTAATTACAATTTCATTTTTTTTTTTTACATAGTGATCACCACTTATCAAGGCCCGGAAGCCACTCAGGGATAAGGGTTATTGCAAGTACATTACGTTAGTGTGGAGATTTGATGAAGTGCTTACTTAAGGGGGCGGTTCATTAGGAATTTGTTAACGTTAGACTTGAAGATATCCAAGTTGTAGTCCGGTGGGAAGCAGGCAGACGGAACAGAGTTCCACAGGCGTGCAGTTCTAAGAAAGAAGCTTTGTTCATGGAATCCGCGTTTTGATTTAGGCACAGATAAAGAGTGGGGGAAATTTTTCACAGTAGATTCAGCTAGACGGGTGTTTTTCGTGAAAGATTGGCGAGGGGGGACCAGAGATTGGAGTTCAGACGAGCACCTGTCATGGAAATAACGATAAAACAAGGATAGGCTCGCAACGTCTCTTCTGTGGGAGAAAGGTTGCAGGATAGAGAAAAGGGCATCCCCCACTAAGCCACGATCTATATTATTATATATCCAAGATTATATTATTAACCATTTAAAATTATAATAAAAAGGTAAAGATAAAATTTAAATAAAAATACAATAAAACTTTAAAAGAATTATTAAAAGTTTTTTTTTTAATATAATAGAATAAATGTGAAGGGAGAAATTGAAGATAATTAAAAATAATGAAGGTAATTTTTAAATAACTTATCCAATAGTAAATGATACTTAACGACTATAAAGGAGTATCAGCACATATAAATATGTAGAAAATATAATAAAAAGTAATACATAGATATCTATGGTGAGACAGTCCTACTACTTTCACAAAATTTACCAATATGGCCATCACTACCATTAATATTATTACCAATCCATTCATCACTATTAATAATAATAATAATAACAAAAATAATAATAACAATAATAATGACAATAATAATAACAATAATGATAAAAATAATAATAACAACAACAATAATAACAACAACAATAATATTGATGATAAAATAATAAAGTAAACAAGGTAATAAAATAAAAAAAATAAAATAAAATAAAAAAATAAAAACCAAGTAAAAATAATAATATTATTATTATTAATGTTAAAATAATAATAATAATAATAATAATAATAATAATAATAATAATAATAATAATAAACCCACACATATCAATAATGAAAATTACACCTAAGAGGGGAGGAAGTAGGAATGGATCGATTTTAAGGTATAATGGTACTGAAAATAAGGTTAAAATATGTATATATAGTGTCGTAATAAATATTGTATCTTCAGTACTCACGTCCACGATCGAGCACTTTATTGGATTTTTTCATCGCCTTCTGACACGCTATATATATATATATATATATATATATATATATATATATATATATATATATATATATATATATATATATAGACTTGTTTGTAATATACTGAATTTTACTGGGTTCGTATAATCCAGTAAATTTTTCATATACCAACGAATTTTAAGCCAAAAAGAGATGACTTAAAAAGTAAGCTACAAAATTATCATATTTCATAATTGAGTATTAATATAGTGTATTAACAAAACCAAGACTTCAAAAAAGGAATTGGTAGCAACAAAAAGTGTATTTCATTGTATCTTCAGCTCTCATATCTACAATCATTTGACGCATCCAGGATAAATGTTTTCGCATGCTTCATTTCTTTTAAGGGAAATTTCTTTAAACAATGTTAAGTGATTTTTATTCAAAAAGTCTGAAGAAAGGCTAGTTATGTGAAGATTTTCAGACGACATAATGCTTGAAATTGTCCAACCGGTATTGAAACAATTGTAATTTACAATGAAATACAATTTTTGTTGCTACCAATTCCTTTTTTGAAGACTTGGTTTTGTTAATACAGTATATGTATATATATATATATATATATATATATATATATATATATATATATATATGTGTGTGTGTGTGTGTGTGTGTGTGTGTGTGTGTGTGTGTGTGTGTGTGTGTATGTATGCATATATTTATTCTTGTAAATATTCCAAGTGTAAGTTTTTCCAGTTATAGCTATAATATAATTTCTCAATACCAGTTGTCTGATGCTTAGGGATATTCAGAGCATATATATATATATATATATATATATATATATATATATATATATAGATAGATAGATAGATAGATAGATAGATAGATAGATACCCGTTCACATACACTTTTTTATGATAAAGCTAGAACCCAGAATTAGATAGAATCGAGCAATTGCATCGACAACGGACAACGCCGTAAAAAGTCTATGTGAATGGGTATATATATATATATATATATATATATATATATATATATATATATATATATATATATATATATAAATAAAATGAACTCATTTTTTCCCGTCTGATTTTGACATTAATAGGATTAAAAATCAAGATATTTCATCTATATAAATAAAATGAACTCATTTTTTCTCGTATGATTTTGACCTTAATAGGATTAAAAATCAAGATATTTCATGCAAATATAATATGCACAAACGGCAGAACAATATCTGAGGTGTGTTATAGGCTTATTATTTCTCAAATTCCTCGATAATCTTAGATTTCTATACTTTTTCTGCTGAGAAGTCACGGCCAAAATCGGTTAAGATCAATGGAAGTGGTAAAATATTTTCTCTCTAATAAATTCCTCCTCCCCCTGCCACCACTTAACACCGTTTGGGGATCGTTCACAAGGAACAGTTGAGAAGACAACACCGGTTTGGCTTCGTAGTTCTTTCATGTGAAGTTATTTAAAATCACTAAACTAAGCTGCAGTGCTCTGTGGCGTAGTGGTTAGCGTGCTGGACAATTCACATTATATTTTCACGTTCGCGCCGACCTACCTTAGTCGTTTTTTTTTTCCTAAACAACTGGAATTGACTTTTCTTGGTGGCCGAACTGTTAACGTTGCAGATGTTTGTTTTTTTTTCACACTTTATTTTCCTACTTTTACTCATGACTCCGGGTTTGATCCTTCCTACTTACCTACCATAACATTTTTTAAAACTCCCCCCCCCGTCCCGAAAACAAACACTCGGGCAACGCCGGGTACCCCCGCTAGTATATATATATATATATATATATATATATATATATATATATATATATATATACACCTAGGACATATATATATATATATATATATATATATATATATATATATATATATATATATATATATATATATAAGAGTAGGTAGTATTTTGCTTGAAGCATTGTTGGTAAAGAAATATATATTTGTTTTTTTTAAGCTAAAAACAATGCGGAGGAAGACGGGAAAAGATGAAGTAAAGAAGAAAAACCAACAGATATAGACGAGTATGGCTGAATAGAGGAGTGTCTAACCTTTATTTGACTATCATTCTTCACTTCAATGTATACTGATCTATAACGAAGTTGCTGGTATGTCCGGTGTATGTAAAGTTCGTGGGTGGTGTGGAACTTTGATTAATTTACAGAGAAAGGCACCTCTCTTTTACAAAATAGAAGACAAAAGTGGATTCAATATGGCGGAGAGAGCGTGGCAGTCCTGCAGAAATATTTTATTTTACTTATATATTTATTATATTATTTCTGTTGTAAGCTTTGGTTATATATTTATATATATGCATTTTTTTTTATATTTTATTTTATATAATATTGCATAATTTATTATTATTGTTGTCACTGTTGATTTTTTTCTCGTTTATCCGGTGCTGTTGTTGAAGTTTTTATTCATTTATTTATTTATTGTGTTCTGTTTTTAGTTGTTGTTGTTTTTTTAATGTTTTTATTTTGTTTTACCTTTTATGTATCTGTATTCGTGTGTTGAGAAGGTGATAATACTCAGTTATAATATGATAGTTATGATCCTCTGTCTATGTTACGTGTATAAGCGCTTGTTTATATATATATATATATATATATATATATATATATATATATATATATATATACCCTCTTAATGTCTAATATATGTAGAAAAAAGCGGTTCATCCTTCGTAGAGACGTGATGTCTCTCTCTCAATAAATAGATTGTTCCGAAATCGGGGGAGTCGGCTAATTTCAGTTAACGATCGTAGATGTGATATCTACCCCCTGCATTCCAGCAGTAACTATCTTAATTGTATAAGACGCGTTACTTGTCGCATAGTAGAATGTAGAAGTAGATAAAAATATAAATTAAAATCGAGGCATAGCCAATAGATTGCGCCGTAGTCCATATGGTTAGGTCGTCAGTATTGCACACTTCATACGTGCAACGACCTGGGTTTGCGCCTATGTCGGAGCACGTCACTGATCTGGGTCTGGCGTTGTCCCTTGTCGATGCAATTGCTCGATTCTATCTAATTCTGGGTTCTAGCTTTATCATAAAAAAGTGTATGTGAACGGGTATTTATATATATCTGTCTCCTCTTAATGTCATATATATATATATACTGTACATGTTTAATTAGCAATTTCTGAAAACATTCTTTTATTTTCTTATAAGAGTCTGTTTCGTTAGCAATCTTCAACAAATAAACAAAAAAATATTATCACTAGTGTCGAGGGTGTAATTTTTGTTGATGGTCAGGTCTCCATCTAATTGAAGTTATATATGATGAACTTATGTATGGAAATATCAGTTTGCTAAACGAATCAATTCGAAATTTCCGAGTGAAAGCTCAATTGTCAATATATACACTGACTAGAACTTTTTAATATAAATCCAGAGATTTATAAAAGTATTCAAATCAAGTCTCATAATGAATAATCTACAAAAATCATGGATTGAACGTACGTTTCAAGTTAAATAATAATTGTTTTCGCCAATGTTTTCGCATGCAACTCAAGACGTAAAAAATCGGTACTTCTGAGGGATTCGGAACCAGAAAAATTAGTTCCTATTTTTCGATGTAAAAAAAAACGATTCTTTTATATGGGTGTGCTGTGTTTTCTTTCTTTTTGCTTTTTACTTGTTTTGTTTCAAATTTTCCGTTGTTGCTACTAATGATAAAATGGCGAATATTCATTGATTTTAAACTGTTAGTAAAATTAAAATTTATATAGTACTCCTCCCCACTGTGTAATTTTTACACTTGCGAAAATATATGCACATATTACATGAAATGAAACAATAAAAAACATAAATATTTAGAGGTTTCGAAAAAAAAATCGGAATCGACGTCGATGATATCGGAATCGAGAATTTAGAACAGAATCGATAATTGTATCGGAATCGGATAGGATATTGGGATTGTTTCATCACTAATACATATATCAATCAACATGGAGTAAGAGAATTAATATTATAACACATAATTGAAAAATCTAAATCATATGGTTAATAATCCGTGCACTGAGCAGAAAAAATTAACAACGCCTGGTATATACTTCCGTAGCATCTTTCTGCCAAATTCACAAAATCCCTTTATTTAAACATTCGAGGTAGAATATATATATATATATATATATATATATATATATATATATATATATATATATATATATATATATATATACTGAGAAGGTCTAAGGTTACATCGACCGAACTGTCCTAAAAACTAACATTATGAGAGCAGTATTCTGAATAACAAAATAATACAAATCCTCAATCCTTAAAAATTCAGGAACCAAAGTAAAATTGTCCCATTAATTTTTTCTGTCCGATCATAGAACAGATACTGCACTATTACATTACTAGGTCATATACTTTGCGTTTGTGTGCTACCATATCTGGTGTAGGGTAGGAAAAGTACCTCCATATTTCTCAGAGTTATCTGAAGGCCGAATTCATGGACAAACATGGTGAAGATTAATGTTATTGTTTGGAAATAAAACAGTGTATTGGCTACAAGGATAATATCGTCTTGAACATAAGCATTTTTATCGGAAGCTGAGTTTGAAAAACAGTATTTTTCAATCGCGCCCAGACTTTATTTATTTTCTTTTTTTTTCTATTTTTTTTATTTCTTTCTGTTTTATTTCTTTCGCATTTTTTTTTTCTTTTCATTAATTTTTTCTTTCTTTTAGTTTAATTCATTTCTCTTTTTCTTCATATTTCCTTTTTGATCTTGAATTCCTCTATTTTCTTATTGTCGTCTTTTTTTTCATCTATTTGATTCTTTCTTTCTATTTCTTTCTTTCTTTCTTTCTTATTTGTATTTCCTCCCTATCTTCTTTATATTTTTAAAATGTAAAATTGTCTCTGGGGATTACTTTCTCGGTTTCCTTAACAATCACACACGCACGCACACACACACACACACACACACACGTATATATATATATATATATATATATATATATATATATATATATATATATATATATATATATATATATAATCTGTCGCAGTTTTCTTTCTACTTTTTGCTTCATATTTGTGTGCTTTCAAAAAGCAAAACAAAATCCAGACTGGGTTAAACTTTCTTGAAATAGTAGAAGTGTTTCATTCTTTTTTATATTTTAAGTTTATTCCTAAACGTCCGATTCGGAAGACTTAGACAAGATTTAATCGACATAGATTTTTTTTTCGGAAAAAAAAAACAGATTTTGTTCACCCTTTTATGGTGATCAAAAGTTGGTCTTGGTGTCTGTAACGGAAATCACGTCATATTTTCAAAGATTTTTTAAAATCTGAAACAGAATCTTATTTTAATGGAAATTCAGCATATATTGTAATAGACACTATCCAAAACAAGAACAATCAGTCATGAAACTGCATACTTCTCCCTGATAACAAGTATTTGCCAAAATTTTATCGGGGTGTTACCTCCCTTTATAATATTATTAGAACTATTTTTTATATGTAAATCGCTCCAGGCAAGGCGTGAAGCCACTTGATATAAGGAGCTAACAAGAACGAATTATAATTATAGCAGAGACAGGAAATGCTTATTGACCTTAGTCTTGAAAAGATCAGGTAATTATGAGAAAAGCAGTCAGCATTATTAAATTAGCTCAAAAACGGTTGTGATAATAGTGATTAGACACGTCAAATCATCAATTTGCCTCGTCTAAGAAATTGTGACATACGAGTTACAAGTCATGTTTCTCATAAAAATGTGATATTATGCAATATAGACTGAAATGCTGTAGTTATTATGTGATACCCAACCGATCATTGGCTGGACATCACAGCGTCCTATTTCAAGGCATGATTATATTTTTTCTGTCACTTTCTAACGTGTGGTCGTCTACTCTGACATGAGTTAACTTCTGACATTTACAAGTTTAACACTTCTCAATGCCAAAAGTCACTCAAGAATAGAATGTAATTGTCAGTTGAATGATGTAGAATATCATGAGAGGATTGAAACTTATGAATGACCTGAACAAAATTTGATTTAGTAATACATTTTATTAATGAATAACAACTTATCATTGTCTAAGATATGGGTCAATGAGATTGATAGATTGACAATTTAATGACGATGAATGAATTTATAATCTTCACATATGCGGGGCGTTAAATAAGTCATGTCTCTGACCTATTTCCTATCGTCTGACCTAGCTAAAATTTTGCATGTGAAATGGTTTATATCTCTATGGCTTATGTGGCAAATCACAGCTCTGAACTAATTGTAGTTTCTAAATTACAGAATTTTGAACTGAGTTAGGTGTGAAATAAAGCTTGTTGAGTGTCGCATAGTGATCCGGATTTTGTAGTTAAAAGGATTCTCACCAGATGAGAGTTTTGATGAAATGAAATAAATGTGTGGTGATGATGCTTCATCGTATGACATTGTAAAACGTTGGCAGTGTGAATTAAAACATGGTTGGAAAAAAAAGCTCACAGATCTGGCCGCTCCCTTCTTCCATTGATGGGGTATCTGTCAGTCAAAAGAAAACGTTTCCCGGGTGATACAGGCTTGAATTACGAAGTTATGTCGTGGTTGAGGGATCTAACTGGGGTATTCTAGAAAAAACGGTCTTAAGAGCTGCATTAAACGATGGGAGAAATGCAGAACGTTGGGTTTTCCTATGTAGAGAAAGCCTAATAACTATACCAAGTTTCGTTGCTCTACTGCTATAAGAAATGGATCAGGGGAATTACTTATTGAGCGCCCCTCGTACCAGCTACTCAAAGCAAAAGCCAGACCAATAAACAAGAATCTGTCAAACATAAAAAAAACCTTCTGTCAAAAAGATCATTCATGGAATACAAGAACTAAAGAAGAAAATAGGATGAAGCGAGTTAGAAGGTTACCAAAAATAAACCCAAGATCAACTTTTAACTGCCCATACGGATAAGTATGTGTGTAAATATTAGTGATGGGACGATTCTATCATTTTTCCATATTCCAATACAATTATCAATTCCACACTAAATTTCCGATTCCGATACAATTACTGATTCCGATTCTGATTCTTATAAACCTTAAATATTTAGCTATAAAGTTGTTATTTTTCCCAATTACCATAAAAAAAACACATGTTAAATGTGCACATATTTTAATAAACGTAAAAACACATTTGTGTGTGGGTTGATTTATAGATTTTAGCTGTACTCGTAGTTAAAATCAATAAATATTTATTATTTTATCATTACTAACGATTAGTGATAAAATGTTTGGTTTTAAACAGAATCAAATAAAAAAGATAATTAAAAGAACTGTTTTGGCATCGGAAAGTATGCATACATTTTTTCGATACCGATACCCAAAAAAGTTCCGATTTTTCCAATTCCCGATTCCAATTAATGGCCCCGACACTAGTAAATATATCTCTTTTCTCTTCTCTCTTATATCTTTATTTCTATGTAGTTAAATAGAATTGTAGAAGGCGGTACAATGCAGAAGTAACGGAAAGACACAAGCTTCAGGTGAGAAATTTATTACTACAACTTATAAATACATGTGTACATATTCATATTTCATATACGCAGTATATTTATATTTGCACAGTGGTCACCTGGGAAAGTCGGTCTGGTGGTATGTCCGTGTGATATAATATTTCGAGAAAGATCTCTTCGTCAGATATTTACTTGACTTTGACAAACGTGCTGTTGGAAGCAGTAACTATACCGCAGCAAATCATCGCTCGGGACTTGTGGGTAGTATATGGTTAGGGTTTTTTTTTCTCAATTCTTATTTTATATTTCTAAATTATTTATTTTATATTATATTTTATTTTATTTATTTGTTTTTTTTTTGTTTTTTTTATAATAGTTTACCTTTGGTTCAAACGTGTTGTTGTAAACAGTAAATAGTAACAGTATCGGGCTAAATAATTGTCCGGACCTTGTTGGTGGCTTTTTGATTTAATATGATTGAGTTTGTTTGTTTTTCTTTTACTTATTTTTATTTCTAATTTATTTATTTATTTTATTTATTTAATTATTTTTTTTATAGTAGTTTGTTTATATTGAGGAGATTTAATTAACTAATTTATTTGTTGTTTGTGTTTCTGCGTTCTGTTTGAGGTGGTGGGGGCGTAGACTTAGAATAAATCGGTTGGTCAAGGGAGACTACTTGATGGGTTGTTCTAAGGGGAATAATCGTTACCGATATTTATTCTCAGTCAGATGTATAACGTTGCATTACTTTTTGTGTATTTATTTGTTTGCTTATTTATCTTATTTTAGTGATATTATTCTAATTTGGGGGGTATTTTATTTAATTCGTTATGTAGTGTATATATACTCATTTATGGATTCTTGTATCTTTAATTCAATTATATACTAACTATAATTATTTATTTATATATGCAATGTGTTATGACGAAGTGGTTAGAAGATATTTCGAGAGTTTTAGTATTTTTTTTTATAATGTATTTATTTATTTGAGTTAGCTTGGATTTCTGTTTTTGGTGTATTATGTCTTATTGTTATTTGCGATTAATATTGTTAGGTTTACTCGGAGAAATCAATTGGGTTATATTGGGACATATAAACTTATAAATTTGCATGAGTTATATACATGTAACCTTGTAGCCCACATGCTCGAACCATCTAATTCATATATCTTAGGCTTCCTATTTAATTGTTAAACATTGTTATTATTATTAATGTGTAGTAATCTTGAATAGGGATTGCTTATTTATTATTTTGTTTGTTTATTTATTTTGGTTTATTTTAATTTAATTTTGGATTTATTTTTTTTATTTCATTTTGTTAGTTTATTTATTTTTTAATTGTATTATACAATGGTGGGATGGTGTGCATTAAGTTAAGAATGAAGAGCCTAATTCATGTCGGCGATTAATCTTGGGATGTAATTTGGCAATCAGGATTGATTCCTTGATACGAAGGTTGCCAACATTGCGTTCGGTGGCTAAAATATCTACTCTGATGGATTTGTTAGTGTTGCCGCATGTGTGAAGGTGTTTGTGAACAGAAGAGGCTTGTGTTTGTATGTGTTCTTTTACTCTAATGTGCAGGTGTCTCACTGAGCTACCGACGTATGATTGGTCACATTTGGTGCACTGTATGTGATATACTGTGTATGTACGGTGGCACATGTTAGTGGTGTTCATCGGGCAGTTAGTTAGGGTGCAGGGTACGTTGCTTAGGTGGGTTTTGCGTTTTGACAAATGTTGTCGTAGTAATGGCCCAGTGTGTATAAGTTGTATGTCTAGACCCTCTCTGTGTATAGCTTTGCGGATGGCTGTTGTGATCTTGTCGTTGAAATGGGGCAGCTTTAGAAAGCAGGTGTTAGAGGAAGAATGTTGCGTGCGTCTTCTAGATTTATTGAGGTTTCCAATGGTTGGTTTTGGGTATCTATTGGTTTCTAGCACTTGGTTGAATTTATTTGTGCAGGTATTTTTATCCACTTTGTTGCTGCATTTGTTGCGGATGCGCGCTATTTCATTCCTCACATAGCTTATTTTAGCTTTACGGGGGAGGGCAGATTTATAGTGTATGAAGAGATCTCTACAGGCGGGTTTCTTGTAGAATTTGGTGGATATATTACCGTCTTCGGAGATCTTGAGGCTGAAGTCTAAAAGTGCCAGGGATCCAGAGCTGTCGGGGTGCTCGATGGTGAACTCAATGTGTGGGTCGGTGTTGTTAAACATGTTAAAAATTGAGTTTGCGTCCTCCCGGGAAGGTGTTAGGAGTAGGATATCATCAGGAGTTGAGGGCGCAGTCTGTAATTATGTCAATTGCCGGGTATGCAGGGACAGATGTGTAGAGGGCGACGGCGTCTAGGCTGAAGGCATATCTGTTGTGCTTGAATTGTTCTGATGTAAGTGAACGTAACCTAGAGATGATTAATTAGAGCTGCTGACGTGTCCCGGGAAGGTTTGAAGAAGTGATTTTAAGAGGTGGGAAAGAAGCCAGGAAATTTTGTAGAGTGGTCCTTCTTTGCTGGATACTATGGGTCTTATTTTGGTGGTGGGGCCTGTTTTATGGATCTTAATGAGCTGGTAGAATGTGGGAAGTCTACTGTTTCTTGTGGTGAAGTTGTGTCTATATTTGCTAGGGATGCTCCTTTTGTTGCAAATGTTGGTCCAGGCTGTATTGATGCTGTGTTCTATTTGTATAGAGGAAATGCTGTTAACTGGTGCGTATAGTGTGTCATCGCTAAGGTGAGAGAAAGCAAGTGTGTCGTATGTGGCCTGTGAGATCACACAAAACTCTTTCCCCTTGTCTGAGGGTAGGAAGATGAGATCTTTGTTTCTTGGGTTTTCTAGTGTAGTGCGTTGCGATCTTACTTCTATTTTTCTTCAATTATACATACTTTTTCTCTTTCTGTGTTTTTCTTTCGTTCTCTTTCTGCTCTGTTTTTTTTTTTCATTTTTTTCTCTTTTTCATTTTTCTCTTCATCTTTCTGTGTTTGTATTCTTCGTCCTCTTTCTCCCCCTCTCTCTCTCTTTCTCTCTCATTCTCTTTACTTTTTCTCTTCTTCCTTTTCTATTTTTGTCTTGTTCCTGTGTCTCTTTTTTCTCGCTCAAGGATATTTCTTTAACCTTATATTTCACCCTCTCGCTCTTTCACTCTCTTTTCCCCTTATCGCTTTCTGTGTCTTTTATCTTTCACTCTATCTATATCTATATCTATGTGTCAGCTGAGTCTTAGACTTCCACTGGTACCATGTAACCCAGTGCTAGCTGTCTCATGGTCGGGTCGTTGGCGACTAAACCGGCTCCCCCGCCTTGGGTAACCTAGGCGAGGAGGGCGTGGGGACACCCAGCAGGACCAAAAACAAGACCTATCAAAGGTCGGATGAGCTTCTTATGAGCCAACGGCCATCTCCTGCAGCCAGAGTCGGTACCAACGTATCGACCTTGTCTTTCCTTGGGTTCTACCGGCTCTGCTCAAGTTCCACTCGTGCTGCTTGGGCAATGCACAAGTTTCTTCACCCAGCTCTCACAACGGTGGGAGATAGTTACGAGTTAAAAGTCTGGTCAAATTGACGTCGCGACCAGGCGCTTCAGATCCTCCGCAATGGTGGGAGGGGCTATTTAGCTCCAGTGGGTGGCTACCGCCCGCCTCAAACCAGACAGCCCCTGGTCAGTAAGGTGTTACCCCGTCACGTCCGCCGCTTCAATGGGGTGGTCAGGCAATCACGGACGTAAATCATTCACCTGTTACAAATCACAATTCAAAGACTACTCTCCAACTCGGAAGTTGGAACATTCATACACTGTGCCCGGGTTTCACGCATGACCCGGATCTCAACCTTTGTGCACAAGGTCTGCTTAGTAAGACGGCATTACTTGACCGTGAACTTGCCAAGCTGTCTGTCGACATTGTCACTCTACAGGAGACCAGATTGGCTGGAACTGGCTCCATCTCGGAACAAAACTACACTTTCTTCTGGACTTTCAAAGCAGAAGAGGAGCATCGCATCCATGGAGTAGGTTTTGCAGTGACAAACAAATTACTCTGAGAACATGTAGTCGACACTCCGATCAGCATTTCGGAGAGAATTATGACACTGAAGATCAACTCTGCCAATACACAGCACACCTCATCAGGGTCTATGAGCCAACACTGCCTAACGAAGGATGAATTCTACGACGGTCTCAACGAAATACTGAGCAGGATCCCAGCCAGAGGTCACCTCCTAGTCTTCGGAGACTTCAACGCCAGAGTCGGTGCAAACCATATTGCTTGGCCTGACATCATTGGTCACTTCGGTACTGGTAAAATAAATGAAAATGGTCACAAAATTCTGGAGCTCTGTAGTCAACAGGGACTCTGTATTGCAAACACCTGGTTCAAACAGAAAATGTGTCATCGTGTCTCTTGGAGGCACCCTCGTTCCAAATATTGGCTCCAATTGGATCTATATCTCCTTTTAAATTTTCTCGTTTCCTCATTTCCCCTATATTTCTATCTCTGTTTATTGTCATTTCTCCCCTACCCTCTTTCCCCTAATCTGTATCGCATTTTCTTTGTTGTCAAATATCCTTTCCTATCTCTTTGTTTTTTTGTCTCTGTATCACTTTCTCACCCTTATTTCTTCTGTCTCTCTTGATACTACCAGATCACACAATATGAAGATACTAACATTCACCAAACATTGATGGTGTTGTATTTCTGTTCTGCAAAATAAAAATAAAAATAATTTGATCTACAAAACAACCAAACCAAACATCATGAATCTGGAGATACAAACAACTTGAAACCTAATTTTTTTTCCAAAATGACTGGATTCAGTATAAAATAACCTGTGTTGATATGATGCAACATAAAAACAAAATAAAAACATCATAAATGCTTAAATATATGAAGAACTTGAAGAATAAAAAAATTACATTATTACTGGATTCGGCATTAAATAACCCGAAAATCATATCCCCCTTTTGTCAAAAAGATCATTCTTGGAATACAAGAACTAAAGAAGAAAATAGGATGAAGCAAGTTACAAGGTTGTAAAGAGATAGCTTCGAATTTGGGGGCATCAAAACCAACGCAAAATATGATGAAAGTAAAAATAAAATAGATAAACCCCATAATTTATTATACCATACCTGTTCACACTGAAACACTTATCACAATATTCTGTGGATCTATATTAAAAAACCTTGTTAAACTTTGTGACATATTTCCATTATATAGGTCAGGTGCGAACGAACACCCCATAATTTTATTATACCATATTTCTTCAAACTGAAACATAATTATCAAAGTATACTTACGCAGATAGATATGAAAAATTTTATTAAAGTTTGTGCCTATTTCCATTCTATGGAGGCCAGGCGTGAACGCAGACCCAACAATTTTATTATACCGTCACTATTTAAGTTAAAACATACTTATCAAAGTATTCTTATGTACATCTATATCAAAAATACTTGCAAACGTTTTTTTAATTTTTAATGTTTTTATTTTCATACTTTGTGGGCCAGGCGCTAACGCAGACCCCACAATTTTAATGAACCACTGTTCTGCCAGATCAAACATACCTATTCCTGGGTCTCGATACGTCTTCTAGCATTATATGTAATAAGTTTTTTAAAATAGTCAACCATATAGGAGCCTATTTGTGACCGCACACACACACACACACACACACACACACACACACATACACACACAGACATTAAGCTTTATATTATAGATTAAAAAGTTTGACTCATGTCCTGGTAACCTGCATCTAAATTTTTAAGTGTTTAGACCCAAAATTGGCAGAGGGGTTTAGTAGAGTCTGTAAAGGTCAACTCTTTTAACTTTGACCTCTTAGCAGCCACGTTTTCGCCCAAAAACTGATTAAAAAATTTGCATGTCTGAATACTTTTTATGCAAAATTTCAAACGTTTACACCCGAAATTTGCTGAATAGTTTGCTAGAGACCGCAAAGGGCACATCTTTTAAACTTTGATCCCTTGGCAGCTAAATTTCCGGCCAAACCGATTAAAAAGCTTTGCTTGTGTATGAATACACTTCATGTAAAATTTCAAATGCTTAGACCAAATATTAGCTGAGTAATTTGGTAGAGACTGTGTTACATGAAAGGGCTGTCACCTTCTCATGTAAATAAGAAGACATACTAGATAAGTGAAAATGATAGTAAGGCTAGAATCGAACTCTGTAGGCAAGTGTTAAAAATAATGAAATTTGGAATCTTAGGATTTCAGTCCATTGTTAATTAGAATAGCTAATTAATATTAATATCAGAAAAAGAGTCGATTGTCCATTCTGGATATTAAATATGCCAGTTAAAAGAATGGACAATGCGAATTAAAAAATATTGTTTAAAAATTAGATGATTCTTTGTTTGCCAAAAGTGTGTTTGGACAAACATTTGTAAATCCACGTGAAAGTTGGTAAACACACTTCTGACATCATAAACAAAGGAGATTTCTCAATATAGGAATCTGAGGGTTCGAAGAGAGTTGATGAGGATCAGATATTCAGAGCAGATCACACACGGTGATAATCAGTTGGAGAGTGGGAGCTCTTTAGAAGCGAAGGGAGGGAAGTAGACCATGTAGTCAAAGTTTGAATTCCTGACATCACCAATCGACCGGTTGAAGAATAAAGAGACCAACTATGTTTGTAACTGTTGTTTTGTGTCGTCATTCCTCTCAAGCAGAAAGGTAAATGTGTTTTATCATAACCTTGTAAAAACTTTATACAACCCTTCAAAGTGTTATGTGCCTCCTTTTTTTTACATAGGCATCACCACTTATCAAGGCCAAGATGCCATTTGAGGATAAGGGTTAAAGGGTGTACAGTAGAAATTGGACAATATAGTAATTGTTAATAATGGAAATTCGGAAAATTTGTTAACTTAAATTGAACGGCTCATCAAAAACTTGTTTACGTTAGACTTGAAGACAACGATATTATAGTCAGCTGGAAAGCAGGAAAACGGAAGACAATTCCATAGGCGTGCAGTTCTAAGAAAGAAGCTTTGCTCATGGAATCTACATTTAGGTTTAGACACAGATAAAGAGTGGGGGAAATTAGAGATAGTGTTTTCTGCTAGACGGGTGTTTCTTGTGAAAGTTTGGTAGGGGGGCGTAGATTGGAGCTCAGTCGAGCACTTCCCATGAAAATAACGATAAAGCAGAGACAAACTCGCAACATCTCTTCTCTGAGAAAGAGGTTGCAGGGAAGAGAAAAGGACATCCCCTAAGAGGTTACGAAGGCAGGATAAACCCTTTCTAGCAAATTTCTCTGCTCAAATGTGGCAACAGTACTCCATCCTTGGACGTACTTATATAGATAGAGAATTGCATCAGATAGAAGGATCCCACCATTTTTCCAGCGGCCTTGCCAATGGATTTAATGTATGTGTTCCATTAAAGATCAGAAGTAAAGGTCAAGCCCAGAAGCTTGTCAAAACATGAGGCCTCCCCAAGACGAGAGCCATTCATTTTAATTGATGCCAGATGGGGATCAGCGTTGATGATGTAAAGATAAAAGCTTGGTTTTAGATGCATTAAAAGTAACAAGCAACCTCTTTCCCCTCTGAACCACTTGCTCAAGATTAGAGGAGAGAGAATCAGAGAGAATTTGGTCATTTACGGTTTTAGATGTGCTACCATAGATAGTAGTGTCATCATCATAAATCTATACGAATGATGTAAGGATGTGATTTGGAAGATCATTAATGTAGATCAGGAAGAGAGTTGGACCCAGGATGGACACCTGAGGGACTAGCATTAATACTAAGAGCTTCTGATTTCTGCCCGTCAACCACTACACTTATGAACCTATCAGAGAGAAATGATTTAATAACTGAGAAAACATTTCCAGTTATACCATAGCTGGAGATCTTGTGAAGTAAACCTTTATGCGATATTCTATCAAAGGCCTTTGATATGTCAAGAGCAATTGCCCTAGAAAGGTTGCCTCTGTCCAGAGATTCGCTAATCCTATGAGATATAACTGTAAGCACATGTGCTGTAGATCTAGCAGAACGGAAACCACATTGTGTGTCACTAAGAAGATTATTTTGCTGAGATGGTTGATTACTTCTCTATTTAACACAGCTTCCAGCAACTTACTCATGATGCACAGGAGACTTATTGATCTGTACTGAGAGGGAGATGAGCGATCATCTGAATTCTTAAATATGGGGCATACTGATGAGATTTTCCAGGGTGATGGGAAGCAATTCTCCTTAAGACAACGTTTAAACAGTTTTGTAAGGATGGGCGCTAGTTCTGGTTGAAGTACTATAATTGGAATACCATCAGTACTATAATTGGAATACCATCAGTACTATAATTGGAATACCATCAGTACTATAATTGGAATACCATCAGGGCCGGTGGCTTTACTGGAATCAAGGTTTTTGATTAGCTTGGCAACATCACATACAGATATTTGTATATCACATAGCATGTTTTCTGATACAGGAGGAAATATTGGAGGTTGGCGACCTTGGTCGCAAAGGGTAGAGTTAGCTGCAAAGTTCTTGGCAAAGAGTGTAGCTTTGTCTGATGCTGACGAGATTACCTCAGGTCCATTGATGATAGTTGGGATAGAGCACACGCTTCTGTTCAGGATCCTGTTTGCTATTTGCCAAAACTGGTGGGAACCAAGCCGCTGCTCAGCTACTTTGGACTTGACAGTAGTTGCTGGCAGTCTTGAAAGTGGCTTTCGTCTCAGTACATCTATTACCTTGGAAGCAATGGAAAAGGTGATTTTTGTGTGCAATGACAGCAGCACATTCTGTAGAAAACCATGGCTGGCTGTTAGGTTTTTGCTGGAATTTTTTCGAGGGTATGAAACGGTCTATACCTACAGTTAATCATTCCGTCAGGTCGGATACTATAGAGGACACATCCTTTTTAAACATGGAACGCAGAGGTAGATCTGATATAAATGTACGGAAGCTATCCCAGACAGCCATAGAGTATCGGTATACTGTACGATGGAGAGGTACATCTGATGATTTATTACATTTCATTTTTATCTTAATTGATACAACAGAGTGGTCGGAAGATCCAAGTGGAGACAGAAGGAAGCTGAACATAGTTCAGGGCAAGTTGTAAGAAAAAGGTCTTGGAGACTTGCATACTGGCCGTCAGTATCGGGCACATGGGTGGGTTCATGAACAATCTGAGTGAGATCATAAGCAATGGAAAAATTACGACAGAACCTCCCCTCATCATCGGTCTTGTTTGAGTGAGTTAACCATTCCACATTGTGAACATTTAAGTCTCTACAGACATTAATATTAGCTGAAGGATAAGTAGATAGGACGTGGTAAATTTTCTCAGAAATGCTTTTAAAGATAGTAACTCCAGTGTTGTGAGGGCGATAGAGAGCAAATATAAATGCAGTAGTTTGAGCAAGTGCGACCCGGAAGCACATATAGGGTAAGTTAGGATCTTCTCTGGGGATATCCCTACCACATTGAAAGTCATCTTTTATATAGGCACATATTCCATGCCCATGGCGATCTTGGGGGTCATATTTGGAAGTTAAATTAGAGTATCCTTTAATTACGAACTCATCTAGGGAAATAGTTTGTCCAATGCCAGTTTCGCTTAGAAATAATATGTCTGGTTTAGTCTCCTGTAATTGGGTTTCAACCTCTGGAAGGTTAGGACGTAGACTCCTGATGTTAGAAAAGGAGATATGGTAGTGAGGTCGACATTAGAAGTTGGAGATCCGGGTTTAATCGTGTGTTTTTTATTGAAACTGTTCATGTTTGAGTTTTGGGATTTGTGGACTAGGTCGACAGACTTGCTTGAAGCAGGGCAGAGAGGGAAAGTAAGAGAGAAATAGAAATGAAAAAATTCCTTTTTTCGTGGCACATGAAAAGGTAAAGCCGTAACAATTACCCACTAATATGGCACCGAGAGGCCCCACCAGAATCCATTCACTAAATGGTAATACAGCAGCCCCAGTACTTTGCACCTGCTGATAGGACAGCCTCCTTAGTGGTTAATCCAATGTCCCTGACTATCAGGCGAATAACGTCAGCCCAGAAAAAAAAACGTTTACCTCCAGAACTCTTACTAGTTACATGGCAACAAGGATAGACATAGAAACAGAAACAGAAAATTTCCGACATCTCTGGTGACTGTTCACGCAAAATACTGCCAACCTAGAATACAGCTTTTTCTTCTCTCTTTGTCAAAAAAAAATCACTCATTAAAATACGAGGACTGAGTGACAAATAAAGAGAAGCGAGAGTAACGGGAGCTGCTGATAAGACATCTGCAATGCATTGTCTACTCTCCATTAAAAAAATATATAAATATATCAAGTATTGTACTTGATAAAAGTCCATCTGGCATGTTTAAGGGAAGGTATGGTGAAAGATTCCCCTTTCACGAACTGAAAATGAATATAATTGCCTAATCTGTTTAGGCTATCAATGTGACCAGTTGTTTAAGGGTTTATCGGTTAAATATTTTCACAGACACACATCTGTTTTATTTATACAGGAAACTGTTTTATACATATTAGAAGATTTGCCTAATTGTTTCTTTTTTTTATACTAATAGGAAAATGAAATTAAAGCCTCGTCCATCATTATAATGAATCTCCCCTCCTTATATGTGTTATAATAACTGTTATATATGAAATCTCCTCTACATGTGTTAACAAGAATCATCCCAGTCATATATAAATGTCTTCCCATCGTCATTCATGTATTAGGACTCCTCGTTATATATGTTCCCGTTATATTTCCTTAATATGTACCCTTCTGCTATTCAGCAACTATAGAGGTAAATTTTTTTTTTTTTTTTACTTTGACACCATTTTGGACCCCTTAACATTTATTGTTTTGGGCTCAAATCAAATTAAAAAGGTTGATCAATGTCCAAGGAACCTGTATCTACATTTTCAAATTTGACCTGAAATTGGCAAAGGAATTTGGTAGGGTTTTCAAACGTCAAATCATTGAACTTTGACCCCCTTGACAGTCAAATTTCTGGCCGAAAACCGATTAAAAATTTTTTTCCGAATTTCAATACCCCTTATGTCAAATTTCGAGTCTGTAGACTGAAAATTGACAGACTAGTTTAGTAGGGAAATGTACATAGACAAACACACAGACACACAGACAATTTCACTTTTATAGCTATATAGATTTATTAATTATGCTTATTTTGTTTGTTTTGTTTTACGTCATATGAACACTTTTAGATTATTTTATACCAACTCCCGTCATATGACGTCAAAACAATTATAATTCTGTATTGTTTCTATCTTTCCAGTTCTTTTCATACTTTCTCTTTTTTACTTACCTTTCTTCAACGCGAATACAAAAACATTCCAGTGTTGTTGTCCATTTCTGCAGTGAATGTTTCGAAATGTTTTCCTCTTACATGTATTAGATTTCTAAGCCTCGCCATAAACGCTTCGAAACATGGAGATAATTACTAGCTTCACCGTTTCTGTCAGAGATGTTATGCTGATTAGAGGCGATAATTTTATCAAAACGAAATATGGTCATCTTCGAAGAAAACGACCTTTTCTTCATTTTTACTTTTTACCTTCAGTACAAATAACATACCGTTGACCGCAACAGCCGATCTAATAATCAGTCGACGATTTGTTGCTTTTCACACCTGGACACAAGAAAGTGACATTTGGATATCTTCGTTTGAATAGGTTACGTTCGACCTCTTCTTTTTGTTGTTGTTGATCCTATGTCTGATGGTTTGTCAGTTGATGAATACCTGCACGCGCGTGGAAAAGGGGCAATGGGAATTCATATCAACATATCGTGGAAAAAAGACACCATCTCACTAAAGCTGCAAGAATTAGAGCGCATATATTGAAGTGTAAGTAAGTGTGTGTGATATCTGTTTGTCCCTGATGAGTTGTAAGATGACATAATGTACTATATTTTCCATCACCACAATGGAACACATCTAGGGCATTTATGGAAATATATAGTCATTCGCCTTTAAGTAAAATAATTGAAAATAAAAAAGATAATGTAAAATAAACAAATATAATGATTGTGAACTGATTATGTGTTATTAAAATGTAACTCAGCAGGATATATATATATATATATATATATATATATATATATATATATATATATATATATATATATATATATATATATATACTAGCGAGACCTGTGGAAATTCCACAGGAGACTCATTCATATGTAATATAATGATATTGACATTCTGTAAATCTTCAGTGTAAATGGAGACGGTCTGATATTATTGTAGCTTTTTTGTTCGACTGCAAAAGTATTTATCGAAGTTAGCGCGAACGCCCAGCAAAGCCTGGTTGTAAAGTAAGCTTAAATATATTTTAATTCTTGCAAATTTCTGTGTGACTTTTTATATTATGAATAAGCATATGGTGGCGAGAAGGAACCAGACAAACAATATAGATTTAAATTTAAAATGATTGATTTCTCAATCGTTTATTAAAAAAAAAACTTAACGAAAGCAAAAACGAACTAAAGTGTTCAAAGTTCATAAGGATTTGAGAATGTTCAGGAAAGAAGATTTTTGGCGTAAAGTTAATGAGAGAGTTAGGAGAGAAAAGTCGGGAGCTAATAGGAAACATGATGAAATAAGAAATGTAAATGTTAATTCTCGCTGTTGGTACTTCCATGTTGATCAATGATGCGCGCGAAAGTGATTTTTAATGCAGGAAAAAGAAATCCGACGGAGGCGATGATTACCCCATGCTGGTTGACTGATTGTGACTCTTGGCTAGACTGACTGGTTTCGGCACATTTGCCCACTTTTTATAGTTGACAGACCGGCTCCAGTGATGGCTGTTAGGGAAAATATTTTTATATTCTCTTTCCTCGCAATGTGATTGGCTGGAATACAACATCCCTGTGTTTCCAACCACGTCAGCGAAAACATGACGAGTTCTAGCTTTTACGATCGCGAAAATTGCGTAGGTGTATACAGCACTGAAACGTTCAACGGTGTATTCGCTGCTCCTGCTAATTTTGTTGCTTTATCGCAAAGGAAGCTTCACAAATCGAAATGAGATCTCGTATGCACTTCGTGACAGACTTACAATCTTTTCTTTTAATTAAAATTCAAGTAGTTATGTGCGTAACCAGTTTTTTTTTTCACAAATCATCATTAAATTCTTTTCGTTTCATTCTATAACGATGGTAGAATCTAATATTCATCGCAAGGTTAATGTTATATGAGCAAGAGTAAAATGCCCATTCTTTCTGAATGGAATTCCCCACCTTCTATGTGGGACATTCCAAAAGTAATTTCTCCTATTTTTCTTCTGCCCGAATAGAACAGAAGGGATTACAAACTGCATTGTTATGATGACTGAACTGATGCATTTGTTACAATAACAGAAGCCTGTTCTTGTAAGTGAGTAAATATGAAATAGGATAATCAAGGATTCGAACTTGCGAAGCTAGATTTGGAATTGAAAATTCCAATCATAAGTTAAAATAAATACAGAACGTTATTGAAAATAAGGAATGTGGAATCGCAATTGTTTAGCTCACACAAAATAGTTAGATATCTGTTTATTGGAAAAGAAGTGTAATGATGAAATTTGTTTCTGTGAAAATTAAAATAAGGAATTTAATCGTCAAAGAGGTTATTCGAAAAATAGGTTACTGAACTTGGGGTCATGTCAAGGTTTGCAACGTGACGCATGTCAAGGCATCGTGATCGATGAGCACATGTTTAATCATGCGATGACGTGACGAGTTCTCAATATAGGTAGAGTTTTAGATGCAGTCTGGGAGAAAGAGGGGAGAGAGAGCTGAGAGAGAGGTTAGAGACAGCCGCTGACACCAAACCTTGGAAGCGAAGGTTAAAGAAAAGCCATGTAAAGAAACTTTGAATTCCTCGAGCGAAATCAGGACCGGTCATGAAATAAAGGACGTCATCATGTGGTTTTGTATCTGCGTCTTCGTGTTGTTATTCAACAGAAAAGGTATTGTCCATTTATGTTATAATAACCTTGATAAAATCATCATCTAAAAAATATGTGCTAGAAAGTATATGTGTCAAAGTATAAATGTTATAGAAACACTCCCGTTCAGAGAACTGTCAAAAGTATAAATGTCAAACTCTCGGTCTATCAAATCTCCTCTCATTGTGTATTACATGTCAATGTCTATTATATATATAAGAACTGTCTCTCTCATTATATATACATATTTAAGACTCTACCTCACAAACATAAACAACAACAAATATATAAGTCGTCTTACAAACAAGAACACTTAATAAGAACACGTAGCATACACACATATTTGGTACGTTCTAAAAATACAACCATTACATAACACATTCATGACCGGTAAGTTTCATTTCTCTCTTGCAAATATTGACGGTATGGGACTCTATGAAAGCAATCCCTATCATGGACGTGTACCAGAAGCAGAGATACGTCACTTAAATCCCGTTGAAAGTTTACGAAGCTGAGCCAGTTGATGTTTGTACAGTAAGAGGATGGGTTCGTCGATTTCAGAGTGGTGGCAGAGATGTGAGTTACAAAACGCGCTCCGGACTTTTACGACCGGGACATAAAAAAAGGCTGCCAAAAGTGCTTTGGGAATGGTGTGTGACAAGGAAAAAATATGTTCTTGATCATAAAAGGTCATTCGTTTGACTAGTATCACTCCCGTCTTCGTAGCTCTTCAACGTTTAAGTTTTTGAATGTCGTTCTAGTAGTAAAGCCTATATATTTTAAATAGGAAGTATTAGTTTTGGAACGATAGTTCAATGTAGTTCATTTGGTATCTTTATTAATTACATAATGGCAGATGGGATTATAGCATTTAATGCCATCTCCCTAACTATACGACATAAAGAAACCAAATGTATGCATTAAGTCTTAGTTAGATATGCAACATCTTCATCAGGAGAATGACGGTGGTTAACCGTGCAGACTGACAACCTGGGCGTGCCACGCTCGAGTCCATTTCGTTCCACATAAACAATTTCACTTAGGGCCGTTGAACGCCTTCACGGGATCCTTCCCGTAAGTATCAGAATTCTAAATAGAAAGATATCGAAGAAATGAATGCCAACAAAATCATCACCGTGAGTAATGCAAAACCGTAACAACAACAGCAGCATCTTCATCAGTGATTGGTTTCTTGCGGTTTATACATGTGTAAATCACCTCGTAAGTTGATATTGATATATGGTGACGCACCCACGTCAAATTTGACGCTAAGAAAGGGGTGAACGTCAAAGTTTAGTCAATTCTCAGGACGGGGAATTGGTTTGAAAACGAATTAGAATAGCGAACATTATCATTCATCAGTCCCAGAATCCAAAATCCAAACAGCTAAATAAATGAATAAATAAATAAATAAATAATAAAAAATATTTAAAGCAAAAAAAAAAAAAAGCTGCGCAAATTTGGTTCTGGCACTAAACTCGAATTGTTTTTTCCCTTCCTTTGTTTTATTTTTTTTTCTTTTAATTTTCGGTTTGACCTTTTTCGGAATTTGGTTCTCTTCAATATTTTGATAAGAACGCAACCATCGCAGTATCAACATGGCCGTCCTAATGCAGCCGACGTTGTCCACCAAAGAGTCATGTGATTCTCGTGAAAGCACCCCCTCCCAAAAAAAAGAAATAAAGAAAAACAAACAACGAACCAAATAAAAAGAAACAACCGACAATGGACGATATAGTCTGCGTCTCTGATTACACGCGCCAAAATCTTTGAACTCGGTTTAGTATCAAAAAGTAAAAGACGTAATAAAGCAGCAACTAATTTTTACTCTTTGGGGAATAAGATGAACAGTCAAAATCCTTAAACAACAAACCACGAAATTCACGATTCGTTAACAATCATTCTTATAAAATCAGGAAAAAAACAACTTATTTCTTTGAAAAATAAAATTAGGAAAAAAATAGTTTATTTCTAGTTCTGATTGAAATTTGTATCGGTTGCATAATACGTTTAATTTAGCCATCTTTTAAAATCGGTTATAGGGAGTTCAAATCCTCGCGAATCTAATGATCATTGACGCGCTAAAATTTACGATAAAAGTATCAGCTTGTCATTTTCAATCAACTAAAACAGAAACTCGTGCTCGATTAATCGTATACAAGGAATCTTTTTATAGTAGATATAATTCAACATCAAATAACATCGAAAGAAGGTAACCAGAAACCAAATCAAGCAAACATCATTTTACATGTGAATAAATTCACAATCGTAAAATTACACACACGCAAACACACACACACAAACACACACACACACACACAAACACACACACACACACACACATATATATATATATATATATATATATATATATATGTATATATATATATATATATATATATATATATATATACTAGCAGATCGCCCCGCGTTTCTCGGTCGTAAGATACTTTTAATATGATATTTTAATTCATGCAGCTTACATATTTATTATTATAGAGACAATTCTCTAGCGATTATTATATTGAACCTAATATATAGTAAGGAGATTGAAACTAAATATATATATATATATATATATATATATATATATATATATATATATATATACATATACATATATATACTAGCAAAAGTACCCCTCGTTGACTGGGTTCAAAAACAGCCTACAGAAAACGGACTCTGATTTATGAAAGTATGATAGGTTATGAAAAGGAAGGGTTGTAATGAGATAGCTTCGAATTTGGGGGTATGAAAACCAAAGTAAAATATGATGAAAGTAAAAATAAAATAGATAAACCCCCATAATTTATTATACCATACCTGTTCACACTGAAACACTTATCACAATATTCTGTGGATCTATATTAAAAAACAGCTTTGTGACATATTCCCATTATATGGAGGTCAGGCGCGAACGAACACCCCATAATTTTATTATACCATATTTCTTCAAACTGAAACATAATTATCAAAGTATACTTACGCAGATAGATATGAAAAGTCTTTATTAAAGTTTGTGCCTATTTCCATTCTATGGAGGTCAGGCGCGAACGCAGACCCCACAATTTTATTATACCATCACTATTTAAGTTAAAACGTACCTATCAAAGTATTATGTACAGCTATATCAAACACACTTTTAAACGTTTTTTTTAATATTTTATTTTTTTATTTCCATAATTTGTGGAGCCTACGCAGACCCCACAATTTTAATGAATCATCATTATGCCAGATCAAACATACCCATTCCTGTGTCTCGATACATCTTCTATCATTTTATGTGATCGGTTTTCTATAATAGTCAACCATATAGGAGCCTATTTGTGAACAGACACACACACAGACGTTCAGCTTTATATATATATATATATATATATATATATATATATATATATATATATATATATATATATATTAGTAGATAGCGTGAAAGATTAATAATTGTGTAATTATTAATCAAGTTTTTTTATGGGGGAAACCTAACAAAATCAAATTCATATGTACGATCATTTCGGAAACGATATCCCTTTATTCATTCAATATTTACAAATTAAACGATCGAGAAATTAAATATTTCTGGATATCTTCCACTCATCAGTATAAATGGGTGGTTGTGGTTAAGTTTGGGGAATATATCAAATTTTAACTAGCTTATTGAAGTAAATATAGTTGGTGAATCTTTGTGAGGGATTAGTTCCATATTGTTCTTTTTTTAACTGTAAAAAAACAATATGGAACCACTCCTTCACATTTATTTTTAAATGTCGAAACGTCCATCCATAGTAATCTAATGATTATGACATCATGATCTGCGCATGCGAGCCTAAGTGGCTGACTTTCATTTCAACTTTAAAATTCTTAACAATAAGAACCGAGCTCTTAAAGGGGCTGACATTATTATTACTATAATATTATTTTTTTAGATATCTACAGACACTAGTGTTTCATCCTTTTGGTAATCATCAGTGCAAGTGTCACGATTACCATCAGTCAGGAGATTCGACCCCGGCCACGAAGCCATCTCTGACTCCATTAGCAAGGAATAAACCACTTGGCAGACTTCAACTGTGAGAAATATTGTTGAAATTAAAACATTTATTTTTTTAATATCGAGACGTTTTTCCATAGTGATCTAATGATTATAACATCATGATCTAGAGAGAGAGAGAGAGAGAGAGAAAGAGAGAGAGAGAGTGTGTGTGTGTGTGTGAGAGAGAGAGAGAGAGAGAGAGAGAGAGAGAGAACGAACTGTATTAGTATCGTTGAATCTGTTGGTAAGAATATTTCTGCAAACGCTGGGATATGTATGGTTCAATGTCTATCAACAAGTTTATTTGCTACATGAATTGACTAGTTATAATAAAGGGTTGCCAATTGATGCAATCTTTAACACGACACGGTGTATTTTATCAAATTGAACTGCTTTTAATTAACACCTTTTGGCTCTCGTATGTTGAAAATTGTTAATTTCTTTCGATTATAAAAAGAATTTTAAATGAGATTAATCAGATGCAACCTTTTGAAACTAACTTAGCTTTCAGATGCTCGATTCAGTACAAAAAAATAGCATTTTTGATCAATACTTCATTCTTCGTGAATATTTAATCCTCAATTAATATTGATGGAATTGGACGAATTGAAATGAAACATGAATTTCAGATTAAATTTAATGGAAAGAAAATATTTTAAAAATTATATTAGAATTATTTAATTAAAAAAAAAATTTCTTGTTTCGTTAATATTTAAAATCTTTGCTATTTCTCTAAGATATAATGATTTTCCGTGATTTCTTTCTTACAAGTGAGTAAGAAAGACACGACGTGAATCACGCGAGATCATATTTAATTTTAAACGTGATTTTCTCATTCCGGCATGAATAAAATCTATTTTATTATATGAAGTCTCCAGAATCAAGCATCACTAAAATAATAATAATAATAATAATAATAATAATAATAATAATAATAATAATAATAATAATAATAATAAAATGTGTTCCAAGTTTGGCGACTATGTGACAACATAACATTCATGTTGGCGAAGGTAATTACTATTTTGGTAAAAATATCTCTTTGTTTATAGTAATTAAATTGCTTGTTTATTTATCTATTTATTAAATATTTTATCAGACAACTATTCTCATCTTGAGTGTCATTTTCACGACGATTCGGTCGATGTAACCTCCGATATTCTTTGGGTGTAGCTTGACAAACTCAAGAACGTTTCTGTCGAACTCGGGAATTTGGATGGAATTTCGAACGGAACTTTTTACTTCACGGAGTTAACATGCTTTCGTTCCGTCAGCCTCAAGGACCCGAAGTGCAGTGGCTAAAATACTTGGAAAAATCAATTGCAAAATTGACGTTCATCTGGAGGTTGAAGGTTCAATTCTCAGTGTGGGCGACCGAAAAATACAACTACGAATTACTTAGGACTTCTATCCAATCATGACTGACGGAACAAGAGCATGCTAACCCTATGAAGTAAATAAAGGTTCCGTTCTAAATTCTGTCCAGATTCCCGATTTCGACAGAAACATCTTCCAGTTCGACAAGATTCACCCGAGGAAGGGCAGCGGTTACATAGACCAAAACATTGTGATAATTGCACTCAAGATGAGAATGATAGTCCAATGAATCCAAATAATACGATTAGCCAATCTCAAAAATTCAGAAACGTACGATTCTTCATAGTTGTTGATGGCTTGTTACATTTTGAAGGTATTACATTAGATCACTCCGCATTATCTTTTAATAATTCAAATTATCAGAATAATTCTTCACGCTTTTTTGGTCCCCCGACAAAAGGAGAGTGGATCTGTGAATTAACCCTTGTCCGTTCGTCCGTTTGTCTGTCCGCACTTTTCTCAATCTCTATGCTTTGGAATTTTTTGAAATTTTGCACAAACATTAAACATGATATGAGTAAAAAGTAGCAGAACGGATTTTCCGGGAAAACTCCGGTTGTCCCCTAGTGGCGCCTTTCGGATTAAAATGGCTAAAATTGACACTTTTGTGCTCATTAAAAAAAAAAAAACTGATACCTTGGATTTTTATAAAACTTTCTGAAAAGTTGTAACTGATTTCTATATAATTTTGTTTGTTTATACTTCACGATAACTCTTGAGTATTTCCCAGGGACTCTTTTAGGGCTAATAAAAACACTTCATTTTGGGGACTATTTTACCATATTTGTCCACAATTTTCTGTGTATGTCTATTTAGCAGTTTTGCTGAACTCAAATTTAAATATGTTAAAGCCTTGGGACTTTGGGGGCTGAATGGGGAGGGGCAAATGATGAACTTCGTCATTTCTTTTTTGCATAGTGCATAACTCCAATTTACAAATGTTAAGGCCTAAAACTGTACCGTTCGTACATTTTCATCGGGATTTGACGTCTCTTCGGGACATTTGGGGGCTAGGGGGGGTAAATGCTGAACTTCGTAATTTTTATGCCTGGTTCACTGTGCACTCATGGGGAACCATGCATGCTTCACTTGTTATAATGATAAGTCGACACGTATCAACGCCAAAAGCCATTCGAGGGTAAGAGTTTATGAGAGAAATAAATTGTTAAATAATGAACAATATTGCAAAAAAATTAAAAATTATAAATGAAATGAATGAAATGTGAATTTCATTTCTCCGGCAAATTCTTGCGCGCATTTAATCTATATAAATAAAACTATATATATATATATATATATATATATATATATATATATATATATATATATATATATATATATATATTGTGAATATATATATTATTTGTGAAATAATGTGTGAAATTGTCCACATCATCATCATCATTTTCTACTGCAAGTGTTTGTCTCAACCAAACTTTTTATTTAAAAAACAAAGTGTAAGCGTCTTTAATACCTGACAGTTGGATTGTGTTTACGTTTGATTCGGTCGTCGATTTTATTTGTGAAATAATGTGTGAAATTGTCCGCATCATCATCATTTTCTACTGCAAAAGTGTTAGTCTTATAGACAAACTTTTTTGTAAAAATAAGAACAAGCATTGAGTATTTAAGACTTTTGGAATGTTCCTTCATGTGTATTACGTGTACGTATGTATATGCATATGTATGTATATGCGTATATGTGTGCTTCTACGTGTGTATATTTGCATGTGTGTGCACACGCATATGTATGTTGGCATACATCTGTATGTATGCATGTGTTTATTTTCATGTGTGTGTGTGTGTGTGGTAGAGAGGGCTCCCGTAAGCCGTGGTGAAGGCAACCCCTCTAGGAGAAGCAAACCTCTGATTTTAAAAAAGCACACAAGGCGGAAGACCAGTACCCGCATTAAGCTAGTCTGCAGTTTGACTTGTTGCTGGCTATCTTGCTCTTGCTTGTTGCTGGATGTCAGCATTTTGAACCGAGAGAGAGAGAGAGAGAGATTTAGCTGTCGTACAAAGCTAAGACTCTGTAACATCATCTTTGTATAGATATTTCCTCAGGCATTTGTCTATAAAAATTGTCCGTGGCGATGGAAAAAGTGTCACGTGTGTAGCCCTGAAATGCTGGATGCATGTAACAATTGATTTGCCATCGTTATATGTATCTATGTATATATGTATGCATATGTGTATGTATATTTATATATGTACATGTGTGTATATGTATTTATATCTATGTGTATATGTATGTATATATGTATGTGTGTATATATGTTTGTGTGTATGTATATACATTTATATATGTTTGTATGCCTGTATGTGTATATATGCATATATATGTTTATGTGTATGTATGCACATATATGTGTATGTGTATGTGTATGTATGCATGTGTGTATGTGTATATATGCATATGTATGTGTATATGTGCATGCATATGTGTATGTGTATATGTGCATGTATGTGTATATGTGTATGAATGCATATATATGTATGTGTATGTATATGTAGGTAAGTGTATGTATATATATGTGTACATATATGTATGTGCATGTGTAAATATATGTGTGTATGTATTTGTATATGTGTGTGTATATGTGGATGTATATGTATGTATATGTGTATGTATGCATGTGGATATGTATATGTATGTGTATTATGCATTGTGTATGTATATAGGTATATATGAGCGTATATTTATAGATATGTATGTATGTATGCGTGTATATATTTATATGTATGTATGCCAATGACCGTCTTGTGTATGTTTGCACATATGTATGTATGTATATGTATGTACGCGTGGTATGTATTGTGGATGTATGTATATATTTGTGTGATATGTATGTGTATATGTGTGTGTATATGTACATATGTATGTGTGCGTGCGTGTATATATATGTATGTATACCGATGACCGTCTTCAGTGTCATGTCTGCATGAGCATGTGAATTCGCTGGCAGGACTAAATGTCATTTTCGGGCACATGAACTTTCAGTGTCTGAAGGAGTGGCACTCGTCTGACAAGACGTTGCAATCGTCATATATATATATATATATATATATATATATATATATATATATATGTCTGTCTGTAAATATTTAACTAATAAACTCTAAAACTACCAGTCACATAACATTGAAATTAACAGGAAATGTTAATCATACATCAAGGATAGTTTATAACGAGTAAAATATTTGTTTGTGTGAATGAATAACGCGTACCTCGTATGTCGGAAAGTTGAAATGTAAAATTTTTATTTCAACGTACCGACATATTACTATTGCTTTTACGCATGCACAAATTTATCTATATATTTTAGTGGTTTAATTTAACATATTTTCTTTTCTATCTGTCGATAGTCGAAACGGTAGGGAACGCAGCTAGAGCGCTAATTGTTTTGATTCTAGCTGATGGCACCCAAATAATTTTCTTTAAACTTTTAAAATTAATACTATATATATAATATTCAATAGAGAATTGTCTCGTTAATAATGAATACGAAATCTGCATTAATTCACATATATTTAAGCGTGTTTTACGATCGGGCAAGGCTAGGCACCCTCACTAGTTTTTAATAATCTTGAAAGGTTTCTTTCTATCTTTTCCAGTTGTTAATTCTGTATGCAAATTGAGGCCAGTCTACATCATTTATTCTAAAATTATCATGATACCCAACGATTTAAATCTTTCTGTATAACTTCATAATGTCATAAAACGTAAAAATAATTTTTCAATTTTCTTCGTTGTGATAACCAATTCTTGCAATCTTTATTTATAACCCAAATTCCACACACCTTTAACAACTCCTGTGAACTTCCCTCCTCTTTTATACACAAGATAATCTTCCAATGTCCGTGAGGAACATATTGCGTCCATAACTGACAACGAGATGCAAGGTGGTATCTAAAGAATCCAAGGGAGCCATTTTTTATCAAATCTTTTTTCCAAATGAAATTGACGTGTTTTTATCAAAAACATATTATTGTTATAAATAGAATTCGACAGAAATTAGGTCCCTCAATACAATCAGAAAACAGATTTCATCACAATGGATCATGCACTGCGAAGAACAAGATCCACTCTCTCTATCAGCCAAGTAATGTAAAGAGGGTTGTTATTTCTCCTCGAAATAAAAGGGAAATATTAACGCAATTTTGTAGTTATTGAAGATTCACAATCTTATTTCATTTCCAAATAAACTTTACTAAGATTAATCTTCTAATCTTTTTGTTATTTTTTACCCCAAACAAGGCGTATTACAATTTGGACATAAAGGGCTACTATTTGGGATCATGTCTAACAGGGTATTGTGGGGACTTGAGTAGCGAGATGTTGAGTAGCTTAACATTTACGAGGGGGTGGACAAACGCTTGATTGATGAATGACTCACTTTTATTAGCGAAAAGGGAGAGAAGATTCTTGAATGCTAACGTTGGCAATTCTTCAGCTATCAGGGAAGTACGACTCAGATGACAAGTGGTAACTCATTAGAGCATTTCTTAATTAGTATACAGTGATTAGACCAGGCTCATACGCCTTGGAGGTGTCTAAGTTTTTATGATTTCGCTGACCTGGGGATATGTGATTTTTAGATCTACAAATGTGGATTGTGTCCGCAAAATGAAATATGAAAGGGAGTGGATTGCGGGATCTAAGATGGAGTTGGAAGCAATCCGCTGTGCATGCAGGCCAGCTTTCTTGGTTGCCGTGCAAGCGACCTCATGGTTGTTGGATAGTGGGTTTGTTGCTTTGCATAATTATTCTTTAAACTAAGAAGTCGATGTGACAAAAGACTAAACATTTACACTTGACCTCAAGGCCTGTGAATTTTATATTGAATGCAAATGTTATATTGAATGCAAATGTTATATTGAATGCAAATGTTAAATTGAATGCAAATGTTAAATTGAATGCAATTTTTATATTGAATGAAAATGTTATATTGAATGCAAATTTTATATTGAATGCAAATGTTATATTGAATGCAGATGTTAAATTGAATGCAAATGTTATATTGAATGCAAATGTTATATTGAATGCAAATGTTATATTGAATGCAAATTTTATATTGAATGCAAATGTTATATTGAATGCAAATGTTATATTGAATGCAAATGTTATATTGAATGCAAATGTTATATTGAATGCAAATTTTATATTGAATGCAAATTTTATATTGAATGCAAATGTTAAATTGAATGCAAATGTTAAATTGAATGCAAATTTTATATTGAATGCAAATGTTATATTGAATGCAAATGTTATATTGAATGCAAATTTTATATTGAATGCAAATGTTATATTGAATGCAAATGTTATATTGAATGCAAATGTTATATTGAATGCAAATGTTATATTGAAAGCAAATTTTATATTGAATGCAAATTTTATATTGAATGCAAATGTTAAATTGAATGCAAATGTTATATTGAATGCAAATGTTATATTGAATGCAAATGTTATATTGAATGCAAATTTTATATTGAATGCAAATTTTATATTGAATGCAAATGTTAAATTGAATGCAAATGTTAAATTGAATGCAATTTTTATATTGAATGCAAATGTTATATTGAATGCAAATTTTATATTGAATGCAAATGTTATATTGAATGCAAATGTTATATTGAATGCAAATGTTATATTGAATGCAAATTTTATATTGAATGCAAATTTTATATTGAATGCAAATGTTATATTGAATGCAAATGTTATATTGAATGCAAATGTTATATTGAATGCAAATTTTATATTGAATGCAAATGTTATATTGAATGCAAATTTTATATTGAATGCAAATTTTATATTGAATGCAAATTTTATATTCAATACAAATGTTAAATTGAATGCAAATGTTAAATTGAATGCAATTTTTATATTGAATGAAAATGTTATATTGAATGCAAATTTTATATTGAATGCAAATGTTATATTGAATGCAAATGTTATATTGAATGCAAATTTTATATTGAATGCAAATTTTATATTGAATGCAAATGTTAAATTGAATGCAAATGTTATATTGAATGCAAATGTTATATTGAATGCAAATGTTAAATTGAATGCAATTTTTATATTGAATGAAAATGTTATATTGAATGCAAATTTTATATTGAATGCAAATGTTATATTGAATGCAAATGTTATATTGAATGCAAATTTTATATTGAATGCAAATTTTATATTGAATGCAAATGTTAAATTGAATGCAAATGTTATATTGAATGCAAATGTTATATTGAATGCAAATGTTATATTGAATGCAAATTTTATATTGAATGCAAATGTTATATTGAATGCAAATGTTATATTGAATGCAAATGTTATATTGAATGCAAATGTTATATTGAATGCAAATTTTATATTGAATGCAAATGTTAAATTGAATGCAAATGTTAAATTGAATGCAATTTTTATATTGAATGCAAATGTTATATTGAATGCAAATGTTATATTGAATGCAAATTTTATATTGAATGCAAATGTTAAATTGAATGCAAATGTTAAATTGAATGCAATTTTTATATTGAATGCAAATGTTATATTGAATGCAAATTTTATATTGAATGCAATTGTTATATTGAATGCAAATGTTATATTGAATGCAAATTTTATATTGAATGCAAATTTTATATTGAATGCAAATGTTATATTGAATGCAAATTTTATATTGAATGCAAATTTTATATTGAATACAAATTTTATATTCAATACAAATGTTAAATTGAATGCAAATGTTTAATTGAATGCAATTTTTATATTGAATGAAAATGTTATATTGAATGCAAATTTTATATTGAATGCAAATGTTATATTGAATGCAAATGTTATATTGAATGCAAATTTTATATTGAATGCAAATTTTATATTGAATGCAAATGTTAAATTGAATGCAAATGTTATATTGAATGCAAATGTTATATTGAATGCAAATTTTATATTGAATGCAAATGTAATATTGAATGCAAATGTTATATTGAATGCAAATGTTATATTGAATGCAAATGTTATATTGAATGCAAATTTTATATTGAATGCAAATGTTAAATTGAATGCAAATGTTATATTGAATGCAAATGTTATATTGAATGCAAATTTTATATTGAATGCAAATGTAATATTGAATGCAAATGTTATATTGAATGCAAATGTTATATTGAATGCAAATGTTATATTGAATGCAAATGTTATATTGAATGCAAATGTTATATTGAATGCAAATTTTATATTGAATGCAAATGTAATATTGAATGCAAATGTTATATTGAATGCAAATGTTATATTGAATGCAAATGTTATATTGAATGCAAATTTTATATTGAATGCAAATGTTAAATTGAATGCAAATGTTAAATTGAATGCAATTTTTATATTGAATGCAAATGTTATATTGAATGCAAATGTTATATTGAATGCAAATTTTATATTGAATGCAAATGTTATATTGAATGCAAATGTTATATTGAATGCAAATTTTATATTGAATGTAATTTTTATATTGAATGCAAATGTTATATTGAATGCAAATTTTATATTGAATGCAAATGTTATATTGAATGCAAATGTTAAATTGAATGCAATTTTTATATTGAATGCAAATTTTATATTGAATGCAAATGTTAAATTGAATGCAAATGTTAAATTGAATGCAACTTTTATATTGAATGCAAATGTTATATTGAATGCAAATTTTATATTGAATGCAAATGTTATATTGAATGCAAATGTTATATTGAATGCAAATTTTATATTGAATGCAAATTTTATATTGAATGCAAATGTTAAATTGAATGCAAATGTTAAATTGAATGCAAATGTTATATTGAATGCAAATGTTATATTGAATGCAAATTTTATATTGAATGCAAATTTTATATTGAATGCAAATGTTATATTGAAAGCAAATTTTATATTGAATGCAAATTTTATATTGAATGCAAATGTTAAATTGAATGCAAATCTTATATTGAATGCAAATTTTATATTGAATGCAAATTTTATATTGAATGCAAATGTTATATTGAATGCAAATGTTATATTGAATGCAAATGTTATATTGAATGCAAATTTTATATTGAATGCAAATGTTATATTGAATGCAAATTTTATATTGAATGCAAATGTTAAATTGAATGCAAATTTTATATTGAATGCAAATGTTATATTGAATGCAAATTTTATATTGAATGCAAATTTTATATTGAATGCAAATGTTATATTGAATGCAAATGTTATATTGAATGCAAATTTTATATTGAATGCAAATTTTATATTGAATGCAAATTTTATATTGAATGCAAATTTTATATTGAATGCAAATTTTAAATTGAATGCAAATGTTAAATTTAATGCAATTTTTATATTGAATGCAAATGTTATATTGAATGCAAATTTTATATTGAATGCAAATTTTATATTGAATGCAAATGTTATATTGAATGCAAATGTTATATTGAATGCAAATTTTATATTGAATGCAAATTTTATATTGAATGCAAATGTTATATTGAATGCAAATGTTAAATTGAATGCAATTTTTATATTGAATGCAATTTTTTTTACATAGGGGTCACCACTTAAGGCCCGGAGGCCACTCAGGGATAAAGGTTATTGCGTGTACAGTAATCAATGAGATAGTATTGTAGTAATCATTAGTATTGGAGATTTGATCGAGTGTCTTACTTAAGAGGACGGTTTGTCAGTAATTTGTTTATGTTGGATTTGAAGACATCCAAGTTGTAGTCAGGTGGGAAACAAGCAAACAGAAGAGAGTTCCACAGTCGTGCACTTCTGAGAAAGAAGCTCTGCTCATGGAATCTACGTTTGGATTTAGGCACAGATAAAGAGTGGGGAAAGTTATTGACAGTAGTTTCAGTCAGACGGGTGTTTCTCGTGAAAGATTGGCGAGGTGGGGCGAGAGATTGGAGCTCAGACGAGCACTTGCCATGGAAATAACGATAAAAGAAAACATGAAATCTGCTGAATACAAATGTTAAATTGACTGTAATTTTACTCTGCCAAAAACTTGTGATTTTAATATATCCTACTACTTCTACTATAACTGGAGTGGAAATCAAATACATTCGTCACACTTTTCCGAGGTGTGATGCTGACCGTATAAGAGCGATACTTACCATAGGCGGGTTGAACCGACTTCCATAAAGGAGGAAGTTTGATGGTAGTATCTGTCGCTTGTATATCTCGTCAATGACGGATGACGATGTTAAGCTTTTACAATTCCTGCGGGGGTTGTCGACATCCTCCTATGTGTAGCGCCTGGTATTCCTAAAAGGTCACCCATCTGGTACTGACCAGGCTCAACGTTGCTTAACTAACAACACACTCTGTGTAAACGTGAACTGTAACAGTGAAAGTAAATCAATAGATCCGAACGTACTCCGAACGTACTCGAACACAATATACCAAAATCACTCTACACGTTGCTACTCCATCCACTACATCTGAATACTTAGCGACTAAAGCAATTGTTGGTTTTTGTTCCCATATCTAATCTTCTTCTTCTTTCATTAAATAATCTGTAAACACAAGTATATGCGTCTGCATTGTGGCTTTTAGAAAAAAAAAAAAAAGGTAAAATTTCCAGTCTGTGGATAACAAATAATAAATCACAGTTTTATAAAATCTTTCTTTTATTCAATCTACTTGTACAATGTAAAGTTTGTTTGCAGATTTTGTTAACGATTGTCAGAATCATCTTTTCCTTTTTTTACTTCTTTTCATCGCGAACCAGGAATGTTGCAACTTGCACGTAAAAGGTCACTGTTTGGGATCATGTGTAATCAGGGATTGTGGGGAGTTGAGTAGCAATATGCCTATTCACTTTGCACTTACATTTCTTCATGTTAGCACAATCGATGATGAGAGCGAGCGGAAATTCCGAGGAAAGAAACTTTTCTTAATTGTTTCCATTTTCACCCCAAAGAAGGCACAGTACCACTTTGAAGTATCGGGGACAAGTTGAAGGGATATTATGAAGGGAGATGAGCAGCAAGATATCTGTCCACATTATACTTGAACTTTTGCATGTCAGTACGGTTGAGAAAGCAGAATTCCGGAAGGGAGTTTCAAAATCTAGCAGTTCTGCGGAAGAAACTATTAGATTAGAAGGCTTTTTTACTTTGTAGGTGTGGGATTTAGCTGCTTGTCGGGTTTGTCGGGGTATTCACATCGAGGGGATACAACTGCTTGTAGTTCGTCAGAGAATTCACCATTCAAATAATTGTAGAACAGGCAGAGGGATGCAACATTTCCAGCATCTCGGATCTCAACACTAAATGAGTGGGTTTGTTGTTGTTGTTAATCAAGAGTACATTGAGGGGAAACAAGCAAAATAGGTTCATCAGAGTACATTCCACTAAAGTGTTTGCAAAACATGCACAGGGGTGCAACATGGCGGCAATGAGACAGGGGTTGGAGCTTTGCCGATATTGCGGAACCTATTAGATTTGAGAAATTTTTTAACCTTGTCCAAGAGTGAGAAACAAGTGTTGAATGCAACAGTCCAAAATGTGTCAAAAATACTCCATGCGTTGACGAATAATCACTTTGTTAAGAGATAAGATACTCTCTAGTCTGAGTAATTCTCTAGCGTGGTAGTCCACCTTTCTTTGCAGCAGCCTTGGTGATGCCCTCAATATATTTATTCCAATTCATGTTTCCTGTGAATGTTAAGCCGAAGAGTTTGAAAGAAGGCGCTTAGGAAGAGCAGAACGCCTAAATCCGTCTTGTTGGTCAGAAAGAAGCTTATCATGTTTTATGATGATGTACTAGCGCTTGATTGATTAAGAACTTCAAGTTTTAGATTTAACGATGGCTAAATGGAGATCGTTAACATTGGATGGTGGAAGTATTTACTTGTAATTCTCTACTCTTTATTTGAATTCTTAATCGTCATTTCTTATTTTCATGAATATGCGAGTCCGCAAAGACCTGTGGCGTAACGGATAAAATACTAAGTAAAATTTAGTTCTAAGTGACACTGTTTTCGATGTTGAAGGTTAAATACTAAGTGCGGGCAACATTAAAATAAAATTGCAAATTACTTATACACAGTAATGACCGACAGAAAGAAAGCATGCTACCTCTGTGGATTAAATACAGGGCTCAATTGGAAATTCTGTCCAAGTTTAACAAGATACACCTGAAGAAAGTGGGGCGTTACATTCATCGAAACGTTGTGAGAACAATAATAATCCAAATAATATAAAAGTATATTCGGATAAGCTGTTTCTCTGAGCTATTGAATATTTCAAATAGTCCAACCCGATTCAAAGTCATTCAAAATCATAGAAAATAACTCCAAGACGAGATCAAACAATTAAGGCTGATAACAATCGGCGATTGTTGATATTTTATATGAAAATACAAAGAAGAATCAGAAGTTTAATGATCCGTCAAAAATTTTAATCTTCTTATCTGCCAATATTGTTGCTTTCAATAAGGTTCTTCTTAATGATATTTTCAATAGCAATAACAATAAAAAACGTGTATATAAATGAATATATATATATAAACTAAATGTATGTATGTGTATGGACAATGATAGGTCGCTTAGAAAAATGTTCAGCAGCCCATGTCGGACAAACTGAAAGGCCATGTCAATGGAAAAATGTCGGTAGTTTTGGGTGTGTGAAAAAGTCGTTTCCAATGAGTGGGTGTATTTTCAAATGAAACGAAATCGATTTCTAATCAAGTTCGGTCATAAATATAACTTTATATATGTATCATTCCTTTCAATATTAACATTTTTATTCACGAATAAAGTCAGAGACCATGAATACATCCCGTTTTTAATCCGCCCCCTTGAATTGTCTCTTAGATGCGTCCTAGAATTTCTAGGAGGAATTTAGTTCGTCGGAAGGTCAGTTTCTTATTCTTCACTTTGAAATAGTATTTTTGTTGGTATGTAACACTCAAATTTGAAATATAATTTTGTTGGTCTGTTGCTTCACTGTTGTTTCAAATTCCATTTTTGATAATCTGTCTTTTCAGTTTAAGATTGAAATTACATTGGTCTGCCATATTAAAAATTGAAATTGAATTTTCATTGATCTGCAATCCCCAAACCTAAATTTGCATTTTTGTTAGTCTGTCACAATCAAGCTTGAAATTGCATTTTCATTGTCTGTTATGCTTAATATTGAAATTGCATTTTCGTTGGTCTATCACCCTCAAGTTTGAAATTGCATTTTGTTTGGTCGCTCATGCTTAAGTTTGAAATTGCATTTTCGATGGTCTGTCACACTCAGGCTTTAAATATCGTTTTCATTAATCACACTCAAATTGTAAATTGCATGTTAGTCATACCCAAAGTTGAAAAAGTATTTCGTTAGTCTGTCACAGTCAAGTTTGAAAGTGCATTTTTGTTGCTCTGTCGATCCAAAGTTTGAAATAGGATTTTTGTCGACCTGCCGCACTCGTTTAAATTGCATTTTCGTTGGTTTGTTACACTAGTTTGAAACTAAATTTCCGTTAGTCTGCCATGCTTAAGTTTGAAATAAAATTTCCATTAGTCTGCCATGCTTAAGTTTGAAATAAAATTTCCGTTAGTCTGCCATGCTGAAGTTTGAAATAAAATTTCCGTTAGTCTGCCATGCTGAGGTTTGAAATAAAATTTCCACTTCCAAAAGCGCAGATGAATTGGACGTATCTTATTTGAGACGAGCCTACACTGAACATCGAAATCATATTACTGTTCAGTACTTGGTAACATATTGAGTGAACAACTATGGCTCGATTTCTATTCTACGCCTCAACCCGTCTACCTGTTTGGTGGTTAGGGGCTGAATAGCAAACGGAGCGGTTTGCACTCGTCGTCGGTATTTCCTGAAAGGATCAGCGTTTCAATGGGAATAAAGGGTCGCCTCGCCGATTGTTTGATGTGGCCAGTTGAACTTGAAAACAGGAAATGTAACTATGAGCGGGCCATGGGCTTAATGGCGTGTAACAAGTGCGTATCGATGGCCCACCTGAGTAGATAAGGCGTATAATAAAAGGAAAGGGAATAACTTTTAAAAAAATAAGTACACACATCCTAATGATTTAATTCTTAAAACCTATTTCGATAACGAGAGACAACAACAATAATACAGGAATCATTCCAAAAGTAATGCTTCCTATTTTTCATTCCGCCCGAATGGATCAGAGGGGATTGCAAATCGTATTGTTATGATGACTGAACTTATGCATTCATGACCTGAAAGTTTAATTTTTCTGTTGCAAATATTGACGGTGTAAGGCAACACCTGTAGTGGACGTACGTCAAAGCAGAGATGTGTCATCAACTTCTTCCATGTAGAAAAAATTGAACTATCAACATTAATCGGCGCCTGTTGAACGTTTACGTAGCCGATGCAATTGATATCAGCATAGTTAAGAAATGGGTTCGTTGATTTCAGAGTGACGACAGAGATGTGTGTGACAACGCGCGCTCTTGGCGCCCATGCCTATACCTCACTCCAGAAAACACTGCGACTTGACCAACACATCTGATCGGCGAATAACCGTGAATTAAATGCGCGTAGAATTCAATCTGGGGGTTAGGTCACTGGAAACGATGTTGTCAGACCTAGGATACAGCAAATTTGTGCTAGCTTGGTTCCGTGAATATTCACGCAGGACTTAAACTGACGATATGTCTGTCTGAACTTGTTGAATCTTTACGAAGCAGAATGTGATGGATTCTTGAATTTCATCATCACTAGTGACGAGAAGTGACGTCATAACTATGAGCCGGAGTCCAAATAGCAGTCACTGGAATGATACTACTCACGTTCCCGGCAAAAAAATAATAATCTGCTGGCAAAGTTATGTACACCGTCTTCTGGGTCAGGAAGGGCGTCATTCCTCCTGGATTTAGTGTAACCAGTGTTAACTATCAATTCTGATCGTTACGTTGAAACATTGACAAAGCTGAAGGCTCGGATTGCCCATGTAAGGCTAGAGAAAAGGCAAGTATTCCGTTTGTATCATGAAAATACCATGAAATGTTTGAAAAAGTTTGGTTGAGTGGTGCTGTCTCAGCCATCGTATAGTCCCGACCTGGCAACATCAGACTTCCACTTCTTCGGGCTTCTGAAGGAAGCATTAGATAAGTATCATTTTCTCGGCAATAACGCCGTAATCGCAGCTGTGAAAAAATGGACCGCTTCGGCGGGCGCTGACTTTTACAACTGAGGCATGAAGGCTTTTATTACTTATTACTAAAAAGTGCATTGAGAATGGTGGTGGTTATGCAGAAAAATAAATTCTGAAACACAAAAGGTTGCTCGTTTTAATGGTACCACTACCATCTTTGTAACTCTTCAACTTTTTGAGTTAAAACATAGGAGGCACTATTTTTAGAACGCCGTTTGTAAGACACGATCAAGTGGAGAAGGCAGTACATTGGCAATTATGCAAACAATTGCATGTTGAACACACAGGCAAATGGTACAAACACAAAGCGGCAGCGGTGCTGGAAAATGAAAATCCCAAGATACTATTGGACATGTATATACAAACAGATAAACCCATCCAAGCAAGAAGATTGAGTGTCATAACACTAAATTAGCAAGAAGGAAAAGTCTTGTCAGTTTGTAGATTTTGCCGTTCCAGCAGACCACATATTATGTTAAGTACTTGGTAAGATATTGAGTGAACAACTATGGCTCAATTTCTATTCTACGCCTCAACCCCTGTACCTGTTTGGTGGTTAGGGGCTGAATAGCAAACAAAGAGATTAAAAAGCGGAGCAAATACACAGAACTGGCCAGAGAGCTCAAAGAGGTTTGGAGAATGGAGAAAGTAAAGATAACAACGCTTATAGTAGGATGACTGGGAACGATATCGAAAAACTTAAAAAAAAAAAACGAATTGGAGAGATTGGAATTAGAGGGATGGCCGAGAAAATACAATGAATTTCAATAATGGAAACTGCAGAAATGTTAAGGAAAACCGTTGAATGTAGAGACTAACACGACACATAAACTACACACAAACTGAACACAGAAACGACTACAGATGCAAAACACAAATAAACATTACATTGAATCATGAAAAATGAAACTTTATAATTGTAAGATGCCGCCCCCACTTTTTGTTCACTACAAACAGGCATCCCACAAAATAATGAGGGTCAAGGAAGATGGAAAGACTGGGGGTAGAAAGCACTAGCCAGACCGCCGCTGGAGAGTGTAAAGAGGACTGGGACTTTGGAGAGGCTTATTGCCACCCATAATCCAATGAAGACCAATGCTCGCCACCAAAGAGAAATCAATGGTAAGCGGCTGTTGCGTTAACGCAAATTCTTTTGCAAAGGTTATCGAAAGAGGTAGCGAGCACTGGAAATATGGGTAGATTTGTTGTCACTCAGACGCCAGGGAACACCACAAGCTGTTCTCAAAGAGCAATCTGTGATAATGGCTTTGTGACTGTTCCTAGTGAGTAAATAATAATTTTTTTAATAATAATAATAATAATAATAATAATAATAATAATAATAATAATAATTTCTCACTCCCTAACAACATCATTAAACACACACACATACGTACAGACACGTATACATACACACATATATCTGGTTGCACCAGCCTCTCCTGGTGCCACAGAAAATTATCGTGAATAGTTAAAGAGGGTGGAAAATCCGAGAGGGAAAGTACCAAGCAGACTTCCGCCATTATGTGTTACGGAAAGCACTGACACCTTTTAGGAGACACAGAAGGTCATCTGTCGTTGCGACTTTAATATCAGTGATACACTACTATTACGATAGGATACAATAATTTTCCAATGCAATCGAGTCGGTGAGTGTTGAAAATCTGAGCTGACTTGTTGTCACTCAAACTTCAACTGGTCATTATCGGTCATTAATCACTAAAACTGACTGGCGCGACCCTCCCCCCGCTGATATCAGAAAAATAGTTGTGAAAGGTCAAGGAGAATGGAAGGAGTGAAAAGCGAGGAGACTAACCACTGGATGAATGCAAAGAGTGCTGGGACCTTGAGGGGGTTTATTTCCACCCAAATTCAAGTGAAGATATATGGTCGCTGCCAGCGATAAATCAATGGTAAGCGGCTGTTGCGGTAACGCAATGTCATTTGCAATGCTTATTGAACGACGTAGAGATGTTGGCACTCAGTTTCCGTGGTCTGTTCGGACCCTCCTAGTGAGTACAAATAATAATAATAATAATAATAATAATAATAATAATAATAATAATAACAATAACAATAATAATACCACCTGTCGTTGCTATAAGCGATGACTGGAAATAACTCGGAGCCCTTAGTAGAAGTAGTAGTAGTAGTAGTAGTAGTAGAAGAAGAAGAAGAAGAAGAAGAAGAAGACCTTTTTTAGATTCCAATATGTGGGATACCGCCAGTTTAACGTAAAGTCCCACTCGTGGAATCTTTACTACGTCTTACACACTAAGGACAGATTGCAACGTGGCGCCTAATTCTTCGGATCAACCTTCTGTTGTGAGCGCCCAAGACATGATGGGTTTTAAAAAATCTCCTTAAGAATCACGATGTTTAATTCTAAACTCTTCTAAGCGTTTTAAGTACATAGATGCAAGTGAGTAAGCGCATCAAAAATATACCTCATCATGGTTGACAAAAGAATAACACGTATAAACAATGCAAAATTTAGATAAAGGAAACAAAATGGCGTACACATTTACGTAGAGAAACATGAGGTTCAAATATTTTTCTCTGATATTATTAGCCCATTGTCACACTCTGGCGCGCATGTATATGATAATAACTCACACATCTCCATCATTCCAGTAATTATAGGAGCAACCGAACTCATGAACAACAACAAAAAATTACCTACCAAAAATACTGGGTGAACTAAGTGCAAGAAAGATACAAACAATTGCACTTAAAGGGACGACTAGAATCTAAAAACAGATTTCTCGATTAAAATGTATGAGATAGCGACTGAATGTCATCTTGTAAACTGTCTCATACTCAGCTGGAATAAAATAAGGAAAAAAAAACAATAATTAAATTAAAATTATAGGCATACATGCAGAACATAAACACGAAACATTTTACATATAAAACGATCATCAGTTGATCTGTGAAATGATCACAATTTCAACATTTGATAATAAATATTCAATGATTTATAGAAAATGCCAAGCATGTTAAAAATTGAGTAGCAATATAAGTCGTGTTAATTAAACTTAGCTTAAATTAAACACAGAAGTAATTTATTAAGAGAAGGTAAGAGAGGGAGAGAGAGTGGGAGGGAGAGGTAAACAACCGATTGATCACAAGCGTAAAAAAATTTTTTAAAAACGAAGAAAAGCTCTCCGAATCAATTTCGGCAAAAGAAAAAAAAAAACGAAAAAAAAAAACAAAAACAGTTTCTTCGGCAAGACTTCGTACCAATTAGATTTCTCAACCAATATTTTCTCGCTTAACAAAAGCAATTGTTTTATACACATTAATGTGGCCGGACTTTGTTCAAATAAATACTTATTATTGACCACGGCTATTTTCCTTACTTTCGAGTTCTCAACCCATATATCCAAAGATCTGTAGATCTCTTCAACGCAATGTAGGAACCAGTGATGGTTCAATCCCCAGCGCAGGAGACACTAAAAAACAATTGCGAATTACTTAGAACTCATGGCTGACGGAACGAGGGCATACTACCTCCATGAATTAAACAACTGCGTTCCGTTCGAAATTCTCTGCAGATTCACGAATAAGACAGAAAGATCCCAAGTTCGACAAGATACATCTGAAGAAAGCCGAAGGTTATATCGATTGAAACGTTGTGAAAAGATCGGTAGTAGGAATAATCCAAATAAGACAAATCCATTGTCATTTCAAAAATTCAGAAACAGAATTCACCATTTTAATAAGATTGAAACGCGTGAACAGGAAAACGCCATGACATGAACATCGACAAGACTGATCCAGTCTGCTTGACCTCTAACAATAACTTCCTCCTCGTCCAGCTAATAAATGATAAAGCATTATGCAAATGAACTTTAGTTGCTAGACGTGCAAAAGCCGCATATTAAGAAGGGAATGTATTTTACGCTTTGTTGGTTTTGCTTATTGTTTGTCGACAATGTGCGTGTGTAACATTTTTAGACCTCATGATGGATCCGAGGTTTATTTTTAGAACTGATATTAAAAGTACACTCGTATTATCTACAAGACCATTTCCTAGGTTAGCAAAGATATCAAAGACCGGTGATTTATAGCTTTATTGATATGCATACGGATCGAAATGTGGCTTCATAGAAAACGCATTTATCAACATGATAGGATAAGGCTGGAGTAGCCAATATCTAACTTGCTGATTAAGTATCATCATAGACAAAGTCTCCCAAGGGATAACGATGTTCGTAATTGATGATGGTGTTAGTTAAGATGTTGAGGTTATACATAGTAGATAATCTACATGGCGTTGCCTGGGAATCTTTACTTTCATTTTTGCCACCCCCTCCTTTTTAAATTCTCTTTTTTATGAAGAAATATATAACGTCATCATATATGACGTCAGCATGTATGATGTTAAATGAACAATCAGAAAAGAACTACAAATTTAATGCAATATATATTTATGAATAATTAAAAATAATTTTAAAATGTTATTATTAAACCACTGTCGAATATATATATATATATATATATATATATATATATATATATATATATATATATATATATATATATATATATTATTATTATATTATTAAAAGGATAAGTGGCGTCATTAGAATTTGGGAGAAGATCGATGCAGGGAGAAAAAAATAGACACTAAAAAAGTCAAAAGATTATTCAACTAAAATAAAAAAGAACCTCGAGGTACCTTTCGTCCGACCCTTGTCAAGAGATCACGTCGGAAGCGATTGAAATAAAACAATTACACAATTGAAAAATGGAGGCGAAGAGAGGGGTGGAAAAAAAATTATAAAACTACACGAGATGACTTAAATGAAGAATAACTCATGATATATCGTCTATATTTCAGAACCTGTGACAACCCCCCCCCCCCCAAAAAAAACGTTTATTTGCTTGTAAATAAGTGCAGAAACAAGAAATAAAGACGCAATGTAGGCATTTTTTCCTTTTCCCGGTAAATCCGAGCGCTTTAAACAGGTCTAATTTATGCGACAGATCTTTTTGCCTACAGAGCGATGGTTTGCGCATTAGTACAGTTACGGCCTTCAAAATATTGAGATGTTCTTTGGAACGGGCCTTGTGTACAATGCGAAAACAGCCATCCGAATACGCTTCACCACATGTTTTATTGTCATACAAGTGCACATCTATTGATGACTCATGAATAGGTGAGCGCCCGGATGTGCTCCGTAAATGCCCGGAAGTGTTCTGTGAGCGCCTGGATGTGTTCAACAATGTGTTCATTCTAGACCCTCTGGACTTTCGAAAACATGCAGGGACACGCTGTGCCAATCTGACTCCCAGCCGTTGAAACGTACGATCAACATAGTCAGTATCAGACTGACATTTAAATTGATATACAACTAAACTTTTTTGTAGTGTGAGAAGTGTATCTTTCTTAAAAGCTGGGAACACCACACGAGGCTGCACCGCATAGAAACAGTGAGATACAACCGAGGTAATTTTATCGACAAACCCTTTACTGATAGAACCAATATAAGGGAGTTTCAGATAAACTGGACATTTAGCCGAACCAAAAAAAGGGTTGGTATTACATTTAACAAGAGCTTGGCGAACATGCTTAGAGATTACACCCTCAGGGAAACCATTTTTCGCAAGAATATCAGTTATCTTCTTCAATTCATTATCAAGTTTGCTGGTCGAGCAAATCATAAGGGCACGGTGGACCTAAGTCTTGATCAAACTGATTTTTCTCTTGGTAGGGGCAAAAGAATCCCAACTTATATACAGGCCTGTAAATGTCGGTTTTCTGTATACAGTTGTACTAAACCAATTCTCTGTCCTTTCTACAAGGACCTCCAAAAAGGGTAAGAGTCATTTTGCTCTTCCTCTATAGTGAATTTTAGTGCAGAATGGAGACTATTCAAATTTTGGAAAAAAATCGTTTACTTTGTCGTGAGATTTGAAGATAACAAAATTGTCATCCACATATCGCCAATAACTGAAAGGTTTCGAGACCTGAGTGAAGAGTAATGACTCCTGAAAGCCTAAGAAAATATTGGCTAAAATAGGACCCAAAGGACTTCCCATAGCCACCCCGTCAACCTGCTGATACATTACATCATTAAAGCTAAAGCAAACCGACTTGGTGACTAATCCATTAGTTCAAGGAATATATTCTAAGAAAAAGTGGGAGGGGTCAATGTGCTCCGATAAAGCATGTCAGCACATATTTTAATGATCTCCTCAAGGGGCACATTTGTGAACAAGTTAGTAACATCGAACGAACATAGGAAGTTAGTTTGTGAATTACAATCTAGTTCCCGCATATCTGTATATATATATGTGTGTGTGTATATATGTGCATGTATATATATATATATATATGTACATATATATACATATATACACATATATACACACATATATATACACACATATATATGCACACATAAACATACATATATATATACATGTGTATATATACACATACATAACAACATTCAACAGATTAAAATTTCGTGAGAAAGATTGCATCAATTGGCAACCCTTTATTATTCAATTCATGTAGCAAATAAACTTGTTGATAGACATTGAACCATACATATCCCAGCGTTCGCAGAAATATTCTTACCAACAGATTCAACAATCCTAAGACAGTTCGCTCTCTCTCTCTCTCTCTCTCTATCTATCTATCTCTATCTGTCTCTATCTGTCTGTCTATCTGTCTCTGTCTGTCTGTCTGTCTTTCTCTCTCTCTCTCTCTCTCTCTCTATTTCTCTCTCTCTCTAGATCATGATGTTATAATCATTAGATCACTATGGAAAAACGTCTCGATATTAAAAAAATAAATGTTTAAATTTCAACAATATTTCTCACAGTTGAAGTCTGCCAAGTGGTTTATTCCTTGCTAATGGAGTCAGAGATGGCTTCGTGGCCGGGGTCGAATCTCCTGACTGATGGTAATCGTGACACTTGCACTGATGATTACCAAAAGGATGAAACACTAGTGTCTGTAGATATCTAAAAAAATAATATTATAGTAATAATAATGTCAGCCCCTTTAAGAGCTCGGTTCTTATTGTTAAGAACTTTAAAGTTGAAATGAAAGTCAGCCACTTAGGCTCGCATGCGCAGATCATGATGTCATAATCATTAGATTACTATGGATGGACGTTTCGACATTTAAAAATAAATGTGAAGGAGTGGTTCCATATTGTTTTTTTACAGTTAAAAAAAGAACAATATGGAACTAATCCCTCACAAAGATTCACCAACTATATTTACTTCAATAAGCTAGTTAAAATTTGATATATTCCCCAAACTTAACCACAACCACCCATTTATACTGATGAGTGGAAGATATCCAGAAATATTTAATTTCTCGATCGTTTAATTTGTAAATATTGAATGAATAAAGGGATATCGTTTCCGAAATGATCGTACATATGAATTTGATTTTGTTAGGTTTCCCCCATAAAAAAACTTGATTAATAATTACACAATTATTAATCTTTCACGCTATCTACTAATATATATATATATATATATATATATATATATATATATATATATATATATATATATATACATACATATCTATAATATAAAGCTGAACGTCTGTGTGTGTGTGTCTGTTCACAAATAGGCTCCTATATGGTTGACTATTATAGAAAACCGATCACATATAATGATAGAAGATGTATCGAGACACAGGAATGGGTATGTTTGATCTGGCATAATGGTGATTCATTAAAATTGTGGGGTCTGCGTACGCTCCACAAAGTATGGAAATAAAAAAATAAAAAATATAAAACAACGTTTAAAAGTGTGTTTGATATAGATATACATAATAATACTTTGATAAGTATGTTTTAACTTAAATAGTGATGGTATAATAAAATTGTGGGGTCTGCGTTCGCGCCTAGCCTCCATAGAATGGAAATAGGCACAAACTTTAATAAAGACTTTTCATATCTATCTGCGTAAGTATACTTTGATAATTATGTTTCAGTTTGAAGAAATATGGTATAATAAAATGATGGGGTGTTCGTTCGCGCCTGACCTCAGTAGATTGGAAATATGTCACAAAGCTTAACAAGGTTTTTTTAATATAGATCCACAGAATATTGTGATAAATGTTTCAGTGTGAACAGGTATGGTATAATAAATTATGGGGTTTATCTATTTTATTTTAATATCTAAAAAGAGTAAAACTTTTTTCAAAATAAATAAATGTTTGTAAATGTGACAAATAGTTGTTTAGTTACGGCAACGTCAGTATATAAAATATATTACGTGCGGCGTGGGGTGGGGGACTAAGGGAGCGACTATTATTTTTTTCTGCTGGTCGCCATGGAACTCAACGCCCAAGGATTACCAAAATGTAAATTTTCTTTTGTCAAATAAATAAATTTCAAGCAATTTTTGCAATAAATGATAAATAGCAACTCGCCCCAGCATTATAAACACCCTTACCTCCCCATGTTAAAACGGCTTTCGGAATGAACACCCCCAACCTCCCCATGTTAAGAACGGCTTTCGAGGGTTGTGGAAGGGCGTGTATAATTTGAAAGCCGTTTTTAACATGGGGAGGTTAGGGTGTTTATAATACACTGAGGCATGTCGTAAAAATGAAACAGTTTAGAAAAACTTAAAACAAACTTTTTTATGTAAACAATGCCGTGAAAGAAACTAAACAATTAAAACGTAATGTTTCATGAGTGAAACGTCTTAAGATAAATAAAGGAATTTAAAATTAAAACATTGGTAAGATACATAAACGAATTTAAATTTAAAAAATATGGGATTTTTGTGCAGAGAGTGATCCGCGCTATTTTTTAAATCGTATTTCCACGTTTAATTAAAGTTTTATGATATGTTTTTTTATTCAATTGTAAGGTTAAAGTACAAAATAGATACAAAACACCATCCCTTCCCCATGTTCAGAATGGCTTTTTAAATAATAACGTTATTATTTCATCACGGATCACCCTCTGCATGAGTACCTTGTTTTTACTTATCTTGTAATTCGAGAGTAGTTGAAACGGAAGTTACCGGAAATAAAACCGGTCAGTCTCGCAGAAACGACTTACGAAAAATATTTATATTTTAATTAATATTTTTTATAATTCGCAATGTTAAATTATTTTAATAACATGCAAAAATTCATTGACTTTACAGATAGATTTTCTGAAAATTTCAATTTAATTGGTAATGTAGAAATATGGTTTTATCGGTGTTGAACGAACCAAGAATTACATATATATATATATATATATATATATATATATATATATATATATATATATATTACATTTATATATATATTATATATATATATATATAATGTATATATATGTATATATATATGTGTGTGTGTGTGTGTGTGTGTGTGTGTGTGTGTGTGTGTGTGTGTGTGTGTGACACACCCAAGTCATAATTGATTATTGTCGCTTGGGATATTCTACAACACAATAATTTTGAATTTCTTTGCGTCCATTTATTATTTCGTTAAATGACGACTACCATGGAATATTCGATTTTATTGTATCACCATTCATCTTCCTCTCGCTGCACGCCCAATTGCCACATCCTCACCACGTCCTACAAACGCCGAGAGCGCGTCACAGGTTGACGAGTGCAATTGGTCGCTATTACGTCTATTCCTTTCTTTCTTGGCGGCAGTTTCCTGCTGCATAGTTTTCAGAACGTGACTAACATTCTTATTTTTGCGACAACGAGACTCCCTACGAGAATTATTAACCAGGCTACGAATAAAGCAACAGCATTTTCAAATAAATACACCTTGCTTAATAAGAGCGTCATGCAAATAAGACCTTTGGCAACTGGAGACGGCAGATGTACGAGACGTCAACAGAAATAACAAGAAACAGGATAACAAGAAATCGTCCAAAATGAAAAAAAATTGCAGAATAACATAAACACTTAAATCAAAGCTAAAATAAATGCCACGAACATAAGATAAAATAAATGCCATGCATATAAGATAAAATAAATGCCATGAATATAAGATAAAATAAATGACATGAATATAAGATAAAATAAATGACATGAATATAAGATAAAATAAATGCCATGAATATAAGATAAAATAAATGCGATGAACATAAGATAAAATAAATGCCATGAATATAAGATTAAATAAATGCCATGAATATAAGATAAAATAAATGCCATGAATATAAGATAAAATAAATGACATGAATATAAGATAAAATAAATGCCATGAATATAAGATAAAATAAATGACATGAATATAAGATTAAATAAATGCCATGAATATAAGATAAAATAAATGACATGAATATAAGATAAAATAAATGCCATGAATATAAGATAAAATAAATGCCATGAATATAAGATAAAATAAATGCCATGAATATAAGATGAAATAAATGACATGAATATAAGATAAAATAAATGACATGAATATAAGATAAAATAAATGACATGAATATAAGATAAAATAAATGCCATGAATATAAGATAAAATAAATGCGATGAACATAAGATAAAATAAATGCCATGAATATAAGATAAAATAAATGCCATGAATATAAGATAAAATAAATGCCATGAACATAAGATAAAATAAATGCCATGAATATAAGATAAAATAAATGCCATGAATATAAGATTAAATAAATGCCATGAATATAAGATAAAATAAATGCCATGAACATAAGATAAAATAAATGCCATGAATATAAGATAAAATAAATGCCATGAATATAAGATTAAATAAATGCCATGAATATAAGATAAAATAAATGCAATGAATATAAGATAAAATAAATGACATGAATATAAGATAAAATAAATGACATGAATATAAGATAAAATAAATGCCATGAATATAAGATAAAATAAATGACATGAATATAAGATAAAATAAATGCCATGAACATAAGATAAAATAAATGCCATGAATATAAGATAAAATAAATGATATGAATATAAGATAAAATAAATGCCATGAACATAAGATAAAATAAATGACATGAATATAAGATAAAATAAATGACATGAATATAAGATAAAATAAATGCCATGAATATAAGATAAAATAAATGCCATGAACATAAGATTAAATAAATGACATGAATATAAGATAAAATAAATGCCATGAACATAAGATAAAATAAATAATATGAATATAAGATAAAATAAATGACATGAATATAAGATAAAATAAATGACATGAATATAAGATAAAATAAATGACATGAATATAAGATAAAATAAATGATATGAATATAAGATAAAATAAATGCCATGAACATAAGATAAAATAAATGCCATGAATATAAGATAAAATAAATGCCATGAATATAAGATAAAATAAATGCCATGAATATAAGATAAAATAAATGATATGAATATAAGATAAAATAAATGCCATGAACATAAGATAAAATAAATGCCATGAATATAAGATAAAATAAATGATATGAATATAAGATAAAATAAATGCCATGAACATAAGATAAAATAAATGCCATGAATATAAGATAAAATAAATGCAATGAATATAAGATAAAATAAATGCCATGAATATAAGATAAAATAAATGACATGAATATAAGATAAAATAAATGCCATGAACATAAGATAAAATAAATGCCATAAACATCAGATAAAATAAATGCCATGAATATAAGATAAAATAAATGCCATGAATATAAGATAAAATAAATGACATGAATATAAGATAAAATAAATCCCATGAATATAAGATTAAATAAATGCCATGAATATAAGATAAAATAAATGACATGAATATAAGATAAAATAAATGCCATGAATATAAGATAAAATAAATGACATGAATATAAGATAAAATAAATGCCATGAACATAAGATAAAATGAATGACATGAATATAAGATAAAATAAATGCCATGAATATAAGATAAAATAAATGATATGAATATAAGATAAAATAAATGCCATGAATATAAGATAAAATAAATGACATGAATATAAGATAAAATAAATGCCATGAATATAAGATAAAATAAATGCCATGAATATAAGATAAAATAAATGACATGAATATAAGATAAAATAAATGCCATGAATATAAGATAAAATAAATGCCATGAATATAAGATAAAATAAATGACATGAATATAAGATAAAATAAATGCCATGAATATAAGATAAAATAAATGACATGAATATAAGATAAAATAAATGACATGAATATAAGATAAAATGAATGCCATGAATATAAGATAAAATAAATGCCATGAATATAAGATAAAATAAATGCCATGAATATAAGATAAAATAAATGCCATGAACATAAGATAAAATAAATGACACGAACATAAGATAAAATAAATGTCATGAATATAAGATAAAATAAATGCCATGAATATAAGATAAAATAAATGCCATGCATATAAGATAAAATAAATGTCATGAATGTAAGATAAAATAAATGCCATGAATATAAGATAAAATAAATGCCATGCATATAAGATAAAATAAATGTCATGAATGTAAGATGAAATAAATGACATGAATATAAGATGAAATAAATGACATGAATATAAGATAAAATAAATGCCATGAATATAAGATAAAATAAATGCCATGAATATAAGATAAAATAAATGACATGAATATAAGATAAAATAAATGCCATGAATATAAGATAAAATAAATTACATGAATATAAGATAAAATAAATGTCATGAATATAAGATAAAATAAATGTCATGAATATAAGATAAAATAAATGACATGAATATAAGATTAAATAAATGCCATGAATATAAGATAAAATAAATGACATGAATATAAGATAAAATAAATGCCATGAATATAAGATAAAATAAATGCCATGAATATAAGATAAAATAAATGACATGAATATAAGATAAAATAAATGCCATGAATATAAGATAAAATAAATGACATGAATATAAGATAAAATAAATGACATGAATATAAGATAAAATAAATGACATGAATATAAGATAAAATAAATGCCATGAATATAAGATAAAATAAATGACATGAATATAAGATAAAATAAATGCCATGAATATAAGATAAAATAAATGACATGAATATAAGATAAAATAAATTACATGAATATAAGATAAAATAAATGCCATGAATATAAGATAAAATAAATGACATGAATATAAGATAAAATAAATGCCATGAATATAAGATAGAATAAATGCCATGAATATAAGATAAAATAAATGACATGAATATAAGATAAAATAAATGCCATGAATATAAGATAAAATAAATGTCATGAATATAAGATAAAATAAATGACATGAATATAAGATAAAATAAATGCCATGAATATAAGATAAAATAAATGACATGAATATAAGATAAAATAAATGCCATGAATATAAGATAAAATAAATGACATGAATATAAGATAAAATAAATGTCATGAATATAAGATAAAATAAATGCCATGAATATAAGATAAAATAAATGACATGAATATAAGATAAAATAAATGCCATGAATATAAGATAAAATAAATGCCATGCATATAAGATAAAATAAATGTCATGAATGTAAGATGAAATAAATGACATGAATATAAGATGAAATAAATGCCATGAATATAAGATAAAATAAATGCCATGAATATAAGATAAAATAAATGCCATGAATATAAGATAAAATAAATGCCATGAATATAAGATAAAATAAATGCCATGAACATAAGATAAAATAAATGACACGAACATAAGATAAAATAAATGTCATGAATGTAAGATGAAATAAATGACATGAATATAAGATAAAATAAATGACATGAATATAAGATAAAATAAATGACATGAATATAAGATAAAATAAATGCCATGAACATAAGATAAAATAAATGACACGAACATAAGATAAAATAAATGACACGAACATAAGATAAAATAAATGCCATGAATATAAGATAAAATAAATGTCATGAATATAAGATGAAATAAATGCCATGAATATAAGATAAAATAAATGCCATGAATATAAGATAAAATAAATGCCATGAATATAAAATAAAATAAATGACATGAATATAAGATAAAATAAATGACATGAATATAAGATAAAATATATGCCATGAAAATAAGATAAAATTGCCATGTATATGAGATACAATTGCCATCAATATAAGATAAAATTGGCATGGATATAAGATAAAATTGGCATGGATATAATATATCAAATAGTGAAGGAAAATATAAACTGGCAGGAATCTTGCTTAAATATCAGGTTTTCGGCAAGTAATGACAAATGTTAGGGCAAATTTTTTAAAAGTTGCTTTCGATTATTTTTTATTTTTTATTTTTTAATATTTCTTATAAACATTTACATGTGATAAGGACTCTTTAATAAATGCACAATTATTTCATCTCAGAATATAGTTTGCAAATATTAAACCTTAAATACCCAAAGTGGCATCTGAACCAGCTTCCCCCCGGAAGACTTTTTATGGGAATGTCAAATTCACAAGCAGTCCCCAGTCATTTATATACCCCCGTCAGAGACGATGCGTCCAACCAGTTGCGCATAAACGAGTTTAAGCAATTTTATTGTAGACTCCAAAAAGTAGACTTCGTCATATTTTATGTTTCGTATAGATAAATAGAGGTCCTAAGTAATTCGCAATTGTATTTTTAGGTCGTCCACACAGAATTGAACCTTCAACCTTCAAGAGAATATCACTTTTTACAATTGATTTTTCCAAGTAATTATTGCGCCACGGGTCCTTGCGGATAGTTCCAGTACGAATATTGAGAGCCTTAAACCTATTTCTAGTTCTAGTTATAAATATCACTATTTATTACTAATTATCATTACTATATATATATATATATATATATATATATATATATATATATATATATTGTTTTACTTATTACTGTATATATTATCTATAAAAAAAAAAAATTCGTTCGAAATTCCGTCCAAATTACTGAGTTCGACAGAAACATTCCTGAAGAAAGTCGGAGATTAAATCAACCGAAATGTTGTGAAAATGACACCCACGATGAGGACAGTAGTCCGATGCATCCAAATAATGCGAATAACCAATCGTCATCTCACAACTTCAAAATATCTACTTAGATATCGATGATATAAGTTTTGGTTCGAACGGTATTGATTCTATTGTGTAGTACGAGCAGGTGTAGTAGCCGAGAAACATGCTTATATGGAAGCTGCGAGTCTAAGACAAATTATAAAGAATGCTGATGATGTATGCATACATTTTCTTGCACTTTGTTTCAAACTAAATTATTATAAAACAAGAAGAATACCTGTCCCAGGGCAGGTAAAAGTAATTCCCTCAATAGAACTGTTTTGCCCCACGTATGTCCCCTTACGAAGATAAAAATCAAGATATTCAACCTTTCCCCTACAATCCTTATTCGAATTTTGATTAAAATCAATTACTTCATTCTAAAAGAAAATAGAAAAAACAAAAAGAAATAAGCGATTTACATAAAAGAATGTTCGTTGTTCTCTTGGATTTTTAGTGAGTTTTCGGATCAGCACATATGAACTTCTCCCAGTGGCTAGCCAGATCCTTTTACACAGTGATTTTTCCAACAGAGAATATGGCGGATCGCGTGAAATCGTTCATTTGCATGAAGACAACAAATATAACCTCAACTTCCATTCCCCGTTCTCATCACAATATTTTACCCGCCTTTCTCCACCGCCACGACAGTTACTAATAGTTTTCCGATATTTTTGCTGCCTTTTTTTATCTTGACTTGCAATTGGGGCTGGTCCCAATGTCTATTACGCGTCGACGGGAAATATGGCGATCGTTAAAGTTATATGCCTCTCTAGAGTATACATATCCTTTATCTTGAAACATTAGTGAAGCCTGAAATACCCTCTTCAGTAGTGTTATGTAAATCATACTCTAGACCATCGAATGAGGGGCATAAAATATTTCAAATCATCGATCCAGTTCAATGAATCATTGATCCTCTATTACCCAAGCTTCGCCAGACATGTACAACAGATAAAAGTAGTATGTTTTATCCGCTTACACTCATTCCTAGTTATCTGCCCTTTCCCATTCTTTATTCTAATCGACGAAAGAAAAAAAAACAATTGTCCCTATTTCATCTTCTTATACTTCGTGTATTTCCGTTTCCTCTTCCTTCTCCCCTCTTCCTTTTCATCGTCTTTCTCTTCTTTTTTGCCTCTCGTCTTCCTTAGTTTCTTTATCTTCATTTTTCCAACTATTCTATCCACATTCGTCTCCTCCTCCCCTCTCTTCTACGTATTCCACATTCTCTGTTTATTTTTTCTATTCTTCCTTTCTTCTTTTTTTCAAAATTACTCTTTCTTCTTCTTCTTCTTCTTCTTCTTTTTCAAGTCAATCGAAATATTTTCTTACTAGGTAGGTCACCATTTATAAAGACACGGGGGCTACTCTAGGATATGTCAAATAGATGGAGATACAAGACCAGTCTTGGAAGGACCTGGGTAGAGCTAGATTATCTAAATGAACGACTCAATAGGAATTTATTCATGTTAGACTTGAAGACAACCATGTTATAGTCAGTCGAGAAGCAGACAAATGGTACTACGTTCCATAGATGCATCATTCTAGGAAAGAAACTCTGCTTGTTTAGTTTTAGGCTCAGATAGAGACTAAGAGAAGTGGTTGGCGATTGTACAGCTAGGCGAGTATAAAAATAAGGATAGAGCAGAGATGGACTCGTGTCGCTTCTGTGAAAAGGAGGCTGTAGGGGGAGCAAAGGTTATCGCCCACCAAATTCTGGAGACGGTTTTGCATCCTCTCAAGGCAAGAAAGAGTGCTCTTGGGAGCTCTGACCCAGATGTGGCAAGAGTACTCTACCGTATTTGATTCTTGTACAGGTACAGTATTGCGTCGTGAGTGAGGTACTTTCTAAAGCGATCCCACTATTTTTCCTGTGATTTTGGCAACAGATCTGAAGTTTGTTTCTATTTCAGGTCGGAGTAAAAGTTAGTCTCAGAAGTTTGTTGAGGCAGGGTGTTTTGCAAGATCTTTATTTCAACTGTGGCAAAGTTGGAATATGAGCGTTGGCGGTAGAAATATAAGCGAATACTTATTTTCCTCTCATCTCGTTTGTCATAAAGTCAGTGTTGTGATCTGACCAACCTAGGGATAATAATAAACTCTTCCACCCACTATAAACACCGGCAGAATAGGTCACTCGATGTTAGGACACGGGTTTTGAACTTGAGGCAGTCGAACTGGCGTATATATACACTCTTTATTTGTTATATTTGCTTTTCTGTTCGATATATTTTCCTTCGACTATATACTGAGTTGTATCTTTCCTCCGTCCTCTAACAGACCATAACAGTAAGGTATTTTTAATCGTTTATATATTCGTATAAACTGAATTGAGTTCAAATTAATTCACCGATCATACTGCTGTTAAGCGTAAAGAGTTCAAATGTGGATTATATTTGATTTAATTTAGTTTTACACAAATTGTAAAAGCTGCTGCAACGAAAGTGGTTTCCCTCTACCGTACTAGAAAATTATTCATACCTGAAAGTATCCTGTATACCTACAAAACCACCATTCGCATACCATACATGGAGTATTGTTTGCCAGATCTGGACTGATGCATCCACCGCTAGACTCTCTTTCTTAGACAGTCCAAAATTAGCCTCAAATCTAATAGGTTTCGCACTATCAATCAAACTCTAACCTCTGTCCCATCGCAGTTATTTTGCACCCCTGTGTCTATTTTACTAATACTTTAATGTGATATGCTTTTATGAACTTATTGCACTTGTACCCTTTCAACGTACATGTCTCCAAAAGACTCATCTAACAGCAAAATCACACCCCTTCACTATAAAGGTATCTAAATGCCGGAAACGCTGATACTCTACTATCTTCTTTCCTCAGAGGGCTAGACTTTAGAATTTCCTTCCCTGCTTCCTGCTTCCCTGGCTGAGATAATCTGCAGAGGTTAAATGTGAACAGACATCTCGCTCATCTATTTACATAGGTCCCTGTAGATATGTTTAAGCCTTTGTTTGAGGTGAAAAAGAGTACAAAAAGTATCTACACCTACACACACACTACCGTTTCATCCTTTTGGGAATCATCAGTGCAGGGTGTCACATTTAACGCCAGTCGAGTGATTTGAACCCCGGCAACAGAAATAATGTCTGGTTTCATTAGCAAGGACCCGAACTATTCAGCTACCATCAACCGCGAGAGATACAGTTGAGATTTAAACATTAATTCTTATTAAATGTTTTTAACGTCCGTTAGAGTGATCTAATCATTATATGACGATCTGCGCGTATAAGCTAAGTTGACCGACTTTATTACAACTGAAAGTGCTCAACGATAAGAAACACGTTTCTTAAAAGGACTGACATTATTATTTACCGTAATAATTATAAAATACCTACAGATACTCGTGTTTCATCCTTTCGGGAGTCATCAGTGCAGGGTGTCACGATTAACGCCATATATATATATATATATATATATATATATATATATATATATATATATATATATATATATATATATATATATATATTAGTGGCGCCATGTATATGTCAGTCCATGAACTTATTAAGTGATATGTTAATACTTAATAAGATTCCGTTCATTTATCTTTCGTGAATAAAGTTGAAGGCAATAAATATTACTATTTATGTACCAGTCGATTCATCCATGAGGCGAGAAATATTACACTATAGTCCATTGATTTCCCAAAGTAAAACACGCTGCCATAAAATATAACTTTTATTATCTGGTGTTATCCAAGGTAGATAAAGCTCATTTACAGCGCCTGCTCCGCCACCGTATACGCTGAAAAAGAAGGACTGTGTTGTCGCACCTGTTGCGTCATATAAAAACCGTGATCTCACAATTTAATACGTGAACGAATAATATTACATATTAATGTGTTTAATATTCATTAAGATTTTAGTTTATACATGATTAGCCTGAGTGTCCGGCGTTGCCCGGGTGTTTGGAGGTGTGTGTTGAGCAAAAAAACAAAACAAAAAAAACAAAAAACATAAACAAACATGGTAGTAAGTAGGTAGGTTCGAACCCGTGAATGTGGAGAGAGGCGTTAAAAAATGGTAGTAGCGTAGGGAGGGAATCAAAACAACAGTAGGCAGCCAGGGTGAAGAGAGGGGTTAAAAAATGGTAGTAGGCAGAACCCGTGACGCGAAGGCGGAAAAGAAGATGAAAGAAAATCTGACGTCTTAGCCGATGTCTCCATGACGCGACCGGAAGTCAAAAATGTTGAACTGAAGTCAATCCAATGGTGACGATGAATTACTAAAATATCGGCGAAAAAAAATCGACCCCTCCTTGTACAAAACGGCCGGGCTGAGTTTAGGGCGAAATATTTAATATTTTTGGCTATTTTTTCGATACTTGTGGTCCGAGATGTCGAGCTTCAAAATTATACCGATCTTGTCAGGATCCGTTGCCTCTGTTAAAAGTTGTTTCGAGACATACAAACAAACATACATTTAAGCAGACGGGTGAGATTTATATTATAGACTACATATATAATGGAACACTTTTGCGCCTCTTTTATGATTACTTTACAAGATTAAAATCTATATTATACTTTGCTCTGTCTGTCTGTCCCACGTTTTCTCACAAAATACTGGACCGAACTGGCTAAAATACTGTGTGAACATCTGCTATAACAAGTTGCAGCGAAATAAATAGTATATCCAGTATATAAAGGTATCTAAATGCCGGAAAAGCTGATACTCTACTATCTTCTTTCCTCAGTGGGCTAGACTTTAGAATTTCCTTCCCTGCAGAGGTTAAATGTGAACAGACATCTCGCTCATCTATTTACATAGGTCCCTGTAGGTATGTTTAAGCCTTTGTTTGAGGTGAAAAAGAGTACAAAAAATACACCTACACACACTACCGTTTCATCCTTGTTATCCATGCGATGCGCAGTTAGGAGTTAATAGGAATTAATTGCGCTTAGTTATCACAATAACACATTTATTCTCACTTTTTCTCGGAAACTACTGGTCCAGTCTGTCTAAAATGTTGTATGGACCTTTGGCATGATAAGGTGCAGCGAACTAAGTATTATGGTATCTATCCGATGCGCAGTTAGAGATTAATAGGAATTAATAGAGATTCATATTCAACTATACTCTACCATATTTAACCGTATTCAATCATCAAATTGGCATAAAGCACTTATTCTGAGTAAACGGGTTATAACTTTTTGTCGATTTCAACGTATATTACTAGTAAGCCAAATGTCTAGATAAAAATGTATTGCATGAATTTGGTGATTAATGATGTCTAGCATTTAAGTCTTAAGTGGTATTAATTGAAATCAAAGGAATTTTGCTTAATTGGTGTTTGGTGACTGCAAATCAAATTTAATACAAATCTGAACTATTCGAATTTTACATATAGGAATTTTAAAATATTGCTTAAATTTCAGTTTCTTTTATCAATTGATGTCTAATATCCATTGGGAAATTTTCAGGAAAATATCCAACTCTTCAGAAAGAGCTTCTAATGATTACTTGTCTCTTTTACATAAAATAAAGTAAAACTAAATATAGCCTACATTTAATTAATCTCACGGCCAATAGCTGTGTTCCAAAAAGTATCTGTTAACTAATTTTAAAGTAAATATTGAACATACAAATATATGCTTAACTCCTTTATATATATATATATATATATATATATATATATATATATATATATACACACACACACACACACACACACACATATATATATATAAAGGAAAATTGCTGATGAAAAACAAGCTTAAATAAATTACCATACTGATTCATCAAAAATTCAAACGGGGAATAATTTTAAATAAAAATCTTAGCCCATGAATTTTCAAAGAAAAACACTTTTCATCTGATGATAAACATTACCACAAAAATGCATTTTTTATACATGTTCAAATTCATGCTAAAAACTGATATATTTTTATTACTAATGTTTATCGTAAGACGAAAAGAGCTTATCTTGTTTGAAAATACATAAATATTGTAATTCCTCCAATTATATATTTCATCGTCAATTTATCCTACTTCTTTATTTGCTCTATCTTGTATATAGAGCTTTTTATTATTTTGATGGATTTTAATTTTAAGATAATATTCATCTTCATCTTTGTAAAGTGAAAATGTGTGTGTGAGATTGGCGGACACTTCTTAACCTATATACTCAACGAGTTTTTGACTTTGGTATTTAAGATATTCAGATACGAGGAAAACGTTTTATTCTGTTTTTATCTGGAAAAAGATCTGCAAAGAAATAAAAATTAAAAAATTTGTGCTTAGGGGTCGTCGAATTTTTATCCGTTTGTCAACTGTTTCACGACTGCGCATACGCGAACGCTCATAAGACGGCTTGGTTATGTTCAGAATAAGTAGGCGTGAAAACACTTTTAAAGACGTGTCAATATGGCCTAATGGCTATTGTACTTGACTCACTGTCTGTAGGTTTTGGTTTCGATCTTAGCTCAGGTATTTTTTTACTTAAAAGAAGTCAACTGTTGGAAAAAAACAATACTCGCCTGAACATATCTCAGTTTCTGTATGAATTAAAATATTATATTTATACTTATTTTACGATCGAGCAACGCTGGACGGCCTGCTAATATATATATATATATACATGACAATACAGAGAAACACACAAACAAACATATACATATCTATTAGTGTTTCATGCTTACACAATCATCAGTATAGGTAACAATTCTTGTCAGTCATGAGTTTCGAACTCAGCCATGAAGCCGCCTTTTGCTTCATTTGCCGATCCTCTACCTCAGGGTCGCCAAACAATTACCACCAGAAGGAAAGAGAATAAGAACTATTAAACACCGAATTCGGGCGAGTAAAATGACAATCTAGAGTGTTCGCATGAGGGGAAATCGTGAACATTTCATAGACGATAATTTACTTCCTTACTTAGAATTCCGCAAACAGTGTGCATCCTTAAATATTCTTAAATGAGATTGATGATTTTAAATTTAGCCATTGCTATTGGTAGTAGAGAAGGTTTCTTGTAATTATTGAAGGAAACAAGTTTAGTCTTGGCAGCATTGAATGTGACCATCAATTTTTGTCCCCATTCCACTACAGATTGGAGGTCATCCTCTACTGCTTCTGCCATTTCTTTAGATATGTGTTCATTTGTTTTCCTGTCTGTTATAGAGGGTGGTGTCATCAGCATATATATCCATATCACAGACAATTTTGTCAGGGAGGTAATTTATGAATATTAGGAATAATAAAGGTCCAAGGATAAACCCTTGAAGCACTCCCGCATTTATATCATATTGTGTAGATGTACGATCGTCAAGGACAACCTGGATTTTTCTCTTATCTAAAGATTTAATTATGTTAAGTATTCTCCCAGTGATACCGTATGATCTGATTTTCCTGAGAAGACCCTCATGCCATACCCTGTCAAAAGCCTTAGATATATCTAGAGCTACCGCTCTACACTCCTCCGCTTTGTGCAGTGAATGCTATATACGTTCTGAGATTACAGTGAGGATGTTTGCTGTGGAACGGGCTTGCATAAATCCAGAAGTTTAGCATCTGTAAGGTGATGGACTAGAGCTTGGTAAATTATTGTCTCAAATATTTTGGCGAAAAATGGGAGTAGGCTAATGGAGCGATAATTTACTGGGTCAGTTCTTTCGCCAGAATTCTTGAAAACTGGTACTACAGAAACAGTTTTCTAGCAGGCAGGAAAGCAAGATTCATTAAGGCATTTGTTGTAAAGTTTGGAGAGAACTGGAGTTACTTTGGCGGCACACTTTTTTAATAGCACAGCCGGGATAAGATCAGGTCCACATGCTTTTGCAGTGTCAAAATTTCTTATGATAGCATGCACCTGAGCAGGGGTGATTTTCAGATCGTCTAGTGTGGAGTCTGTCCGCAAAGGAAAGTAAAGGGGCGGGTGGTTAGCCGGGTCCACTGTGGGGTAGGAGGCAAACCGGCTGGCAAGCATATTAGCCTTCTCAGTTGCTGAGCAAACAACCTCATGATTGTTGGCTAGTGGGGGAATTGTTGATTGCCCATTATTTACTACGCTGTTGTATATTTTCGAGAAGTCACGGGTTCCTAATTTCTGTACTTCGATGCGTTTTTTTTTTGTGGTTTTATAATGAAATGCTCGCTCCCCTTTTCTCTTGTCAGAACATAGAAAAACAGTATATCTTGATTCCTCCTAAATTAGAAGCAAACAACAAACACTCCCTTGTGGGCTATCTCTCAAAGAATCTGTTTAGCTACTTCAATTTTCATCATTGTTATTATTAAAAGAAAATTTCGGTGCAACTTCTGAGGTTAAAAATCTTATTAAAAACAAAAAACAAGAAAATTATTTTAGCTGCACGGAACCGTTACGGAATAAAAATGTCATATTCTAAAAGTCATATCAATTGATCATGTAGTTTTTTGGTGTTTTTAAACTTAGAAAAAAAGATTTTATGAGGAAACGAAAACGTTGTATCTTTGAATCCACCATATTTAATAAATAAAAAGAGAGAACTCAATTTGAACTACCGAGCTTTAAATCAGCCTTGTGATGGATACGATTATTATTATTATTATTATTATTATTATTATTATTATTATTATTATTATTATTATTATTATTATTATTATTACGGGTATTAAAATTGCTAAACATCTTTAAAAAATTGATTTTCAATATTAAAAAATATAACTTGCGCAATTTACGAGATTTTTAGAATATGACATGTTCGTTTTGTGACGGTTACGTACATTATCAACTTTTTTTCTGTATTTTAATTAAGTTGAATTTTGATTTTTCACTGAAAATTGCAAAAGCGTGTTTGGATAAAATAAGTCGTTTTAAACGCGAGGCAAAAAACGTTAATTATGTAAATGGCGACAAGAATCGGTGTTTCTCAAGAAACTGGAAATTCCCTGCAGGTATATTATAAAAAAAGTTGAGTAAAGCAAGTATATTAAAAAAGTTGAGTAAAAGAAGATATATTAACAAAAGTTGAGTAAAAGCAGGTAAATTAAAAAAAGGTTGAGTAAAAACAGGTATATTTAAAAAAATTGAGTAAAAGCAGGTATATAAAAAGAGTTGCATAAAAGCAGGTATATTAAAAAAGTTGAGTACAAGCAGACATACTAAAAAAATTGAGTAAAAGCAGGTATATAAAACAAAAGTTGAGCAAACGCAGGCATATTAAAAAAGTTGAGTAAAAGCAGGTATATTAAAAAAAACTTGAGTAAAAGCAGGTATATTAAACAAACGTTGAGCAAAAGCAGGTATATTTTAAAAAAGTTGAGTAAAAGCAGGTATATTACAAAAAGTTGAGTAAAAGCAAATATACTAAAAAAATTGAGTAAAAGCAGGTATATTACAAAAAGTTGAGTAAAAGCAAATATATTAAAAAAGTTGAGTAAAAGCAGGTATATTACAAAAGGTTGAGTAAAAGCAGGTATATTAAAAAAAGTTGAGTAAAAGCAGGCATATTAAAAAAGTTGAGTAAAAGCAGGTATATTAAAAAAAGTTGAGTAAAAGCAGGTATATTACAAAAGGTTGAGTAAAAGCAGGTATATTAAAAAAAGTTGAGTAAAAGCAGGCATATTAAAAAAGTTGAGTAAAAGCAGGTATATTAAAAAAAAGTTGAGTAAAAGAAGATATATAAACAAAAGTTTAGTAACAGCAGGTATATTAAAAAAGTTCAGTAAAAGCAGGTATATAAATAAAGTTGAGTAAAAGCAGATATCTTAAGAAGATGATGCGTAAAAGCAAACATATTAACAAAAAGTTGAGTAAAAGCAGGTATATTAAAAAAGTTTAGTATAAGTAGGTATATTAAAAAAATATATAAACAGGTATATTAAAAAAAAGTTGAGTAAAAGCAAGTATATTAAAAAAGTTGAAAAACAGCAGGTATATTAAAAAAGTTGAGTAAAAGCAAATATATTAAATAAAGTTGATTAAAAGCAAGTATATTAAAAAAAGTTGAGTAAAAGCAAATATATTAAATAAAGTTGATTAAAAGCAAGTATATTAAAAAAGTTGAGTAAAAGCAGGTATATTAAATAAAGTTGAGTAAAAGCAAGTATATTAAAAAATAGTTTAGTAAAAGCAAGTATATTAATAAAAAGTTAAGTAAAAGCAGGTATATAAAAAAAGATGAGTAAAAGCAGGTATATTAACATAAAGTTGAGTAAAAGCAGGTATATGAAAGCAAGAATACCAAACAAAGTTGAGTAATAGCAGGCATATAAAAAAGTTGAGCAGAAGCATGTATAGTAAAAATAAGTTGAGTAAAAGCAGGTATATTAACAAAAAATTGAGTAAAGGCAGGTATATAAAAAAGATAAGTAAAAGCGGTATCTTTAAAAAAAGTTGCGTATAAGCAAACATATTAACAGAGAGTTGAGCAAAAGCAGGTATATTAAAAAAAGTTGAGTAAAAGCAGGTATATTTAAATATTTGAGCGACAGCAAGTATTATTAAAGAAAAGTTGAGTAAAAGCAAGTGTATAAAAAAAAGTTGAGTAAAACCAGGCATATTAAAAAGAAGTTAAGTAAAAGCAAGTATATTAAAAAAAGTTGAGTAAAAGCCGGTATATTTAAAAAAGTTGAGTAAAAGCCGGTATATTAAAAAAGGTTGAGTAAAAGCAGGTATTTTAAAAAGTTGAGTAGAAGCAGGCATATTAAAAAAGTAGAGTAAAAGCAGATGTATTAAAAAAGGTGAATAAAAACAGGTATATTAAAAAAGTTTAGTAAAACAGGTATATTAAAAAAGTTGAGTAAAAGAAGGCATATTAAAAAAGTTGAGTAAAAGCAGCTATATTAAAAAAGGTTGAGTAAAAGCAGCTATATTAAAAAAGGTTGAGTAAAAGTAGGCATATAAAAAAAAAGTTGAGTAAAAGCAGGTATATTAAAAAAAGTTGAGTAAAAGCAGGTATATTAAAAAAGGTTGAGTAAAAGTAGGCATATTAAAAAAAGTCGAGTAAAAGCAGGTATATAAAAAAAGTTGAGTAAAAGCAGGTATATTAAAAAAGGTTGAGTAAAAGCAGGTATATTAAAAAAATTGAGTAAAAGCAGGCATATTAAAAAAGTTCAGTAAAAGCAGCTATATAAAAAAAGTTGAGTAAAAGTAGGCATATTAAAAAAAAGGTTGAGTAAAAGCAGGCATATTAAAAAAAGTTGAGTAAAAGCAGGCATATTAAAAAAGTTGAGTGAAAGCAGGTATATTAAAAAAAGTAGAGTAAAAGCAGGTATATTAGAAAAAGTCGAGTAAAAGCAGGTATATTAAAAAATGTTGAGTAAAAGCAGGTATATTAAAAAAAAGTCGAGTAAAAGCAAATATATTAAATAAAGTTGATTAAAAGCAAGTATATTAAAAAAAAGTTGAGTAAAAGCAGGTATTTTAACAAAAGTTGAGTAAAAGCAGGTATATTAAAAAAAGTTGAGTAAAAGTAGGCATATTAAAAAAAAGTTGATTAAAAGCAAGTATATTAAAAAAAGTCGAGTAAAAGCAGGTATTTTAAAAAAAGTTGAGTAAAAGCAGATATATTAAAAAAGTTTGGTAAAAGCAGGTATATTAAAAAAAAGTCGAGTAAAAGCAGGTATTTTAAAAAAAGTTGAGTAAAAGCAGATATATCAAAAAAAGTTGAGTAAAAGCAGGTATATTAAAAAAAGTTGAGTTAAAGCACTTATATTAAAAAAAAAGTTGAGTTAAAGCAGGTATATTAAAAAAAGTTGAGTAAAACAGGTATATTAAAAAAAGTTGAGTAAAAGCAGGTATTTTAAAAAAGGTTGAGTAAAAGCAGCTATATTTAAAAAGTTTAGTAAAAGCAGGTATATTAAAAAAAGTTGAGTAAAAGCAGGTATATTAAAAAAAGTTGAGTAAAAACAGGTATATTAAAAAAAGTTGAGTAAAAGCAGGTATTTTAAAAAAGGTTGAGTAAAAGCAGCTATATTTAAAAAGTTTAGTAAAAGCAGGTATATTTAAAAAAGTTGAATAAAAGCAGGTATATTAAAAAAAGTTGAGTAAAAACAGGTATATTAAAAAAAGTTGAGTAAAAGCAGGTATTTTAAAAAAAGTTGAATAAAAGCAGGTATATTAAAAAAAGTTGAGTAAAAACAGGTATATTAAAAAAAAGTTGAGTAAACGCAGGCATATTAAACAAAGTTGAGTAAAAGCAGGTATATTAAAAAACGGTGAGTAAAAGTAGGTATATTAAAAAAAGTTGAGTAAAAGCAGGTATATTAAAAAAAGTTGAGTAAAAGCAGGTATATTAAAAAAAGTTGAGTAAAAACAGGTATATTAAAAAAAAGTTGAGTAAAAACAGGTATATTAAAAAAAAGTTGAGTAAAAGCCGGTATATTTAAAAAAGTTGAGTAAAAGCCGGTATATTAAAAAAAGTTGAGTAAAAGCCGGTATATTAAAAAAAGTTGAGTAAAAGCAGGTATATTAAAAAAAGTTGAGTAAAAACAGGTATATTAAAAAAAGTTGAGTAAAAGCAGGTATTTTAAAAAAAGTTGAATAAAAGCAGGTATATTAAAAAAAGTTGAGTAAAAACAGGTATATAAAAAAAAAAGTTGAGTAAACGCAGGCATATTAAACAAAGTTGAGTAAAAGCAGGTATATTAAAAAACGGTGAGTAAAAGTAGGTATATTAAAAAAAGTTGAGTAAAAGCAGGTATATAAAAAAAAGTTGAGTAAAAGCAGGTATATTAAAAAAAGTTGAGTAAAAACAGGTATATTAAAAAAAAGTTGAGTAAAAACAGGTATATTAAAAAAAAGTTGAGTAAAAGCCGGTATATTTAAAAAAGTTGAGTAAAAGCCGGTATATTAAAAAAAGTTGAGTAAAAGCCGGTATATTAAAAAAAGTTGAGTAAAAGCAGGTATATTAAAAAAAGTTGAGTAAAAACAGGTATATTAAAAAAAAGTTGAGTAAAAACAGGTATATTAAAAAAAAGTTGAGTAAAAGCCGGTATATTTAAAAAAGTTGAGTAAAATCCGGTATATTAAAAAAGGTTGAGTAAAAGCAGGTATTTAAAAAAAAGTTGAGTAAAAGCAGGTATATTAAAAAAAGTTGAGTAAAAACAGGTATATTAAGAAAAAGTTGAGTAAAAGCAGGTATATTAAAAAAAAGTTGAGTAAAAGCCGGTATATTTAAAAAAGTTGAGTAAAATCCGGTATATTAAAAAAGGTTGAGTAAAAGCAGGTATTTAAAAAAAAGTTGAGTAAAAGCAGGTATATTAAAAAAGATGAGTAAAATAAGGCATATAATAAAAAAGTTGAGTAAAAGCAGCTATATTAAAAAGAGTTGAGTAAAATCCGGTATATTAAAAAAGGTTGAGTAAAAGCAGCTATATTAAAAAAAGTTGAGTAAAAGTAGGCATATTAAAAAAAGTTGAGTAAAAGTAGGCATATTAAAAAAAGTTGAGTAAAAGCAGGCATATTAAAAAAAGTTGAGTAAAAGCAGGTATATTAAAAAAAGTTGAGTAAAAGCAGGTATATTAAAAAAAGTCGAGTAAAAGCAGGTATATAAAAATAGTTGAGTAAAAGCAGGTATATTAAAAAAGGTTGAGTAAAAGCAGGTATATTAAAAAAAGTTGAGTAAAAGCAGGTATATTAAAAAAAAGTCGATTAAAAGCAGGTATATTAAAAAAAGTTGAGTAAAAGTAGGCATATTAAAAAAAGTCGAGGAAAAGCAGGCATATTAAAAAAGTTCAGTAAAAGCAGCTATATTAAAAAAGGTTGAGTAAAAGCAGCTATATTAAAAAAAGTTGAGTAAAAGTAGGCATATTAAAAAAAGTTGAGTAAAAGCAGGCATATTAAAAAAGTTGTGTAAAAGCAGCTATATTCAAAAAGGTTGAGTAAAAGCAGCTATATTAAAAAAAGTTGAGTAAAAGTAGGCATATTAAAAAAAAGTTGAGTAAAAGCAGGTATATTAAAAAAAGTTGAGTAAAAGCAGGTATATTAAAAAAAGTTGAGTAAAAGCAGGTATATTAAAAAAAGTTGAGTAAAAGCAGGCATATTAAAAAAAAGTTGAGTAAAAGCAGGTATATTAAAAAAAGTTTAGTAAAAGTAGGCATATTAAAAAAAGTTGAGTAAAAGTAGGCATATTAAAAAAAAGTTGAGTAAAAGCAGGCATATTAAAAAAAGTTGAGTAAAAGCAGGTATATTAAAAAAGTTGAGGAAAAGCAGATATATTAAAAAAAGTTGAGTAAAAGCAGGCATATTAAAAAAGTTAAGTAAAAGCAGCTATATTAAAAAATGTTGAGTAAAAGCAGCTATATTAAAAAAGTTGAGTAAAAGCAGGTATATTAAAAAAAAGTCGATTAAAAGCAGGCATATTAAAAAAAAGTTGAGTAAAAGCAGGCATATTAAAAAAAGTTGAGTAAAAGCAGGTATATTAAAAAAAGTAGAGTAAAAGCAGGTATATTAAAAGAAGTCGAGTAAAAGCAGGTATTTTAAAAAAGTTGAGTAAAAGCAGGTATATTAAAAAAAGTCGAGTAAAAGCAAATATATTAAATAAAGTTGAGTAAAAGCAAGTATATTAAAAAAAGTTGAGTAAAAGCAGGTATTTTTAAAAAAAGTTGATTAAAAGCAAGTATATTAAAAAAAGTCGAGTAAAAGCAGGTATTTTAAAAAAAGTTGAGTAAAAGCAGGTATATTAAAAAAGTTGAGTAAAAGCAGGTATATTAAAAAAAGTCGAGTAAAAGCAGGTATTTTAAAAAAAGTTGAGTAAAGGCAGATATATTAAAAAAAAGTTGAGTAAAAGCAGGTATATTAAAAAAAGTTGAGTTAAAGCAGTTATATTAAAAAAAAGTTGAGTTAAAGCAGGTATATTAAAAAAAGTTGAGTAAACCAGGTATATTAAAAAAAGTTGAGTAAAAGCAGGTATTTTAAAAAAAGTTGAGTAAAAGCAGGTATATTAAAAAAAAGTTGAGTAAAAGCAGGTATATTAAAAAAAGTTTAGTTAAAGCAGGTATATTAAAAAAAAGTTGAGTAAAAGCAGGTATATTAAAAAAAAGTTGAGTAAAAGCAGGTATTTTAAAAAAAGTTGAGTAAAAACAGGCATATTTAAAAAAGGAGGCATAATCGCAAGTTTACTTATGTGCTGTGAAAGTTTATCGTAAGCAATCTCAAATAACATTTATACTCATTGATTCTGTGCAATGAGGTATTTTTTATATATGAAGAGTTGCACAATTTCTAACCATATTTCTCCTGATCCTTATCTAGTGAGAGGTGAGTACAGTTATAGATTGTGCAATACTTGCTTCATTACTTTCTCTAGAGACGGTAGAAGGTCAATCAGTTAATCATTCGATTGATAATAACTGTCATAAATCGCCGACGTTTTATCACTATCATTTCAATTCAAGACGACTACACCCAATGCTGGGGTAAGCAAGACTATTTCGAACATTGTTTTCTCTTAGAAGTCTTAAAAGTCGAATCTATTATTTTAAGTCATAGTTACGGAGATGGGGTATGGATCCATACTTTTTCTTTGTTGTATTAGGGAAAGTATCTTTGTTACTGCTTCAAATTTACTGCACTTGGTATTCATAATGCGTCACCCATCTAAGTACTGTCCGAGGTCAATTTTACTTAACTTTAGCAATCCGACGAGAATCAGTATTTAGCTTCATATGTTTTTTCCTTATCTATTAAAATAGCGTATTTAGACATACTAAAAACCACGAAAGATAACAACTCTCTTTATGGCCGAGGAAATGTTTTTTTAAAAGCGTCAATGGAAACATCAAAAGAAATATAATCATTTGGAGATAAGAAGCACGCTAAAGAGTAGAATGAAGAAATAGATGAAAAGAATGAAGAAAGGAAAGAAAACTCAAGAGAAGGAAAAGGTGAATAAAAGAAACAGAAAAGAAAAAAATGAGGAAAAAGAGAATTAAATAAAAATTAAGAAATCCAAAAACAAGGTTAAGAATAAATTAAAAGATATAAAAAAAAAATAAAGTTAGAAATAAAAACAAAAAGGGAGAAACGAGAAGAAGAAAATAGAAAATGACAAAAAATACTTTTCTGAAGATCAAATGAATATCATAGAATACTAGCAAGACCTATGGAAATTCCACGGAAGGAAAAAGAAAGAGAATTTATTTAAGAAACCAAATAAAAGATTTCATATAAATTCTAAAAAAGGAAGGGCGAAAAAAAGGCAAACAGACTTTCTTGCAAATATAATACAATGTGAAATCTGAGTATGATTTATTAACAAAAGATGCGGGTGCATAATACACGCGGCTGAACACTTTCATAATGACTTCGACTCAAATGAAATTGGCATTTTGTCTCCTTTTTCCGTGAGTCTCGCTCGGCAATGCCCGGTGGACAAGGCCAACCACCGAATAATACCGAGCGAATGAAAGTCAATTCAAAAAATAAAAAAATAATAAGAAGAATTTCATTAAATTTATGTTTGATATTTTTTATTGTAAACCTTTTTGTATTAATTTTTTTTCTTTGAATTAATGAACAATTATATTTTAGCTTAAAGGAACAAAGAACAAATATTTGGGGGAGGGCATTTATAGATTTATCGTAAAACTTTTTTCAATTTACATTTTTTTGGTATTTGTAACAATTGGAGTTTTTTGGGGGGATTTTTTTTTGCACTTTATGAATCACTTTTTTTTCAAAAGAAAAATTTTGATTTTATGTATTTTATGGATTTTATGCCAACGACGGCAAGTGTTATGGCGCAAAGAAGTTCAGTGTCTAGCCGAAACCGTCGGTTGCGTTTTTCGTTTTTTCAGGGATACTCTTCTGTTGGTATTTCATGCATCTCATTTCGGTTGGCAGCAGACGATTTTCTTGGTAGAACGCGAGGATCGTTTCCTGCGACTTCATGATAGTTTCCAGCCTCGAATTTTTCATTATCCTTGTAACAAGAATAAACGCATGGTGTTTTTTGCAATGGATCTTTTGAAGCACAATGAAACTCTTCTCTTTCTTTTCTTTTTGTTCTTCCAATTTAGTGTCGTCTGTTCGCTCAATTCTCTTTTTGCAACTCGGTTTTTCATTGGATAAGCTCACTCGGCATTTTCCGGGCCGGTTTCCGTCGTCCGCCAGGCGTTGTCGAGTGACACTCACGGTAAAACAGGATTTAAAATAGAGAAGTACCGAAAATGTAATCTGTTTTGTATTAGTTAGAGGAGAAAAATCCCACAAGAGTGAGGAATTGTAAATTTTATCTGTCTTTCAAATCCAGAATGCACATTTTTGATGAGTTGTTTTTGCAACGTAGTTGTTATATCAAAGAAACAAAAAAGGAAGAAACTCGTTATTCAGTTTTAAACAAAAGCCTTTATATCTGGTATTTTCAACAACGCATTTTTCTAAATATTTAAATATGTAAATATTTAAACAGTTCATTTCGCCTTCTTCAGTTGTGTGTGACTTTTTGCCTCGGCTATGATGTCACATACACGTTTCGAACACGTGCTTCGAACACGTGCACGTCTCGAACACCTGTTTTCCGAACACGTCTCGAATGCTTCTGCTTCTCCGAATGTCGTATACTGGCGATATAACGAGTGTGTATATGTGTGTTGTCTATAATGAGTATCTTTTTTTGTTTACGTGCGGTCTATTTAATGTGTGTAACGTCTTCCAATATGTTATCATCTGGTGTATAAATCTTTCTCTGACTTATGTATGTATAATGGTTATCTGTACGTGTTGACATACTAAACAGTTTATAGACAGGAGGACGGGTGAACATATTTTACATTTGTACTGGACAGAGAACAACATAATTTAAATCACAACCATTTTCGTATGTTCCGACATTTTCCTGAAATGTAGCCATGTCTCTCATGAAAAATTCATTCACACACAATCAAACGTTTATTTAAACGTCGTAATGATTAGAACATGCATGTGCTGAAAAAATTTTCTGCTGACCTTAATTTTCAAAAATTAAGCCTGAAATCGCCAACCATGAGAGATGGCATGTTGGTCTATTCGAATCCACTCAACTGGAGATCGACCTATCTTGAATCGGCAAAAACAATTTCCATAATTGCAGCTGCATTGAAAATTCCTCAACCGGACTAATTCTAAACAATTAAATTTAAATTTGGACTTTCTTTCTAAAGATTTATTTTCGCCTTTCCACGAGTCTTCATACAAGCTGCAATTTTATGGCCGGTGAGTTTTTAATATTTTTACGTCTCCTACATTTTTTTTTTTTTTACAATTCATAAATTAAAGTTTTTTACAATTCATTAATTGAAGTTTATTTAATGCCGTAATCAGCAAATTCTAGCATTGCTACAAATATAATTTG
>NC_136492.1:41354723-41382223 GCF_053919585.1 Euprymna scolopes
CTTGCGGAATTTTTAATTTGATTTCGAATGATACATTTCCAGAAACCACCACTAAACAAAGAGCACAATGATGGTTCCAGAAATTTTGTGGCAGTGACGAGAGTCTTGAAAACGATGAGCGCAGTGGTCAGCCATCAAATGTTGACATCAATTAAAAGCCTTAGTCGAAGCCAATCCACGCACAACTATTCGAGAACTTGCTTCTGAATTAGACGTAAAGTATACGATGATTTCTAACGATTTGAGAAAAAAAACCCTTGATAAGAGGATTCCTCGCGAATTGAACGACGACCAAAAGAAACGCCGTTATGAAGTGTCTTCTTTTATGTAGTAAGAAAGATCTGGTTTTCGACCAGGTTGTGACTTGTGATGAAAAGTGGGTTCTTTACGACAACCGGCGACGCTCAGTCAAGTGGTTAGACGCCGACGAAGCTCCACGCACTTCCCGAAACCAGAGTTGCACCAAAATAACATTATGCTGACTGTTTGGTGGTCTGAAACCGGTCTCATCGATTACAGTTTTTGAATGCAGGCGAAATCATTACGGCGGAATAGTACTGTCAACAAATGGATGAAATGCACCAGAACTTCGACAATAACACCCAGCATTAGTCAATAGACAAGGTCGAATTCCCCCTCACGACAATGCTCGACCGCACATTGCTAAACCGACTCTGTGGAAGTTGAACGAATTGGGCTCATCCGCCATACTCTCCAGACCTCTAATCTACCGACTATCACTTATTCAATCATCTCGACAACTTTCTGCGTGAGAAATGCTTAAAAGCCTAAGCGATATCAAAAACGCTTTCAGCGACTTCATCACCACCAGACTGAAAGATTTTTTCATTACTGGAATAAATACACTTGCTTAGCGTTGGCAAAAGTGTGTTGATTCTGATGGTGCTTATTTCGACCAATAAAGTTTTGTTTGAGTTGAGATATGTTAGACATGTTCAGCTGAATAAAAACCGCAAGAACTTTCTTGTCAACCTGGTATTTATATGAGAAGGCGAGGTAAATTTGCTATGTTAGTTTTACGTAAAATGACTGCTAGGTCGTATAAAGTAACGTTCTATCGTGTAGGTGGTATATTTGCGCTAAACACGTATCGAACTAGATTCACCCCGTGGTTCTCGTTAAAAAGGTAAATCTGTTAGTTTTACAAAAACAATTCATGATCTAAAAAAATTGTTCAATCAAGTGCATCGTAACAAAGAAAACAAAAATGTAACGTGAGCAACTATATAATGGCCGTAGTGAATTTTGGGCATAAAATTTGTTTACTCAAGTAAAATTCACACCCTAAACATTTCAGAAATCAACATGTGAAAGCAATGCCCTTTCCCCCTCATCATTGATTACATTTGAATTAACCCAGTAGATGCAATCGTTCAATTTAATTTTATGATGCATACATTTTAATATTTTGGTCCTTCTTCAGAATAGCGAAATCTGACAGAAAAATTGAGTTTTCATTAAAAAAAAATACATAAAAATAATAACTACGTTTTCTGTCAATTTACACTAAAAGCAATTAAGTGTTATGCTGCAATTATCACACAATACATTTCCATATATTCAACGAAAATACCGCCATGTTTGTTTGTAACGTGCGACGAAATAACTCATTTTTTCTGGAATTGACCTAAGTTTTGGAAAGTTTGCAGAAATTAATTACCCCTTGCTACTATGCGCGCTATTCAGTTCATTATGCAAGCAAAACTTACAATTTTTTTTTCGAAAACTATTTTCGTAAATAGTTAATTTTCTACCTTATCGCTTTTTTTTAAATTTTGGAATATTTTCATTACTGCGACATGACAATTTCGAATTTCGCTATTACAACAAAGAAGAACTAACGTATTCTTTATTATTAGAAAGTATGGCATCCGATGTGGGGGTTAGATGATTCGGTAATGAATAATGGTTTGTGTATAAGGAAACGAATTCAAACGGGGACGATTAAAATAAAATCAAGCTATCACGTCCGTTTAAAGAGACCTTCTTTCTGTAAGCAAAAGGAGTATCTTTTGGGTCTGGACGTGATTAGTCTCTAACACGTTTCCTCCCCATTGTATAATTATCATAACGATAGATTTATTTTAGTCGTTAGAATTTTTTTCTTTCCGATAGTTTGATTTTATTTAAGTCATTTGAATATTTTTCCTTGGAATATTTAAAAAAAATTTTTTTAAATATTTTTTTTAACCAATTATTTTTTGTCTAAATAAGATTTTTGTAAAATTTATATAGATGTCTCTTGTACTATACATATTTCAAGGACGTACCAGTGGTTTCATTGCGCTGAATTAACCATAAGAGGTTGGAAAGAGTCAGCGCAAATTCATCAGCGACATTGAAAAACTGAAACAATGCAAAGTAAACAAATAGAAAAAAAAACGTAAAACGAACGTTTAAGACTCAGAGTTTCAAATTTTAATATAAAACTTAGTAATCGACGCCAATAGATTCTGATTATGGAAGGAAGAAAGCGCGTGTGTGTATGTGTATGAGTGTGTGTGTGAGAGAGAGAGAAAGAGAGAGAGAGAGAGTGTGTGTGTGTGTGTGTGTGTGCCCACGCTAAACATACACACGCGTTTGAAACTCTGAGTCCTAAACGCTCGTTTAACGTTTTTTTCTCTGTTTACTCTGCATTGTTTCAGTTTTTTAAAGTCGCTGATGAATTTGCGCCGACTCTTTACCAACCAATGAAACCACTTGTACGACCTTAAAATATGTATATATAGTGTCGTAATAAATATTGTATCTTCAGCTCTCACATCTACGATCGAGCACTTTATTGGATTTTTTTCATCGCCTTCTGACACGCTATATATATATATATATATATATATATATATATATATATATATATATATATATATGTGTGTGTGTGTGTGTGTGTGTGTGTGTGGGTGTGTGTGTGTGTGTGTGTGTGTTTCCTACATAACCCTCGAATGAAGCAACGATGAAGCTGGCCAGTACCAGATGGTTGACATATTTTGGGAATGTTAGGCGCCGTTTGTGTCTGCATCTAGTATCACGCTTGGACGTCTTGGCCCTGTCTTGTCATTAGGACCAAGTATTTCTGGACGAGAGGGTGTGGCAGATGAAAGTCTTCCACACTTTAAGTCAAGCGCAAATCACAGCAAAAATGAAAAGGAGCAGATAACAATTGTTTGTAAATACGAACGATGACGATGAATAAATCAGTCAAAATCCGAACAGTCAAGAATAAAGTTATCTCATATAAACAACACAGTAGCATTGCTATTCAGCTATTGGTAAAGGCAGAACCAAATGGAGCAATTTACCTGGAGAACCTAATGAAGAACCCACTGATTCCAGTTCCATTTAGTATTGGAACAGTAGATAGCTTTTAGCTAAAATCGGTAAAGCTAAAAGTCTCAATTATTTGCTCAAATATTATGCACCACCTCCTGCACATAAAACAACTCTGATTATTCAGGATGGCAATGCCGTTTTCCTTAAATTGTATGAAATACTATACAGCTTTAAGGACATATCCCACAGTATATATGAAATTCTTCACAAATCATCTGATATCCTTTTCAGTACGGACATGTACTAACCTAATTCAGTGAAATGTATGCAACGACAAAAACGTGGAAGAACTGAAAAACTGATAATCAAAGGGCATTTAACGAAGAAGCCAAGTGACTGGAGAATATTGCTCGTGATAACAATAAATCCCAGTCGATAAAGATTATGCATGATGGATGGAACTATGATGAATTTGCATCAAAGCTTGGAACTCATAAAGTTGCTAGTGTTGTCGAATGTCATGCTCATCTGCTGCAAACAGAAGACGCCTTGACAATTCAGAAGACTGAACTCTACTCCACACAGGAAAAAACTGACACTCGTATCATTCTTTACTGCTTGTAATATGATTTCGATTTGGAAAAATGTCTAAATTTTAAGACTTAAGCTTAAGGAGTCTTAAGAAGAAAATGGAATTCAGTGGATTTTGGTGTTGAATAAGTGTAGATGAAATTCAATTCAAATCTGCAATATTTGTATTTTTCGAATACTTATTTTTGACATTTCACAAAAAAATCTATGTATCTTCATTTTCACGAAGGAATTCAACATCTTTTACTCCATTTTCATGAAACTAATTCAAACTAAATATATCCCACATTACAAACATTTTCATCGGGTATTTCTATTCCAAAATTCAAAATTATAGATTAATTATCCGTATTACGAGAGTTGTTCGAAATGTATTGCCTTCTATTTTTACTAAAAAAAAAAAATGAACAACGACAAAGAAGGGAGTGGTACTATTAAAGCAATGCATTCTTACCAGCGACGAGGTGGTGGCTGTGCATGGGTGTCCAAAGCATGTATGGTTGGGTGTTTTTAGAATCTCACACCGTCAATATCTGCAACAGAAAGTGAAACTTTCAGGTAATGAATGCATAAGTTCAGTAACCATAACAATATAATTGAAATCCCCTCTAAACGGGCGGAATTAAAAATATAGATGGCGTTACTTTTTGAACGCCTTCATATACAGATGAATGTCGCGGAGCCATGGCTGGTGCATGTGGAGATATTTGCATCATGTGAACTGAAAATTGTTCTGAACAAAATTTTTTTAAGAGAATGAAAAAAATCAAATGTCATGGAAAAAGAGAAATTCATGCAAGAAATGCGAGCAAACATATCAGATTGGTGGTTATGGATACGAATCGTAGCGTGATGAGGTGAACGGCACAAGCACTTGCCTGAACGACGTCAAAACAAACATTGAAGACAAGTTATGTGCAGCGGCAGATCAATAAGACAACAGAGATTGATAAATGATGAACGTGTCGTGAAACTGTGACGTTCATTTGGTAATGACTGCTCGAAACTGACACAAGGTAAATAAAAAAGGGCGACATGTCGATGTGTGAAACTGTTTGGATAGATATAACCAGGAAAGATTAGACGTATAAACACGTATAAAGAAAAAGAAACACTGGAAAAAAAAACTTATATAAAAATCGAACTGCACAACCCTACCTGATTGAAGTGAGTTAATTATATCGATCAGATTACAGATGGAAAATCCGTCATTTTAGTAATGAGTAGGGCTAGGACAACAGCATATTCTTTCATTGTTTTACACTCGAGTATATATACCAGACACAGTTAGACACAATTAATCAACCGAGAACCACATCACTCTACATTAAAACATATATCAATGGATATATATACGTGAGTCAAAACAAGGAAAAGAATATGCTGTTGTCCTAGTAATGAGCAAAAATGAAAAATATGCATGATGATTTGTATTTCAACGGAATAGAAAAGAAAGGGGAGAAAAGGGGAGAAAAGGGGAGAAAAGGGGAGTGGCAACTAGGACGAACTAAAATGCGAAATACGTAGATTGTGGAAAATAAAGGAAGTAGATGTGACATTAATTCTGATTGGTGCAAGTGTTGTATTTCTGCTGTGTTTTAAAAATTATGACACTATGACATATGAAATTATATCAATAAATATTTATGGTCCCTGACAGTGATGGATGGTTGATTATAAGAAATCAGATACACACAGTAATTCCACTGATTAGTTCTTCTCAGGCTAAAATTGGACACCAACTCCGATATCTATTTTTTCTTCCGTTTTTTTTTTGTTTTTTTTACCTCACGTTCACTTCTAACAAGGCAAATCGCCACTTGGAGGTAAGGCGCCACTATTTGGCACCAAGCCTAAGATGTTGATTTACGTTAAATTTAAATTGCTGCATATCGGTACAGTCAGGAAAGCAGGGGCAGGAAAAGAATTCCAAAGTCTGTTTGAGGGAAGAAACCATTTGAGTAGAAAGTTTGCTGACATTTAGGGATCTCAACAGTGAAGGGATGAGATTTTGTTGCTAAACGGATTTGTCGGGGATATGTACGTCGAAAAGTTGAAAACTTATTGGGACCCTATCCAAGATGGAGAGGCTGGTGGTGGATGCACCGGTCCAGATGTAGCAACAATACTCCATGCATGGGCGAATGGTGGCTTTGTAGAGATACAGGATATTCTCAGATGTGAATAGTCTCCTAGCTCGATAGAGGGAACTCACTTTCTTTGCAGAATTGCGTTCGCAATGTATTTGTTCTAGTTTATATTATCACTTTAATGTGTGTGTTTATATGTTGGTATCATTTCATATGTTGCTATTGTGTTACCATTTGTGACCTTGAGATTGCATTGTCACTGTAACCACATCCCAGGGCGTTTTATCTAGCGATAATCGTATATATATATATATATATATATATATATATATATATATATATATATATATAAGTGACTTGATTTTGTATATATATATATTTTGTATATATATATTTTATATATAAGTGACTTGATTGCATCTGTGTATACTTCTTGCTGAAAATTACATTTCAAACATTCATCTTTTTGACAATCGATCCTGTTTGTTGTTTCTTTCTATGTAGCTGTATGGCAGGTTCATTATTTTGATTTAGACAATTATTATGGTATATTGCTTCTCGCGTCCCGTTGTCAGGTGCACTCGTTTTTTGTCAAAATACTTTTTCGGTATATGCGACCTGGATCTTTAACAAATGTAGAAGTATCTGTATTCAACTAGAACGAATTTATAGATTGAAAAGCCACTTAAAAGATATGAACACATTAAATTGATGATGATGATTTATTAAAGTGTTTAAAAAAAAACAAAAAAGAGAAGGTCAGTCGAGCACTTTCCACAGAAATTACGATAGAGTCGCTAAGTAGACGAGCCCAAGCGTGATCATCGTCATAGATGGCCTATCAGCTGAAAAATGACGTCATCGTCATAGGTCCTAGCAAGCAAGATAAGTGGAATACAGACTGTCGATAATGAGCAGACATTTTTTACAGAAAGTGTTAGAAAACTTCAAAATTGGATTAAAAAAGGTAAACATGACACTTATCCAATATTAATAATAAAAATATTAATAATAAAATGTTTTTTTTATTATTAATATTTTTATTATTAATATTTTTATTATTAATATTGGATAAGTATCGTGTTTATCTTTTTTAATCCAATTTTGATAAATAAACCAACATCTTGTTAATTTTTCTTATGCTTGGTCCCAAATAGTGGCCCCTTACCTCCAAGTGGCGATTGAAAGGGATAAAAGTTGTTAAAAAGTTTAAAAAGAAAAGGAATACGATTTGATTTGTATGAAACTGAAGTTTATTCAATAGAAATAAATAAAAATGAACTATAAATATTTTTTAAATAAAAAAAACAATATTTTAAAAATCAAAACTGAAAAAAAACGATGAATTAGTTTAACTGAAATACGAACAATAAATTAGTGTAACTGAAAAACGAACAAGAAATTGGTTTAACTGAATCACGAACAATAAATTAGTTTAACTGAATAACAAACAATAAGTTAAAAATGAAATTAAAACAAATGTTAGTATAAACAAAGTTACTAAGGTAGAAATATTTCAAACATTGAATATTAAAACTTTTCAAAAATCTGTTGTAGAATTTAATTCAAAGTTTGAATTTTTGTTTTTCTGATTTTTTTTACTAATATTGTCATTCTCTTTGCAACAAAAATTGTTTATAAGGGAATTCGATGAACTCCATATCAGCATTTTTTCAATTTGCTGAATAGTGTGACCCTCATCACAAGAGTCAACATGAAATAATCGATAAAACACCATATAAGTGTATGATGTACCCTCTAGGGAGCAGTTATATAAGGGAGAAAATACCATCATTTCACTCGAATAATTAACCTTATTCATTGTCATTATGTTAATTTGTTCATATATGAACTTAATGGCATCAAAATATCTAAATGATTCATCTTGCACTAATAGCAAAAATGATAAGATTTATTTTAGTAAAGAACTTATATTAGAAGTTTTCATTTCCTGTTCTTCATTGTCCATTTTTTCATGTTTTCCATCAAAGTCTGCAGAGTATTTTCCTCTGTTACATGTTTAGGAATTCTATACTCCCTTATAACACTCATTTCCACATCACTACAAAATACTCTAACGGCCAAGTCCGGTTCAATCACCATAGACATTTTTATTTTGGGGCATGGGCATCTCTTTATATGGCATATAATGATGGTATTGTCTTGCCTAATAGAAGTCCAATAATTTTTATCTATAAACGTTAATATTTTTTCTAAATCATCAATATTATGGAAAGTTTTACGTTTCCGTAACTCTAACTCGTCAGCAACCCTTTCACATAATGCAGAATTTTCTAAACGCATTTTCTTTGCGTTAGGAGACTCTCTAAAAGTGGTTGATGGCGATAAATAGGAGGGACAGTTTGGTAATATTCGAGGAATAGCACCATCCTTAAGATAGGGATTTTTTAAAATTTAACACTAACTGTCTTTTCAGTCCTTTCATGAAATGCTGATGTCTCTCGTTGTATGTCTTTCACATACCTAAAGAAATAATTTACCATGCTTGACTTAATAAAAAAAATTACATGACAAAAAAAATGATAAAATGAGGTAAATGTGCAGAATTAGTCCACTCTCGAAAAATCCTTTCAAATTACCACTTTTATAGGTTTTCAGGGGTGCTGAAAACAAAAATAACGTTTAAAATTACGGCAAACTAGTAGTTTCTAAGATATAAAGAGATGTTAGTTAAAAAAGGGGGGATAGTTTAACCTAAAACGACCACCCACTTTATGGCCAATTTTTTTTTTTTTTTACATGGGCAACGAGCAATTTTTTAAAAAATTACATTTTCGCCTCAAACAAGGCGAAATGACTCTTTGATATAGGAATGAACACAACTAAACGTAAAATGAGCACCTACAGTTGACCCCTTCTCCCCGACAAAAATTTTGTTTACACTTTTTGAAAGGGGGTGCTCATTTTACGTTAAACTGTGTTCATTGTACGTTGACTCCAAACCCTCAACATAAAGGTGACCATGCTCATTTTTCTTCGTTTTATTTGTTAAAAAGAAAGCGCCCTAAAAAAACGATGGGTGCTCATTTTGCGTTAAATTTTTATAGAAAAGTGATCCCACATTTTTTAAAACTAACATTTCTTCATATCTTGGAAACTACTTTTTGCCGTAATTTTAAACGTTATTTTCGTTTACAGCGCCACTAGCAGTATCAGAATTTTGGGGGAATTTTTGACAACCCTAACACAAAACTGCGAATAATATATACAAAACTCTTAATTTCTCCGTTTAAAGTGGGTTGTTTATTTTCTTTATGGAATATACTTCCAAAATAAAATATTAAAATTGTTTAAAAAATAATAGAAATATTATTTTTTTATTGCCGGCATTTTGTAAACACTTTTTTAAATAAAAAATAATATTTCTATTATTTTTTTAAAAGATTTTAATAGTTTATTTTGGAAGTATATTCTCCAAAATTCTGACACCTTACAGGGCCACGACATTTACCACAAATAATTATTAATAAGCTTTTGGGATAATAAAAACGGTCATAAACTTAAAAAGAAAGTGTAATCTATTTCACGCTGATATAAATATTGCACAATAAAATAGTTGAACTAAAAAGATAAATGATTTTTCTTATTTAGAATTATTTAAACAAGGAATTCCGTTTTTACGATATCGCTTTTATTAAATTGTTAGGTGAAAGTACATAATATTTTCACCATACTCCCCATTTTAAATAAGTTTCTAAATAATAATTTATTATTTCAGCACATAACTTAAATTACATGTAAAATTCATTTTTTATATACATACTTTCATTTTTATTTTAAAATACGTTCTAAAAAAATAAATAAATAAAAATAAAAAAAGGCACATATTTTTTTTAAATATCTCAAACATTTTAACACTTACTCTGCTATATTTAGATGGAGTAAAATCCTTTCTTTTTATTGCATTAATCCATTGGTAAATTTTTTCCTTTTTTTGGGAAATGAAAACACGGTAACTTTTGGTCCATTTTCGTAGTTACCTCGGCATTTTGGAACTATACATCTCGACGGCATGTTTAAATTTATTTAACCCTCCAAAATTTAGTCATGAAACACGTGACCAAATTTCAACAGACCGATGTTCATGACGTCACGAGACTAAATTATAGTCGTCACTAGGCCATCATATTACGGTAGCCACGGCCCAAGTCACATATCATTCTAAAAATGGCGGATGAAGAAAAGAACCAAACATATCCTGCTCTCGGTCGCTTTCGCCGAATTCATCTTCTTTCTTGTCTGAGTCACTCAATCCCATTAACTATTCAATTCTTCAATTTGCCGGAAAGTATTTTTTTTATTATTATTATTTCTTATCAAATATTATTCACGGATTATTTTAAAAGAATCATTTTCATTGACTTTTGCTTCTTTTCGTGCAACTTTCCTTTCAAATTGGTGCCGTTTCTATGGAATCGACGCGCCGTGTTTCTGACCATTGATTCAATTTCAGAGATTACATCCGCCATTCGAGCCACTAATTTATTTCCTATCAGATCACGCGAATCTTGTTCGGAAATTCCTAGTTGTGGTGGTGGTTAAGGTTTTAATGTTCGCTTTCTATGTGTATTAAACCGGGAGAATTCTCTCCTTCCTGTCCGTGGCACCGACCTGGAGATTCTAACTACAAATCAATACATATATAGAGAAAAAAAAGGGAAGATAGGTAATATTATATTTTTTCAATCGAATGAAGAAATATATTTTTGAAGAATTTTAAAGTCTTTAAGAACATCTGATTGACCTCCTTATTATAGAATTATCATACATTGGGATTCGAGGCCAGTAAGTAAAGATTATGTTGACTAGTGTGAATTTCGGGATATTAAAGAGTGGAACGATAAAATTGTCGCCCTAGAAAAGATGACGGTTCAATTTTCGTTTGATGAAAACTGGTTTTCATTTTTTGTTTCAGACAATCTACTAGTTGGCCAATTGTGTACAAATCCCAAGAGCGATAGAAGCCTTCTATTATGTTTGAATGTGAAACAATTTTTCAATGATCGAGATAGGAGATGCGCCGCTATACAACTCATACTATCTACAGATCCAAGTTATGACAGGACCATAGCCAGAACCCCCATAATGCATCCCTGGATTGCCACAAATAACAGAGACGTGGCTAGGGTGATGAAAACAAAGTCTCCCCGGCCACGGTTATGGTCTTTCGTGTGATTCCAAGTGTGGGCCACATGATGCGACCTCACATCATCGATGTTGGCTTAAAAGTTTGTACGTGGATGTGCTGAAGAGTGTGATTATTCTCTGGTACAATTATGTGGCCGTTGGCAAACCATGGGTGTGGCAGCAGGACGGTGCCGATCCACAAATTCAAAGATACCCAGGCTTGGCTTCAGAAGGAGTGCTACGACTCCGTACCCTTCTCTCACTCCCCTTCCTCGTCGACCTGAACCTGCTGGACTACTTCGTTTGGTTATACGTTGAGAAAATCACCAACATGACCCCTTACAACACCAAAACCAGCCTGATCACCAACATCCGCCGAGTATTCGCCGAGCTCCCAGTTCCGGACTTGCATGTTCCCAGTTCCTGACTTGCATGCTCCCAATTCCGGACTCGTATCAAGGCGGTGATTAAAGCTGATAGATGTCAGCTCTACTATATAATCAAGTTGCCTGAATTGATTTTCTCAATAAAAGTTTTAAAATGAAACGATGGTGTTGTTTCCTTTAGGGCAACACAATTATCATTCTACCCTGTATATGAAGTACATATCAGAACAGTCTGACAGCAAACGAAATAGAAACAATGCACCTAGCGTGATTTATGTGAAGATCATGAGTTAGCTCCCTAGACAAAACGCGCTAGAAGTTGAGTGTCGAATGATATAGCATAAGAAATGATCACGTATTCGGAGACGGGACAGAATTTGAAGCAACTGGAGACAAAAAAAAAAAAATACGGGCAAGCAAGACGTGTCGAATATTTAGAAAACTAATACAATATTTCCTCAATAAACGTGCTTTCGTCGACCACTTTAGAGCTAAAAAGGGAAAATTAATAAAGTATGGATTTAATTTTGGTTTATCTTTTAGAAGGGATTATTTTTAGCCTCTTTTTTGTCTCCCCTCTTGTGTACCTACTTCTCTCTTCAATAAAACTTTTGTAACACCAAACAAATCTTCATCGTGTTTCTATACACGAGTTTATTTGTGTTGAGTTAACAGAATATCACAACCAATAAGGAATCAACGGCCACATATATAGAAAGCGACGATAAAAAAATGAAAATCAGATCATATGTAAAAAAAACAATATTAATGTAATTGTTAATTTTATCGATGAATAGCGATAACGCACAAATGTAGCGAGTATGGATTTGGATGAACATACTATGTGCTTCCCATTATTTTCATTTTGTTGTTTTTAAAATATTCGCCATTTTTTTTTATTCAAACATACAGAAGTTGAATGGGAAGAACCAACAGCATTGCCTGTAAGAATAAACTAAGTATACAGTGCAGCTTTTTTTTTTTTAGAAATAATGAAATATAGGTGATCCGTAACATTATTTTATAAGTATAATTATTACTTTTATAATAGTCAAACTACGGCAAAAACAGATTTCTGACTATAATAACTAAAATTTATATGGGTAAACTATACAAATTATACAAATTAACGCACAATTTGTATGGAATGTAATAATAGCAAATATTTGTTTGGAATGTTATAATAGTAAATATTTGTATGGAATATTATAATAGCAAATATTTGTATGGAATGCTATAATAGCAAATATTTGTATGGAATGTTATAATAGCAAATATTTGTATGGAATGTTATAATAGTAAATATTTGTATGTAATGTTATAATAGCAAATATTTGTATGGAATGTTATAATAGCAAATATTTGTATGGAATGTTACAATAGAAAATATTTGTATGGAATGTTATAATAGCAAATATTTGTATGGAATGTTATAATAGCAAATATTTGTATTGAATGTTACAATAGCAAATATTTGTATGGAATGTTATAATAGCAAATATTTGTATTGAATGTTACAATAGCAAATATTTGTATGGAATGTTATAATAGCAAATATTTGTATGGAATATTATAATAGGAAATATTTGTATGGAATGTTATAATAGTAAATATTTGTATTAAATGTTATAATAGTAAATATTTGTATGGAATGTTATAATAGCAAATATTTGTATGGAATGTTATAATAGTAAATATTTGTATGGAATGTTATAATAGCAAATATTTGTATTGAATGTTACAATAGCAAATATTTGTATGGAATGTTATAATAGTAAATATTTGTATGGAATGTTATAATAGCTAATATTTGTATGGAATGTTATAATAGCAAATATTTGTATGGAATGTTATAATAGCAAATATTTTTATGGAATGTTACAATAGCAAATATTTGTATGGAATGTTTTAATAGCAAATATTTGTATGGAATGTTATAATAGCTAATATTTGTATCGAATGTTATAATAGCAAATATTTGTATCGAATGTTATAATAGCAAATATTTGTATGGAATGTTATAATAGCAAATATTTGTATGGTATATTATAATAGCAAATATTTGTATGGAATGTTATAATAGCAAATATTTGTATGGAATGTTATAATAGCAAATATTTGTATGGCATATTAAAATAGCAAATATTTGTATGGAATATTATAATAGCAAATATTTGTTTGGTATATTACAATAGCAAATATTTGTATGGAATGTTATAATAGCAAATATTTTTATGGAATACTATAATAGCAAATATTTGTATAGAATATTATAATAGCAAATATTTGTATGGTATATTACAATAGCAAATATTTGTATGGAATGTTATAATAGCAAATATTTGTATGGAATGATATAATAGCAAATATTTCTATGGGATATTATAATAGCAAATATTTGTATGGAATGTTATAATACCAAATATTTGTATGGAATGTTACGATAGCAAATATTTGTGTGGGATATTATAATAGCAAATATTTGTATGGGATGTTATAATAGCAAATATTTGTATGAAATATTATAATAGCAAATATTTTTATGGAATGTTATAATAGCAAATAATTGTATGGTATATTATAATAGCATATATTTGTATGGAATAATACAACTAAAATTTGTATGGGATATAATAACAGCAAATATTTATATGGGATATTATAATAGCAAATATTTCTTTGGAATGTTATAATAGCAAATATTTGTATAGAATGTTATAATAGCGAATATTCGTATGGAATGTTATAATAGCAAATATTTGTATGGAATGTTTTAATAGCAAATATTTGTATGGAAGGTTATAATAGCAAATATTTGTATGGGATATTAAAATAGCAAATTTTTTTATGGAATATTTTAGTAGCAAATATTTGTATGGAATATTATAATAGCAAATATTTGTATGGAATGTTATAATAGCAAATATTTATATGGAATGTTATAATAGCAAATATTTGTACGGAATGTTATGATGGCAAATATTTTTATGGAATTTCATAAAAGCAAATATTTGTATGGGATGTTATAATAGCAAATATTTGTATGGAATTTTATTATAGGAAATATTTGAATGGAATGTTGTAATAGCGAATATTTTTGTGGAATGTTATTATAGGAAATATTTGTATGGAATGTTATAATAGCAAATATTTGTATGGAATGTTTTAATAGCAAATATTTGTATGGAAGGTTATTATAGGAAATATTTCCATGGAATGTTATTATAGGAAATATTTGTATCGAATGTAATAATAGCAAATATTTGTATGTAATTTAATAATAGCTAATATTTGTATGGAATGTTATTATAGGAAATATTTGTATGGAATTTTAGAATAGCAAATATTTGTATGAAAAGTTTATAATAGCAAATATTTGCATGGTATGTTATTATAGGAAATATTTTTATGGTATGTTATAATAGCAAATATTATTATGGAATAGTATACTAGAAAATATTTGAATGCAAGTTTATAATAGCTTTTTTTTTATGGAATGTTATAATAGCAAATATTTGTATGGAATGTTATGACTAAAATTTGTATGGAATGTTATGATAGCAAATATTTGCATGGAATGTTATGAATAGAATTTGTATGGAATGTTATAATAGAAAATATTTATACGGAATATTATTATAGGAAATATTTTTATGGAATGTTATAATAGCAAATATTTGTATGGAATGTTATAATAGCAAATATTTGTATGGGGTTTTATAATAGCAAATATTTGTTTGGTATATTACAATAGCAAATATTTGTATGGAATGTTATAATAGCAAATATTTTTATGGAATACTATAATAGCAAATATTTGTATGGAATATTATAATAGCAAATATTTGTATGGGATATTATGACTACAATTTGTATGGAATGTTATAATAGCAAATATTTGTATGGAATTTTATGACTAAAATTTTAATGGAATGTTATAATACCAAATATTTCCATGGAATGTTATTATAGCAAATATTTGTATGGAATGTTATAATAACAAATATTTGTATGGGAGTTTATGATAGCAAATATTTGAATGGAATGTTATGATGGCAAATATTTGAATGGAATTTTATAATAGCAAATATTTGTAGTGAATGTTATAATAGCAAATATTTGTATGGTATGTTATAATAGCAAATATTTGTATGAAATATTATAATAGCAAATATTTTTATGGAATGTTATACTAGACAATATTTGTATCGAACGTTATAATAGCAAATATTTGTATGGAATGTTATAATAGCAAATATTTGTATGGAACGTTATAATAGCAAATATTTGTATGGAACGTTATAATAGCAAATATTTGTATGGAATGTTATAATAGCAAAGATTTGTATGGAATGTTATAATAGCAAAGATTTGTATCGAATGTTATAATAGCAAATATTTATATGGAATGTTATAATAGCAAATATTTGTATGGAATGTTATTATAGCAAATATTTGTATGGAATGTTATAATAGCAAACATTTGTATGGAATGTTATAATGGCAAATATTTATATGGAATATTATAATAGGAAATCGTTGTATGGAATGTTATAATAGCCAATATTTTTGTTGAATGTTATAATAGCAAATATTTGTATCGAATGTCATAATAGCAAATATTTACATGGAATGTTATAATGGCAAATATTTGTATGGAATATTATAATAGCAAATATTTGTATGGAATGTTATAATAGCCAATATTTTTATTGAATGTTATAATAGCAAATATTTGTATCGAATGTCATAATAGCAAATATTTTTATGGAATGTTATAATGGCAAATATTTATATGGAATATTATAATAGCAAATATTTGTATGGAATGTTATAATAGGAAATCGTTGTATGGAATATTATAATAGCAAATATTTTCATGGGATATTATAATAGCAAATCTTTTTTTATGGAATGGTATAATAGCAAATATTTGTATGGAATGTTATAATAGCAAATATTTGTATGGAATCTTATGATAGCAAATATTTGTATGGAATGTTATAATACCAAATATTTGTATGGAATGTTATAATAGCAAATATTTGTATGAGATGTTATAATAGCAAATATTTGTATGGAATATTATAATAGCAAACATTTGTATAGAATATTATAATAGCAAATATTTGTTTGGGATAATATAATAGAAAATATTTGTATGGAATGTTATAATAGGAAATCGTTGTATGGAATATTATAATAGCATATATTTTATGGGATATTATAATAGCAAATATTTTTATGGAATGTTATAACTAAAATTTGTATGGGGTTGTTATAATAATTAGGTCTAGGACAACAGCATATACTTTTCATGTTTTTGACCCTCGAGTGTGTATCTGTTGATATCTTATATGCTTTTATATAGAGTAATGTGGTTCTCGGTTGATTAACTGTGTCTGACTCTGTCGAATATATAATCGAAAGACAAAACAATGCTAAGAATATTCTGTTGTCACAGCCCTAATAACAACTAAAATTTGAATGGAGTATTATAATAAGTACAAAGACTCAAAACTTTTAACGAAAATAAAATTTAAAATACACATTGAGTATTTGAAAAGTTGTACGATGGGGTTTATAAATCAAGAAAAACATATTGAAGTTAAGACTTGGGAAGTCTAAAAAATACCACGGAAAATACATTTTTACTAGTGGTCCACACGTTCTCAAGACAATAAAAAAGAAACTTTGTTCATAGACTGCGTTTAGTTTTAAACAAAGAAATGAATGGAAATAATTGACAGTGGTTGTAACTAGATGAGTGTTTGTGGTGAATGTTTTACAAACGGATCACTGATTAGAGTTCAGTCGAGCACCTACCTTGCATATAACAACAGAACAAAGAAAGATCAGGAACATATTTAGAGAAAAGAAGAGGGCGATCCTCGCTAGATTTGGTAAGATTCAGACTTTGTTAATATACTCCCTTATACTTGGTTACTTACATGACACAGCTTGAATAATTTCGTTCGTACAAGTCGTGGATACGTCTTCAGCAATCAGTCCGACAGTTACTTTGTTGCTATCTGTCTGAGGTATAGTTCTGCTCAGTCTCAGGTCAACCCTCCCAGGCTTTACTTTCTTTTTGAGAAGAGGGTAATTTATTGCTAATAACTTGAGGTGCCCTTATTGGATAATGTCAACGGGGCTGCTCAGGAATTTTTGTAGGTCAGCATACTGATCTTAGTCTGCATTATAAAACCACACCTGACCTTGTGTCTACCCTTCAGGAGAGGTGTACAAAACACTTGACTATCAGTGGTATTTGGTAATGTTCTCCCGACGAGTCATTCCTTGTGTCTATCTGCCCCACACTGGAGATGCTATTACGGCAGCAATATTAAATCTGCGTAACCATTGGTAATATGACACAGATCTCACTCCTTCAAGGGGCTACTGAACTCACATAGTTTTGGTACAAATTGTTGCAAGTATCTCATCGCTACAGAGTCTACACACCTTGTCGTTGCTTTTACTTCCATCTTACCTTAGTCACAGCAACACAATACTATATTCATCTTAACCGTATTAACTTGGTTATCCAGCAGGTTTGTCAGTCTCGGCTACTTACCACAAATAATATGCCTATACATGTAGACATTGATCAGAGAGATTGATGCTCTTGTGTCTATTAGTAGTTTCACTTGACACCTTCCTATTGCTCGGCAGGTCAGTTCCCTCTCTTTAGTTAAAAGCGAAGATTCGCACAGTTCTTTCGGTTGCTTCTTGACTTCTTACATTGCCTCCTGGTCTAACAATCTTGACAGGAGCTGGTAATAAGAATATATCCTCATGCTACCATCTCTTATTTCGTCTTTCTTCAGGCGATGGCTGATGTAGTTCCGGCATTTTCTTAAGATTGAGAGAAATCATGATGGTATAAAATAAGGGCGGATGTCCAAATTAGTTTGTTAATGAATTGTGAATCACAAGCAATTAGATAACTTTAACTTGATCTGCTTTAAAAACATTTCCTTACATTTCCTAATTGTACCCCGTCGACCTACATACCCCCGACAAACCCGACAAGCAGCAAATCTCACCCCTACACAGTAGATATCCTTAGATGTAAGAAAGCCTTCTACTCAAATAGCTCTTTCCCAGAACTACTAGATTTTGGAATTTTCTTCCGGGTTCCTGCTTCGCAAACTGTACTGACATACAGAAGTGTAATGTGAGCAGACATCTTGCTGCTCAACTCCCTACATAGTATCCCTGTAACTGAGGTCCCTGATAGTAGTCCCCTACATCAAGGTAGCAATGTTTGCGGTTGTTTGGGGTTAAAATGTAATTTAAAAATTCTTTGAACTTCAAGAATCTTCTGACATGCATTTTCGTGTGATTAAAAATATCTGAATAAATGCTTTAACGAAACAAACGTTGATTAATTCAGCTTTAGTACATATATATTAGTAGGTGCACAATGGTTTTGGTTATTTAAAATTTTCATCTTTAAAGTGAAAAACTCTTTTTGAAAATCTTTATTCATAACAATAACAACCTTTGCTATAATTTAATCCTAATCCCGTCAACGAGCTTATAAATACCTCGTTTTTAAAATTTAGATTTTTATACAAAATATTAATCTAACTAATGTTTTATCGCTTCTTGTGAGGATAAACTAAAACTAAATGGTTTCAAAATGCTCGAAATGAGTGATAATCCGAGGCAAGATTTTCTAGCCAAATTCTCCCATGAGATCTTTGATCAGTATCTATAAGGACGAGAATTCTCATAATGGAAGACGATTCCCTTCTTGTTGACTAAAGAAGGTCGTTTTCAGATCAACCTGGGTGAGAATATTGCAGAAAAAATATGATACTTTAATAATATGAAAGAAAAAATTACAAATTAATCATTAGTGATATGTTTAATTGATAACAATATGTATAAAATAAATTACAATGGTTTAAAATGCTCCGTCTCCAAACCGGCAAAAACTTTTGCACCAACCTGACACAAGATAGTGGGCGTGTGTGTGACTGTGTGTGGGTTTGTGTGTATGCACGTGTGTATGTTTGTGTGTTTGTCCCTTCTTTTATTTATTTTAATTCAGTAAGTTTGAAGATATCAAGGGGCTCTCTTCTGGGGCTAACACTTGATTCTGTTATGAATTAAATTTATATCCGAGGGCTCTTCTAAGAATAGATGGTGTTCCCTTTAGTGCTACTATTTGCATTTCATTACAACTTGGTCTTCCAGGAATTGCTTCGAATTATTTCTGAAGATTCATTTTATTAAGCCAATTGCTCCTATCACAACCGGTATAATGTTTATTTCTTTCAGAGATCATGTCGTTTTTAGATCATTTTTTAGGTCCTGATATTTTGTTATCTTTTCCCATTCAGCTCTATTAAGGCCAAAATCATTGTGGACTGTGACATCGATAATAAGCGCAGTTCTTTCCGGCTTTCGGTATGTCTTTGTCATAGAACTCTTTGTATGTGTGTGTACGTGTGTGTGTGCGTGTATGTGTGCTATTGCGCAAGATAGCAGTTAAGAAGAATATTATTAAAAAAGGTCTAATGTCAGTTGATTAAATGCGATCTAACCCGGAATATTAAAACTTTTCCTATTTACTCTCCACCTTTTCAAAGAATCCATTTCATAGGCAAAGTTTGTTATTTTTCATATTTGTTTTTTTTTTCTTTTTCTTTTCTTTTTAAGTTGCCATCTGATTTACATACTTCTGAATTTAATTCTTCGAAAGCTTTTTTAAATAAGAAAAATAAAATAAAAAAACGCCATTACAGACTATGTTTAATTGACAGTCTTGTGACATTGCTGCCGCTAGAAAAGATCGGCAGGTGATTTTACTGAATTTCTGAGATGAGGATTAATAATTTTTATTAATTGGATTATGCGGACAAGCACTCGTAGCGTAGAGGAAAAAATACTTGGTAAAATTCAGTTGTAAGTTATACTCTTCTGAAGGTTGAAGCTTCAATCCTCAGCGCGAGCGATACTGCCATGCAATTGCGAATTAGAATTTTTAACAGTTATTGCTAACAGAACGAGAGCATACTCGATTAAATAAAAAGTTCTATTCGAAATTCCCGAGTTTGACAGAAAGATTCCTGAGTTTAACAAGATACACCTGAAAATGGTTGGAGGTTACATAGACCGAAGGGTGGTGCTAATAACACTCATGATGTAATAATGTTTGCTCGTCTGATTAGGCATTTCTCCTTCTTCGTCTGTTTCCGCAACGTTTGGATTATGCAGCTTTTGTTGTTTTGAGGTCGATCTGAGTGTGCGTCTTGGTAAGATCCCTGTCAAGGTCTCCTTTCGCCCCAAGGTTGAAAAATTTCGAATCGAATAAGATTCGGTAATGGAATCCCAACACACACAAAATTGTATAAATAAAATTAGAATTAAAAAATAAATAAAATAAACAAGACGTTCTTTTAATGGAAAGAAAGGAAAAACTGATGCTTCCATTTTGGGGGCATTTACAAAAAAATAATTGAAAGTCAACGACGATTCAATTAAATGACATCCTTCCGCAGAAATTTTACCTCAAGAATAGAATCCCTAAAACGGTATACTCCTTGGGTCTGAGGCTTTGTAAATCATAATTTCTTTTAGGATTTTAAAATGTTTTCAAAGAAAAGGATAGAATTATTGATACTTCTGCAGAATAAGGATTGAGCTATCGATGGAATTTTCTGGACAGTTTACGTTAAATATCGGAAAGTGCCGAGCGAAAGTTTCGTTTTTTTTTTCCTTTTTTTAACAAATGTTAGCCAATCTTTCCAATGAAAAATATATTATTTTTGTTATTACGAAGATAATTAAAAATATATATATATACAATGACTAATACTTGGATATTTTTACGGAACCTTAAGAAAATTCAAATTTAAATTAAGAAACAAAAACATAGTAAAGTTGGTTTCATGAATAAATATATTTTTTTAATAGCAAACAACTGACAGCAAATTTAAAAAAATATATTTATTTTTGATATTTTTCTTTGTCATGATTATTTTTTTGTTCAAATCAAGATAATTGCCATTTAATTGATTTTTTTTAAATCAAAAACCAATAATAGCAAATAAATGTTTTCTTAAACAACGTTGGCTGCAGAGATTTCATTAGCTCAACGTTTCGGCGCCTTCGGCGTTTTACGTAAACTACCCGAACAATTCCGACGATAGCATGATCCTTATTCTGCATAAGTATCGCATTATTATCTGATTTAGTGTCGAGGGAAATTCAAGTAATCACGCTTTATGGCCTTATTTACTTGCCTCATCACGGGGGCAGAATTAGATATCAGGTCGGTTGTTAATATGATAAAAATCCTGATCTCCGTTAAAGGGTATCTGAACTGGGACAAAAATCAAAGCTTCCTCAGTTTTAAAAGATTTCTCCTTCACTGAGCTACAAATTAAGTGTAGTATCAGAACATATCCTACACCTTGATCTTAGAAACTCTTAAATCTGTCATTATGTTGGAACTTCAATTTATTCAAATTGTTAAGAAAACAAATAAAAATCTTTGGGAAATATGTTACAAAAAAAATTATTTTATTATTACAGTGGAACCCCGGGATACGGTGGCCCTAGGATACTTTTTTCAGGTTACGATAATCCAATACGATGTTTTCCCGGCCCCTGATTACGGTATTTGACTGCCTTACGGTGTTATTTATAATGTTATTTGATTATATACATGTGTATTATATACTGTAATGTATTTTGTTACTAATTTTTTAATGCTGTATCCCGGGGTCCTACTGTGTATTGTGTGTGTGATATACTCTAGTATAAAGTTATGCCGCTAGACACCAAAAATAAAACGTAAATATTTCTAGAAAACTTTCAAGAGAAACATAAACAAATGCTCACCAGAACATCGAACTTATCTATGCCATAGCTTCAGAAAGACTGTAGAAATAGATCAGGATGGTTCAGTAAATATCATGCGCGCAAACGGACATTACAATCATTTAGAGGTGATCTTTAGTAAAATTAGTGACAATCATCGCATGTATAGATGATAATAAAATGTACTCTATTTTTTCTCATGAGTTACCGCATACAAAGGCCAGGAGGTCACTCGAGGATCAGTGCTAAACGTTCGCAACAAATACTCGCCTACAACTTATCTCAATCTCTATTTGTGGCTAAAACAAAACGAAAACTCTATAAACAAAGTTTCTTTTCTAGAACTATCTGTGGAACCCAATAATGTGTGTATGCTTCCCTGTTGACTATAACATGGTCGTCTTCAAATCTAATGTGATTACATTCATATCAAACTATCCTCTTAGATAATCTAGCCTTACCCAAGTTCCACCATGACTGATCTTGTTGTCTCACTATCTACCTAACACGTAACCCTTTTCTTGATAAGTGATGACCTTCCAAATAAGAAAAAGAAATTGTCAGTTGGAATAGGTAGAAGATTACTAAGAGGAATTGATCCAAGAGGACGTCTTAATAAGTATTTGTTTATATTAGACGTGAAGACGACCATGCTGTAGTCGGTGGGGAGCAGCAGGTTACAAATTTACTGAAAAAAGATAAGAAATTTATGTTTAATTCTATTATTCGTAACACACAAACGTTCCATAATTCTGAAGGTAGATTGTCTCAAAAATTCCTTGGACTGAATAAGAATTACTATCAATGGATTCTCGGAAATCTTCGGAAAATTAGTGTTTAATCTTGTTGAAGAACTTTGTTATAAATAAAATAAAACGGCGATTTTGTTGTTTATGTATAACCGACACAAACGAAAACCCCACGATCTCATGACACATCCTAACACAAAACTAATTCGATTCTTCATAAATTTTACTTTATAAAAGTCGTATTTAATCTTGTTATGTGGCTTTATTTTTTTTTTTTTTTTGCATCCTTGAGCAGTTAGACAGTAAGACCACATTTATATTACATGCTTTTTGTTAGTGTTTTTGATATATTTTCTTTGAAAATTCTGCAGGCAATCGTGCGAAATATGCAAGACGTGTTTTTGCGTGATCTTTACTCGTTATGATTAACGAAACAAAGAAACAAAAGTTTGATATCTGAAAAAGCGCGGTGTCTACTGAAAAATAAAAAAAAACAATCGCAAATTAAAAAAAAGGAAATTTTTTAATTAAAAATATTACCGCTCTCGTCTCCCAGATTGAAATTTACTTATTAGTTCTTTCTTTTTCGTTTATTTTACAAATGTTAATTTTCTACTTATATATAAAACGCACTTTGTTTCTGTGTGTGTGTGTGAGAGAGAGAGAGAGAGAGAGAGGGAAAGAGAGAGTTCCCTATGGACTTCGAAACGACTGAGCCGATTTTTATGAAATTTAACACAATAAACTTTATGTGTCAGGGAGTGTTCTTAGCTATGTTTGTATCAGAATACCTTCTATAAGCATCGAAAATTAATCGATATTCGAAAAATCCTATTAAAGAAGGAACAGGTTTATTTTGAACAGATTTAACACCTTATAAAGGGTAACATCATGTGTATTTGAGAAGTTTTATCAGCGCACAAGTAGAGGAGCCCAACATATAAAATCAGCGATAAGACGATGCTTTTTTTTAAATTGCATTAAAAATAACATTCTTCAACCATGAGATATTGCAACTATCAGGTCGAACAAGTTTACTTAAAGTTTTACTCTCGGCACCAGAGCCAACAGAGAGTAGGCCATTGTTATGTTGGCTGAAGTATGGTACTAGTCCCGTGCAGTTCTACGAGATCCACTTTTCCCGGTTTTATCGTTTGTCTTTGAGAAGGAGTTAGTTTATTACTCATTGGCTGATGCTCACCTACCGGAATATGCATGTTGCCAGATAATTTTGCAGGCCAGCCTGCTTTGTTACACGTGTCACATCATATCGTTGTGGGCATGTGTGTGGGGGGAATATAAAAAAAGAGTAGTAAACATATGATTTCACTAGGGGATCACGGGAAATAATATTCAACAATATAACCATCGTGTTTTTTTGTTTATTTATTTTTATTTGTTTGCTGTCTTCATGCCAAATGCTGTACGAATCCCTCGATGCTTTTAGATTCATTTATTTTGCTTCGAAGTATTTTATTAGTGAAAGGAAGGGATTTGCAATCCTAAATACAATTCTACATTTGTTTCCAATTTTAGCAGTGCACCGGGTTCCAAAATTCAGAATATGTTTATTAAAGTATATATTTGTAATTTTCTGTTTTGTCTTTCTTTTAAATTTTCTATTTATTGTTTTTTTTAAAATTTAATTTTTCTTTATTTTTCCCTTTATTCTCCTAATTCTTCTTTATTTTCTTCTTTTTTATCCATGAGTCTTCCGCTTTACCTCTACTACTGCGAATGCACCATTTCCACAAATCAAAAAACAAATTTAGTGTATACATGATAACTATATCTGCATTTTATTTTATTTTTTTTCAAGACTTCATAAATCCAAAGGGAGTACGCGGGACGTTTTTGTAAGGCGTCTCTGTCTGTCAGGCACGTTCACCTTGATTTTATATATATATACATATATATGCATATAGATATAAAAATACATATATATGTAAATAGATATACATATGCATATATATGCATATATATATGCATATATATGCATATAGATATACATATACATACATATATATGCATATAGATATAGATATACATATATATATGCATATAGATATAGATATACATATATATATATGCATATAGATATACATATACACATGTATATGCATATAGATATGCATATACATATATATGCATATAGATATAGATATACATATATATATGCATATAGATATACATATACACATATATATGCATATAGATATACATATATATGCATATAGATACACAGATATATGCATATAGATATACATATACACATATATATGCATATAGATATGCATATACAAATATATCCACATAGATATATATATGCACATATATATGCATATAGATATACATATATATACGCATATAGATATACATATATATACGCATATAGATATACATATACATATATATGCATATAGATATACATATACATATATATGCATATAGATATACATATACAGATATACACATACAGATATACATATATATATTTACATACAGATATACATATACATATATTTACATACAGATATACATATACATATATTGACATACAGATATATATATGTACACATATATACATACATATATACATATATATACATATATATACATATAGATATACATATACATGTATATACATATATACATGCATATACATCACTTTTTGTTATCAAGTAAGATCTTTGACTTACTTGCAGTTTCATCAAATACTTTTGCATGCACAATCCGATCCCGCATTTCGCTAATTCCTACCCTCTGATGAGAAGGAAAATATTTTCGAAACTCCGCGGATTAAGGACTATCCACTTATTTAGTGTTTCGTTTTCAAATTAAATATGTTTTTAACTCTTTTTCAAAGTGTTTTTAACATGTTTTATTAACTATTTGCTCATATATAGATAAATATACACACATATATACATATATATATACATATATGTATATATATACACAAATATACATAAATATATACACATATACATATACATACGTATATATACGTATATGTATACATATACGTATATGTATACATATACGTATATATACATATATGTATACATATATATTAATATATATACGTATATATACATATCTATATGCATATACGTACACATATATGTACCTATATATACATATACATATATACATATACATATATATACATATATATGTACATATAAATATATACCTATATATATACATACATATACATATATTTACATCTATATACATAAATATACATATATATACATATTTTATATACATACAAATATATATACATACAAAATATATATACATATATATAGATATATACATAAACATATATATATATACATATATATCTAAACATATATATATATATAGAGAGAGAGAGTGTGACCCCAAAGAAACGGGCCCCAACTCTAATTAGGTCCCGTTTCTTAGTGTTTTGTCCGAATGACATGAAACTTTGGTCATAACTAGTTTATTTTATTCAAAACATCATATCAAAACACTAGGGTATTTGGCCTTTTATCTCTGTTGACTGTAAAATGCTCAGAAAAATAATTGAATGTCTTCTATTTTTTGGGTCAACCTGTATATGTACGTATATATTCATATATATATATACAAATATACATATATATACATATATATATACATATATATGTATATATATACATATATATATACATATATATATACACATATATATATACATATATACATATATATATATACATATATATTTATTTATTTATATACATACACACACATATATATATATACATATCTCTCTGTCTCTCTGTCTCTGTCTCTGTCTGTCTGTCTGTCTGTCTGTTTGTCTCTCTCTCTCTCTCCCTCTCTCTCTCTCTCTCTCTATCTCTCTCTCTGTCTCTCTCTCGGGTAGTCCATTGATTTCGGCGCTGACGCACAGGTCGGTTAGTGTCCGCATCGAAGATGCGATGTGAGTCCGATCGGAGCTCTGCAATAGCAGTCGCAGATGTGACACCGGAAATCTGTGTAGTGGCGCCCATAGTTGCACTCGTTTTGCTTCACAAGCTTTGATCTTAAATGGCATCTCCAAACTATCTGATCATCAGCTTTTCTCCTCCAGTCGTTGAGTTTGTTCTTGAACACGTCTTTATAGCGCAGTTTCGATGTACCTTCTTTGAGCTCCCCCACAAAACTGCTTTTGGTAGTCTGTTGTCTGACATGCGTGTGACATGTCCTATCGATCTCAGTTTGTTTGCTACAATTATTTTTTCAGCACTAGGAATTTTAACCTTTTCTAGTACTTCAAAATTCGATACATGGTCTTTCCAAGAGACACCCAGTAGATGTCGGGGGTGCCTGTATTGTACCAGTTTTAATCTCTTGAAGTGACATCTGTATAGAGTCCAGGTTTTTGAGCTGTACAG
>NC_136492.1:41387223-41622406 GCF_053919585.1 Euprymna scolopes
AAATATTTGTAAAAAAATTTGTTTTAATAAACGATACAAAGAAAATGTTTTGAAAAAAGTGATTTAAGTTTTTTTTTGCATTAGTTTAAACATTTGTCACGCATCAATATATAAAAAATGTTAATACAAACAAAATCGATACAATTTTACGTTATGCTCAGGAAAACCTTCCCTTTCATAATACATACCTATGCTTGGGAAAAGTTATTTAAAGTCAAATTTCAAGTTTAAAGGCAAAACGTTTCAATTTTATTTTTGTCGCTGGTTTTGTAAATATTTTGCTCTGATACTATATAATTTACAATAATGGCTTCCTTTTTTATTATAAAATGATATTTAATATCTGTATGCTTAGATTTTTCATGAATCATTGTGTTCCGCACTAAGACTATGCTGGTTTGATTACCGCAATTAATTACTGCGAGAATTTTAGTTTATTCTGGTTCTAAAACAGTCTTTAGAATAGCTTTCAGGGGTAGCGCTTCTTGCGCAGTATGTATGAGTGCAATGATTTCAGTCTCACACGTAGAGATACAATCTGCTGCTTTTTAGATTTCCATAAAAACAATTTTTGATAGTTTAAAACAATATCCAGATATACTTTTTCGATCTTCATAGTTTCCCCAATCTGAAAAACCTTCTAATTCTAGGGACTTGTTGATTTTCTAAATACTAAATGCTGTTCCTTAGTTCCTCTTAAATAGCGAAGGAATTGTTTAGTTCTGTTTAAATACTTCATTGTTGATCTTGATAATTTTTATAATAGTTCTGTTACTATGTACCATGTGTTAAGTCTCGTAGCAATCATTAAGTATACAAGGCTTCATGGTTAACATCAAGTCGGGCCAAGATCATAGTGTAGTATCTGTTCTGATGTTACACTTCATTTTTTGTTAGTGGAGGATAAAACCTTCGTGACTGAAACAAGTTTTATTTTTGTTCCTATCCGGAGTGTCCATTTTTGGGTAATATGAACTTCAGTCTATTGGGCCATTTAAATAAAAAAAACATTACATCCATTTGATGAATGTTAAGGATATATTGCGATGCGATTTGCAATAAAATTCTGATTGTCGTTAGATTTGCAGTCGGTGGAAAGGTAGAAAAATATTTGTCGTCGGTGGAAAGGTAGAAAAATATTTGTAGTAAGTGGAAAGGTAGAAAAATATTTGTCGTCGGTGGAAAGGTAGAAAAATATTTGTCGTCGGTGGAATGGTAGAAAAATATTTGTTGTCGGTGGAAAGGTAGAAAAATATTTGTAGTAAGTGGAATGGTAGAAAAATATTTGTCGTCGGTGGAAAGGTAGAAAAATATTTGTCGTCGGTGGAATGGTAGAAAAATATTTGTCGTCGGTGGAAAGGTAGAAAAATATTTGTAGTAAGTTGAAAGGTAGAAAAATATTTGTCGTCGGTGGAAAGGTAGAAAAATATTTGTAGTAAGTGGAATGGTAGAAAAATATTTGTCGTCGGTGGAAAGGTAGAAAAATATTTGTAGTAAGTGGAATGGTAGAAAAATATTTGTTGTCGGTGGAAAGGTAGTAAAATATTTGTCGTCGGTGGAAAGGTAGAAAAATATTTGTCGTCGGTGGAATGGTAGAAAAATATTTGTTGTCGGTGGAAAGGTAGAAAAATATTTGTAGTAAGTGGAATGGTAGAAAAATATTTGTCGTCGGTGGAAAGGTAGAAAAATATTTGTCGTCGGTGGAATGGTAGAAAAATATTTGTCGTCGGTGGAAAGGTAGAAAAATATTTGTAGTAAGTGGAAAGGTAGAAAAATATTTGTCGTCGGTGGAAAGGTAGAAAAATATTTGTAGTAAGTGGAATGGTAGAAAAATATTTGTTGTCGGTGGAAAGGTAGAAAAATATTTGTCGTCGGTGGAAAGGTAGAAAAATATTTGTAGTAAGTGGAATGGTAGAAAAATATTTGTAGTAAGTGGAAAGGTAGAAAAATATTTGTAGTAAGTGGAAAGGTAGAAAAATATTTGTAGTAAGTGGAAAGGTAGAAAAATATTTGTAGTAAGTGGAAAGGTAGAAAAATATTTGTCGTCGGTGGAAAGGTAGAAAAATATTTGTAGTAAGTGGAAAGGTAGAAAAATATTTGTAGTAAGTGGAATGGTAGAAAAATATTTGTAGTAAGTGGAAAGGTAGAAAAATATTTGTCGTCGGTGGAAAGGTAGAAAAATATTTGTAGTAAGTGGAATGGTAGAAAAATATTTGTAGTAAATGGAAAGGTAGAAAAATATTTGTCGTCGGTGGAAAGAGAGAAAAATATTTGTAGTAAGTGGAATGGTAGAAAAATATTTGTCGTCGGTGGAAAGGTAGAAAAATATTTGTAGTAAGTGGAAAGGTAGAAAAATATTTGTAGTAAGTGGAAAGGTAGAAAAATATTTGTCGTCGGTGGAAAGGTAGAAAAATATTTGTAGTAAGTGGAAAGGTAGAAAAATATTTGTAGTAAGTGGAATGGTAGAAAAATATTTGTAGTAAGTGGAAAGGTAGAAAAATATTTGTAGTAAGTGGAATGGTAGAAAAATATTTGTAGTAAGTGGAAAGGTAGAAAAATATTTGTAGTAAGTGGAAAGGTAGAAAAATATTTGTTGTCGGTGGAAAGGTAGAAAAATATTTGTAGTAAGTGGAATGGTAGAAAAATATTTGTCGTCGGTGGAAAGGTAGAAAAATATTTGTAGTAAGTGGAAAAGTTGAAAAATATTTGTAGTAAGTGGAAAGGTAGAAAAATATTTGTCGTCGGTGGAAAGGTAGAAAAATATTTGTAGTAAGTGGAATGGTAGAAAAATATTTGTAGTAAGTGGAATGGTAGAAAAATATTTGTAGTAAGTGGAAAGGTAGAAAAATATTTGTAGTAAGTGGAATGGTAGAAAAATATTTGTAGTAAATGGAAAGGTAGAAAAATATTTGTAGTAAGTGGAATGGTAGAAAAATATTTGTAGTAAGTCGAAAGGTAGAAACATATTTGTCGTCGGTGGAAAGGTAGAAAAATATTTGTCGTCGGTGGAAAGGTAGAAAAATATTTGTAGTAAGTGGAAAGGTAGAAAAATATTTGTAGTAAGTGGAAAGGTAGAAAAATATTTGTAGTAAGTGGAATGGTAGAAAAATATTTGTAGTAAGTGGAATGGTAGAAAAATATTTGTAGTAAGTGGAATGGTAGAAAAATATTTGTAGTAAGTAGAAAGGTAGAAAAATATTTGTAGTAAGTGGAATGGTAGAAAAATATTTGTAGTAAGTGGAAAGGTAGAAAAATATTTGTAGTAAGTGGAATCGTAGAAAAATATTTGTAGTAAGTCGAAAGGTAGAAACATATTTGTCGTCGGTGGAAAGGTAGAAAAATATTTGTCGTCGGTGGAAAGGTAGAAAAATATTTGTCGTCGGTGGAAAGGTAGAAAAATATTTGTAGTAAGTGGAATGGTAGAAAAATATTTGTAGTAAGTGGAAAGGTAGAAAAATATTTGTCGTCGGTGGAAAGGTAGAAAAATATTTGTAGTAAGTGGAAAGGTAGAAAAATATTTGTAGTAAGTGGAATGGTAGAAAAATATTTGTAGTAAGTGGAATGGTAGAAAAATATTTGTAGTAAGTGGAAAGGTAGAAAAATATTTGTCGTCGGTGGAAAGGTAGAAAAATATTTGTAGTAAGTGGAAAGGTAGAAAAATATTTGTCGTCGGTGGAAAGGTAGAAAAATATTTGTAGTAAGTGGAAAGGTAGAAAAATATTTGTAGTAAGTGGAAAGGTAGAAAAATATTTGTAGTAAGTGGAAACGTAGAAAAATATTTGTCGTCGGTGGAAAGGTAGAAAAATACTTGTCGTCGGTGGAAAGGTAGAAAAATATTTGTAGTAAGTGGAAAGGTAGAAAAATATTTGTAGTAAGTGGAAAGGTAGAAAAATATTTGTCGTCGGTGGAAAGGTAGAAAAATATTTGTAGTAAGTGGAAAGGTAGAAAAATATTTGTAGTAAGTGGAATGGTAGAAAAATATTTGTAGTAAGTGGAATGGTAGAAAAATATTTGTAGTAAGTGGAATGGTAGAAAAATATTTGTAGTAAGTGGAAAGGTAGAAAAATATTTGTAGTAAGTGGAAAGGTAGAAAAATATTTGTAGTACGTGGAAAGGTAGAAAAATATTTGTCGTCGGTGGAAAGGTAGAAAAATATTTGTAGTAAGTGGAAAGGTAGAAAAATATTTGTAGTAAGTGGAAAGGTAGAAAAATATTTGTCGTCGGTGGAAAGGTAGAAAAATATTTGTAGTAAGTGGAAAGGTAGAAAAATATTTGTAGTAAGTGGAAAGGTAGAAAAATATTTGTAGTAAGTGGAAAGGTAGAAAAATATTTGTCGTCGGTGGAAAGGTAGAAAAATATTTGTAGTAAGTGGAAAGGTAGAAAAATATTTGTAGTAAGTGGAAAGGTAGAAAAATATTTGTAGTAAGTGGAAAGGTAGAAAAATATTTGTCGTCGGTGGAAAGGTAGAAAAATATTTGTAGTAAGTGGAAAGGTAGAAAAATATTTGTAGTAAGTGGAAAGGTAGAAAAATATTTGTCGTCGGTGGAAAGGTAGAAAAATATTTGTAGTAAGTGGAAAGGTAGAAAAATATTTGTAGTAAGTGGAAAGGTAGAAAAATATTTGTCGTCGGTGGAAAGGTAGAAAAATATTTGTAGTAAGTGGAAAGGTAGAAAAATATTTGTAGTAAGTGGAAAGGTAGAAAAATATTTGTAGTAAGTGGAAAGGTAGAAAAATATTTGTCGTCGGTGAAAAGGTAGAAAAATATTTGTAGTAAGTGGAAAGGTAGAAAAATATTTGTCGTCGGTGGAAAGGTAGAAAAATATTTGTAGTAAGTGGAAAGGTAGAAAAATATTTGTAGTAAGTGGAAAGGTAGAAAAATATTTGTAGTAAGTGGAAAGGTAGAAAAATATTTGTAGTAAGTGGAATGGTAGAAGAATATTTGTAGTAAGTGGAATGGTAGAAAAATATTTGTAGTAAGTTGAATGGTAGAAAAATATTTGTAATAAGTGGAATGGTAGAAAAATATTTGTAGTAAGTGGAAAGGTAGAAAAATATTTGTCGTCGGTGGAAAGGTAGAAAAATATTTGTAGTAAGTGGAAAGGTAGAAAAATATTTGTAGTAAGTGGAAAGGTAGAAAAATATTTGTCGTCGGTGGAAAGGTAGAAAAATATTTGTAGTAAGTGTAAAGGTAGAAAAATATTTGTAGTAAGTGGAAAGGTAGAAAAATATTTGTAGTAAGTGGAAAGGTAGAAAAATATTTGTCGTCGGTGAAAAGGTAGAAAAATATTTGTAGTAAGTGGAAAGGTAGAAAAATATTTGTAGTAAGTGAAATGGTAGAAAAATATTTTTAGTAAGTGGAAAGGTAGAAAAATATTTGTAGTAAGTGGAAAGGTAGAAAAATATTTGTAGTAAGTGGAAAGGTAGAAAAATATTTGTAGTAAGTGGAAAGGTAGAAAAATATTTGTAGTAAGTGGAAAGGTAGAAAAATATTTGTCGTCGGTGGAAAGGTAGAAAAATATTTGTAGTAAGTGGAAAGGTAGAAAAATATTTGTAGTAAGTGGAAAGGTAGAAAAATATTTGTAGTAAGTGGAAAGGTAGAAAAATATTTGTAGTAAGTGGAAAGGTAGAAAAATATTCGTAGTAAGTGGAAAGGTAGAAAAATATTTGTAGTAAGTGGAATGGTAGAAAAATATTTGTAGTAAGTGGAATGGTAGAAAAATATTTGTAGTAAGTGGAAAGGTAGAAAAATATTTGTAGTAAGTGGAAAGGTAGAAAAATATTTGTAGTAAGTGGAAAGGTAGAAAAATATTTGTCGTCGATGGAAAGGTAGAAAAATATTTGTAGTAAGTGGAATGGTAGAAAAATATTTGTCGTCGGTGGAAAGGTAGAAAAATATTTGTAGTAATTGGAAAGGTAGAAAAATATTTGTTGTCGGTGGAAAGGTAGAAAAATATTTGTTGTCGGTGGAAAGGTAGAAAAATATTTGTTGTCGGTGGAAAGGTAGAAAAATATTTGTTGTCGGTGGAAAGGTAGAAAAATATTTGTTGTCGGTGGAAAGGTAGAAAAATATTTGTTGTCGGTGGAAAGGTAGAAAAATATTTGTCGTCGGTGGAAAGGTAGAAAAATATTTGTAGTAAGTGGAAAGGTAGAAAAATATTTGTAGTAAGTGGAAAGGTAGAAAAATATTTGTTGTCGGTGGAAAGGTAGAAAAATATTTGTTGTCGGTGGAAAGGTAGAAAAATATTTGTAGTAAGTGGAATGGTAGAAAAATATTTGTAGTAAGTGGAAAGGTAGAAAAATATTTGTAGTAAGTGGAAAGGTAGAAAAATATTTGTCGTCGGTGGAAAGGTAGAAAAATATTTGTAGTAAGTGGAAAGGTAGAAAAATATTTGTCGTCGGTGGAAAGGTAGAAAAATATTTGTAGTAAGTGGAAAGGTAGAAAAATATTTGTAGTAAGTGGAAAGGTAGAAAAATATTTGTCGTCGGTGGAAAGGTAGAAAAATATTTGTAGTAAGTGGAAAGGTAGAAAAATATTTGTAGTAAGTGGAAAGGTAGAAAAATATTTGTAGTAAGTGGAAAGGTAGAAAAATATTTGTCGTCGGTGAAAAGGTAGAAAAATATTTGTAGTAAGTGGAAAGGTAGAAAAATATTTGTAGTAAGTGGAAAGGTAGAAAAATATTTGTAGTAAGTGGAAAGGTAGAAAAATATTTGTAGTAAGTGGAATGGTAGAAGAATATTTGTAGTAAGTGGAATGGTAGAAAAATATTTGTAGTAAGTGGAATGGTAGAAAAATATTTGTAATAAGTGGAATGGTAGAAAAATATTTGTAGTAAGTGGAAAGGTAGAAAAATATTTGTCGTCGGTGGAAAGGTAGAAAAATATTTGTAGTAAGTGGAAAGGTAGAAAAATATTTGTAGTAAGTGGAAAGGTAGAAAAATATTTGTCGTCGGTGGAAAGGTAGAAAAATATTTGTAGTAAGTGGAAAGGTAGAAAAATATTTGTAGTAAGTGGAAAGGTAGAAAAATATTTGTAGTAAGTGGAAAGGTAGAAAAATATTTGTCGTCGGTGAAAAGGTAGAAAAATATTTGTAGTAAGTGGAAAGGTAGAAAAATATTTGTCGTCGGTGGAAAGGTAGAAAAATATTTGTAGTAAGTGGAAAGGTAGAAAAATATTTGTAGTAAGTGGAAAGGTAGAAAAATATTTGTAGTAAGTGGAAAGGTAGAAAAATATTTGTAGTAAGTGGAATGGTAGAAGAATATTTGTAGTAAGTGGAATGGTAGAAAAATATTTGTAGTAAGTTGAATGGTAGAAAAATATTTGTAATAAGTGGAATGGTAGAAAAATATTTGTAGTAAGTGGAAAGGTAGAAAAATATTTGTCGTCGGTGGAAAGGTAGAAAAATATTTGTAGTAAGTGGAAAGGTAGAAAAATATTTGTAGTAAGTGGAAAGGTAGAAAAATATTTGTCGTCGGTGGAAAGGTAGAAAAATATTTGTAGTAAGTGTAAAGGTAGAAAAATATTTGTAGTAAGTGGAAAGGTAGAAAAATATTTGTAGTAAGTGGAAAGGTAGAAAAATATTTGTCGTCGGTGAAAAGGTAGAAAAATATTTGTAGTAAGTGGAAAGGTAGAAAAATATTTGTAGTAAGTGAAATGGTAGAAAAATATTTTTAGTAAGTGGAAAGGTAGAAAAATATTTGTAGTAAGTGGAAAGGTAGAAAAATATTTGTAGTAAGTGGAAAGGTAGAAAAATATTTGTAGTAAGTGGAAAGGTAGAAAAATATTTGTAGTAAGTGGAAAGGTAGAAAAATATTTGTCGTCGGTGGAAAGGTAGAAAAATATTTGTAGTAAGTGGAAAGGTAGAAAAATATTTGTAGTAAGTGGAAAGGTAGAAAAATATTTGTAGTAAGTGGAAAGGTAGAAAAATATTTGTAGTAAGTGGAAAGGTAGAAAAATATTCGTAGTAAGTGGAAAGGTAGAAAAATATTTGTAGTAAGTGGAATGGTAGAAAAATATTTGTAGTAAGTGGAATGGTAGAAAAATATTTGTAGTAAGTGGAAAGGTAGAAAAATATTTGTAGTAAGTGGAAAGGTAGAAAAATATTTGTAGTAAGTGGAAAGGTAGAAAAATATTTGTCGTCGATGGAAAGGTAGAAAAATATTTGTAGTAAGTGGAATGGTAGAAAAATATTTGTCGTCGGTGGAAAGGTAGAAAAATATTTGTAGTAATTGGAAAGGTAGAAAAATATTTGTTGTCGGTGGAAAGGTAGAAAAATATTTGTTGTCGGTGGAAAGGTAGAAAAATATTTGTTGTCGGTGGAAAGGTAGAAAAATATTTGTTGTCGGTGGAAAGGTAGAAAAATATTTGTTGTCGGTGGAAAGGTAGAAAAATATTTGTTGTCGGTGGAAAGGTAGAAAAATATTTGTTGTCGGTGGAAAGGTAGAAAAATATTTGTAGTAAGTGGAAAGGTAGAAAAATATTTGTAGTAAGTGGAAAGGTAGAAAAATATTTGTTGTCGGTGGAAAGGTAGAAAAATATTTGTTGTCGGTGGAAAGGTAGAAAAATATTTGTAGTAAGTGGAATGGTAGAAAAATATTTGTAGTAAGTGGAAAGGTAGAAAAATATTTGTAGTAAGTGGAAAGGTAGAAAAATATTTGTCGTCGGTGGAAAGGTAGAAAAATATTTGTAGTAAGTGGAAAGGTAGAAAAATATTTGTAGTAAGTGGAAAGGTAGAAAAATATTTGTCGTCGGTGGAAAGGTAGAAAAATATTTGTAGTAAGTGGAAAGGTAGAAAAATATTTGTAGTAAGTGGAAAGGTAGAAAAATATTTGTCGTCGGTGGAAAGGTAGAAAAATATTTGTAGTAAGTGGAAAGGTAGAAAAATATTTGTAGTAAGTGGAAAGGTAGAAAAATATTTGTAGTAAGTGGAAAGGTAGAAAAATATTTGTCGTCGGTGAAAAGGTAGAAAAATATTTGTAGTAAGTGGAAAGGTAGAAAAATATTTGTAGTAAGTGGAAAGGTAGAAAAATATTTGTAGTAAGTGGAAAGGTAGAAAAATATTTGTAGTAAGTGAAATGGTAGAAGAATATTTGTAGTAAGTGGAATGGTAGAAAAATATTTGTAGTAAGTGGAATGGTAGAAAAATATTTGTAATAAGTGGAATGGTAGAAAAATATTTGTAGTAAGTGGAAAGGTAGAAAAATATTTGTCGTCGGTGGAAAGGTAGAAAAATATTTGTAGTAAGTGGAAAGGTAGAAAAATATTTGTAGTAAGTGGAAAGGTAGAAAAATATTTGTCGTCGGTGGAAAGGTAGAAAAATATTTGTAGTAAGTGTAAAGGTAGAAAAATATTTGTAGTAAGTTGAAAGGTAGAAAAATATTTGTAGTAAGTGGAAAGGTAGAAAAATACTTGTCGTCGGTGGAAAGGTAGAAAAATATTTGTAGTAAGTGGAAAGGTAGAAAAATATTTGTAGTAAGTGGAAAGGTAGAAAAATATTTGTCGTCGGTGGAAAGGTAGAAAAATATTTGTAGTAAGTGGAAAGGTAGAAAAATATTTGTAGTAAGTGGAATGGTAGAAAAATATTTGTAGTAAGTGGAATGGTAGAAAAATATTTGTAGTAAGTGGAATGGTAGAAAAATATTTGTAGTAAGTGGAAAGGTAGAAAAATATTTGTAGTAAGTGGAAAGGTAGAAAAATATTTGTAGTACGTGGAAAGGTAGAAAAATATTTGTCGTCGGTGGAAAGGTAGAAAAATATTTGTAGTAAGTGGAAAGGTAGAAAAATATTTGTAGTAAGTGGAAAGGTAGAAAAATATTTGTCGTCGGTGGAAAGGTAGAAAAATATTTGTAGTAAGTGGAAAGGTAGAAAAATATTTGTAGTAAGTGGAAAGGTAGAAAAATATTTGTAGTAAGTGGAAAGGTAGAAAAATATTTGTCGTCGGTGGAAAGGTAGAAAAATATTTGTAGTAAGTGGAAAGGTAGAAAAATATTTGTAGTAAGTGGAAAGGTAGAAAAATATTTGTAGTAAGTGGAAAGGTAGAAAAATATTTGTCGTCGGTGGAAAGGTAGAAAAATATTTGTAGTAAGTGGAAAGGTAGAAAAATATTTGTAGTAAGTGGAAAGGTAGAAAAATATTTGTCGTCGGTGGAAAGGTAGAAAAATATTTGTAGTAAGTGGAAAGGTAGAAAAATATTTGTAGTAAGTGGAAAGGTAGAAAAATATTTGTCGTCGGTGGAAAGGTAGAAAAATATTTGTAGTAAGTGGAAAGGTAGAAAAATATTTGTAGTAAGTGGAAAGGTAGAAAAATATTTGTAGTAAGTGGAAAGGTAGAAAAATATTTGTCGTCGGTGAAAAGGTAGAAAAATATTTGTAGTAAGTGGAAAGGTAGAAAAATATTTGTCGTCGGTGGAAAGGTAGAAAAATATTTGTAGTAAGTGGAAAGGTAGAAAAATATTTGTAGTAAGTGGAAAGGTAGAAAAATATTTGTAGTAAGTGGAAAGGTAGAAAAATATTTGTAGTAAGTGGAATGGTAGAAGAATATTTGTAGTAAGTGGAATGGTAGAAAAATATTTGTAGTAAGTTGAATGGTAGAAAAATATTTGTAATAAGTGGAATGGTAGAAAAATATTTGTAGTAAGTGGAAAGGTAGAAAAATATTTGTCGTCGGTGGAAAGGTAGAAAAATATTTGTAGTAAGTGGAAAGGTAGAAAAATATTTGTAGTAAGTGGAAAGGTAGAAAAATATTTGTCGTCGGTGGAAAGGTAGAAAAATATTTGTAGTAAGTGTAAAGGTAGAAAAATATTTGTAGTAAGTGGAAAGGTAGAAAAATATTTGTAGTAAGTGGAAAGGTAGAAAAATATTTGTCGTCGGTGAAAAGGTAGAAAAATATTTGTAGTAAGTGGAAAGGTAGAAAAATATTTGTAGTAAGTGAAATGGTAGAAAAATATTTTTAGTAAGTGGAAAGGTAGAAAAATATTTGTAGTAAGTGGAAAGGTAGAAAAATATTTGTAGTAAGTGGAAAGGTAGAAAAATATTTGTAGTAAGTGGAAAGGTAGAAAAATATTTGTAGTAAGTGGAAAGGTAGAAAAATATTTGTCGTCGGTGGAAAGGTAGAAAAATATTTGTAGTAAGTGGAAAGGTAGAAAAATATTTGTAGTAAGTGGAAAGGTAGAAAAATATTTGTAGTAAGTGGAAAGGTAGAAAAATATTTGTAGTAAGTGGAAAGGTAGAAAAATATTCGTAGTAAGTGGAAAGGTAGAAAAATATTTGTAGTAAGTGGAATGGTAGAAAAATATTTGTAGTAAGTGGAATGGTAGAAAAATATTTGTAGTAAGTGGAAAGGTAGAAAAATATTTGTAGTAAGTGGAAAGGTAGAAAAATATTTGTAGTAAGTGGAAAGGTAGAAAAATATTTGTCGTCGATGGAAAGGTAGAAAAATATTTGTAGTAAGTGGAATGGTAGAAAAATATTTGTCGTCGGTGGAAAGGTAGAAAAATATTTGTAGTAATTGGAAAGGTAGAAAAATATTTGTTGTCGGTGGAAAGGTAGAAAAATATTTGTTGTCGGTGGAAAGGTAGAAAAATATTTGTTGTCGGTGGAAAGGTAGAAAAATATTTGTTGTCGGTGGAAAGGTAGAAAAATATTTGTTGTCGGTGGAAAGGTAGAAAAATATTTGTTGTCGGTGGAAAGGTAGAAAAATATTTGTCGTCGGTGGAAAGGTAGAAAAATATTTGTAGTAAGTGGAAAGGTAGAAAAATATTTGTAGTAAGTGGAAAGGTAGAAAAATATTTGTTGTCGGTGGAAAGGTAGAAAAATATTTGTTGTCGGTGGAAAGGTAGAAAAATATTTGTAGTAAGTGGAATGGTAGAAAAATATTTGTAGTAAGTGGAAAGGTAGAAAAATATTTGTAGTAAGTGGAAAGGTAGAAAAATATTTGTCGTCGGTGGAAAGGTAGAAAAATATTTGTAGTAAGTGGAAAGGTAGAAAAATATTTGTCGTCGGTGGAAAGGTAGAAAAATATTTGTAGTAAGTGGAAAGGTAGAAAAATATTTGTAGTAAGTGGAAAGGTAGAAAAATATTTGTCGTCGGTGGAAAGGTAGAAAAATATTTGTAGTAAGTGGAAAGGTAGAAAAATATTTGTAGTAAGTGGAAAGGTAGAAAAATATTTGTAGTAAGTGGAAAGGTAGAAAAATATTTGTCGTCGGTGAAAAGGTAGAAAAATATTTGTAGTAAGTGGAAAGGTAGAAAAATATTTGTAGTAAGTGGAAAGGTAGAAAAATATTTGTAGTAAGTGGAAAGGTAGAAAAATATTTGTAGTAAGTGGAATGGTAGAAGAATATTTGTAGTAAGTGGAATGGTAGAAAAATATTTGTAGTAAGTGGAATGGTAGAAAAATATTTGTAATAAGTGGAATGGTAGAAAAATATTTGTAGTAAGTGGGAAGGTAGAAAAATATTTGTCGTCGGTGGAAAGGTAGAAAAATATTTGTAGTAAGTGGAAAGGTAGAAAAATATTTGTAGTAAGTGGAAAGGTAGAAAAATATTTGTCGTCGGTGGAAAGGTAGAAAAATATTTGTAGTAAGTGGAAAGGTAGAAAAATATTTGTAGTAAGTGGAAAGGTAGAAAAATATTTGTAGTAAGTGGAAAGGTAGAAAAATATTTGTCGTCGGTGAAAAGGTAGAAAAATATTTGTAGTAAGTGGAAAGGTAGAAAAATATTTGTCGTCGGTGGAAAGGTAGAAAAATATTTGTAGTAAGTGGAAAGGTAGAAAAATATTTGTAGTAAGTGGAAAGGTAGAAAAATATTTGTAGTAAGTGGAAAGGTAGAAAAATATTTGTAGTAAGTGGAATGGTAGAAGAATATTTGTAGTAAGTGGAATGGTAGAAAAATATTTGTAGTAAGTTGAATGGTAGAAAAATATTTGTAATAAGTGGAATGGTAGAAAAATATTTGTAGTAAGTGGAAAGGTAGAAAAATATTTGTCGTCGGTGGAAAGGTAGAAAAATATTTGTAGTAAGTGGAAAGGTAGAAAAATATTTGTAGTAAGTGGAAAGGTAGAAAAATATTTGTCGTCGGTGGAAAGGTAGAAAAATATTTGTAGTAAGTGTAAAGGTAGAAAAATATTTGTAGTAAGTGGAAAGGTAGAAAAATATTTGTAGTAAGTGGAAAGGTAGAAAAATATTTGTCGTCGGTGAAAAGGTAGAAAAATATTTGTAGTAAGTGGAAAGGTAGAAAAATATTTGTAGTAAGTGAAATGGTAGAAAAATATTTTTAGTAAGTGGAAAGGTAGAAAAATATTTGTAGTAAGTGGAAAGGTAGAAAAATATTTGTAGTAAGTGGAAAGGTAGAAAAATATTTGTAGTAAGTGGAAAGGTAGAAAAATATTTGTAGTAAGTGGAAAGGTAGAAAAATATTTGTCGTCGGTGGAAAGGTAGAAAAATATTTGTAGTAAGTGGAAAGGTAGAAAAATATTTGTAGTAAGTGGAAAGGTAGAAAAATATTTGTAGTAAGTGGAAAGGTAGAAAAATATTTGTAGTAAGTGGAAAGGTAGAAAAATATTCGTAGTAAGTGGAAAGGTAGAAAAATATTTGTAGTAAGTGGAATGGTAGAAAAATATTTGTAGTAAGTGGAATGGTAGAAAAATATTTGTAGTAAGTGGAAAGGTAGAAAAATATTTGTAGTAAGTGGAAAGGTAGAAAAATATTTGTAGTAAGTGGAAAGGTAGAAAAATATTTGTCGTCGATGGAAAGGTAGAAAAATATTTGTAGTAAGTGGAATGGTAGAAAAATATTTGTCGTCGGTGGAAAGGTAGAAAAATATTTGTAGTAATTGGAAAGGTAGAAAAATATTTGTTGTCGGTGGAAAGGTAGAAAAATATTTGTTGTCGGTGGAAAGGTAGAAAAATATTTGTTGTCGGTGGAAAGGTAGAAAAATATTTGTTGTCGGTGGAAAGGTAGAAAAATATTTGTTGTCGGTGGAAAGGTAGAAAAATATTTGTTGTCGGTGGAAAGGTAGAAAAATATTTGTTGTCGGTGGAAAGGTAGAAAAATATTTGTAGTAAGTGGAAAGGTAGAAAAATATTTGTAGTAAGTGGAAAGGTAGAAAAATATTTGTTGTCGGTGGAAAGGTAGAAAAATATTTGTTGTCGGTGGAAAGGTAGAAAAATATTTGTAGTAAGTGGAATGGTAGAAAAATATTTGTAGTAAGTGGAAAGGTAGAAAAATATTTGTAGTAAGTGGAAAGGTAGAAAAATATTTGTCGTCGGTGGAAAGGTAGAAAAATATTTGTAGTAAGTGGAAAGGTAGAAAAATATTTGTAGTAAGTGGAAAGGTAGAAAAATATTTGTCGTCGGTGGAAAGGTAGAAAAATATTTGTAGTAAGTGGAAAGGTAGAAAAATATTTGTAGTAAGTGGAAAGGTAGAAAAATATTTGTCGTCGGTGGAAAGGTAGAAAAATATTTGTAGTAAGTGGAAAGGTAGAAAAATATTTGTAGTAAGTGGAAAGGTAGAAAAATATTTGTAGTAAGTGGAAAGGTAGAAAAATATTTGTCGTCGGTGAAAAGGTAGAAAAATATTTGTAGTAAGTGGAAAGGTAGAAAAATATTTGTAGTAAGTGGAAAGGTAGAAAAATATTTGTAGTAAGTGGAAAGGTAGAAAAATATTTGTAGTAAGTGGAATGGTAGAAGAATATTTGTAGTAAGTGGAATGGTAGAAAAATATTTGTAGTAAGTGGAATGGTAGAAAAATATTTGTAATAAGTGGAATGGTAGAAAAATATTTGTAGTAAGTGGAAAGGTAGAAAAATATTTGTCGTCGGTGGAAAGGTAGAAAAATATTTGTAGTAAGTGGAAAGGTAGAAAAATATTTGTAGTAAGTGGAAAGGTAGAAAAATATTTGTCGTCGGTGGAAAGGTAGAAAAATATTTGTAGTAAGTGTAAAGGTAGAAAAATATTTGTAGTAAGTTGAAAGGTAGAAAAATATTTGTAGTAAGTGGAAAGGTAGAAAAATATTTGTCGTCGGTGAAAAGGTAGAAAAATATTTGTAGTAAGTGGAAAGGTAGAAAAATATTTGTAGTAAGTGAAATGGTAGAAAAATATTTTTAGTAAGTGGAAAGGTAGAAAAATATTTGTAGTAAGTGGAAAGGTAGAAAAATATTTGTAGTAAGTGGAAAGGTAGAAAAATATTTGTAGTAAGTGGAAAGGTAGAAAAATATTTGTAGTAAGTGGAAAGGTAGAAAAATATTTGTCGTCGGTGGAAAGGTAGAAAAATATTTGTAGTAAGTGGAAAGGTAGAAAAATATTTGTAGTAAGTGGAAAGGTAGAAAAATATTTGTAGTAAGTGGAAAGGTAGAAAAATATTTGTAGTAAGTGGAAAGGTAGAAAAATATTCGTAGTAAGTGGAAAGGTAGAAAAATATTTGTAGTAAGTGGAATGGTAGAAAAATATTTGTAGTAAGTGGAATGGTAGAAAAATATTTGTAGTAAGTGGAAAGGTAGAAAAATATTTGTAGTAAGTGGAAAGGTAGAAAAATATTTGTAGTAAGTGGAAAGGTAGAAAAATATTTGTCGTCGATGGAAAGGTAGAAAAATATTTGTAGTAAGTGGAATGGTAGAAAAATATTTGTCGTCGGTGGAAAGGTAGAAAAATATTTGTAGTAATTGGAAAGGTAGAAAAATATTTGTTGTCGGTGGAAAGGTAGAAAAATATTTGTTGTCGGTGGAAAGGTAGAAAAATATTTGTTGTCGGTGGAAAGGTAGAAAAATATTTGTTGTCGGTGGAAAGGTAGAAAAATATTTGTTGTCGGTGGAAAGGTAGAAAAATATTTGTTGTCGGTGGAAAGGTAGAAAAATATTTGTTGTCGGTGGAAAGGTAGAAAAATATTTGTAGTAAGTGGAAAGGTAGAAAAATATTTGTAGTAAGTGGAAAGGTAGAAAAATATTTGTTGTCGGTGGAAAGGTAGAAAAATATTTGTTGTCGGTGGAAAGGTAGAAAAATATTTGTAGTAAGTGGAAAGGTAGAAAAATATTTGTAGTAAGTGGAATGGTAGAAAAATATTTGTAGTAAGTGGAATGGTAGAAAAATATTTGTAGTAAGTGGAAAGGTAGAAAAATATTTGTAGTAAGTGGAAAGGTAGAAAATATTTGCAGTCGGTGGAATGGTAGAAAAATATTTGTAGTAAGTGGAAAGGTAGACAAATATTTGTCGTCGGTGAAAAGGTAGAAAAATATTCTATACCGTAAATCTGAGAGTATCCTTTAGCAACAAATCTAGCTTGGTACTGTTCTACGCCTGATGCTGTAGTCTGTTTTTTGTTTTCATCTTAAAGAAATGACATGTATATCCTTTGGGAGAGGCACTACTGAAAAGGCATTATTTTCTGTTAAAGCATCTATTTCGCTTTCCAATATTATTTTCCATTGCTGACAATGTTCTGAATTAATTACCTTGTTAAAGTTTTTTGGCGTATTATCCATGGAATAGCAATGATAATCTTGATAATCTTGGAAATTGTCGACCACAATAAAAATGGGTCGTCTTTTACTTCTTTTCGGGTAATGTTTTTAACATAAGAATCATTGCTGGCATCATTATTAATATTCTTGTTTTCTTCAATGGCGACTTCATTTTCTTCATTTATTTCATAAATTTAGAGAAATATTAATTCATCCACGTTATATGATGGATTTTCGTCATTGAAATTAACCGTACATGTGAATTTTACGCATCCGATTCTTTTTATTTGATTTTTCTCTGGAAAAATACTAAGTAGACTGGGCTGCTTTTATTGCACGCAAGGAATATACAACAACCAGTTTTGATATTTAATTTGGTTTTCTTATCTATAAATGCGAAGCAAGTTGAACCAAATACATGCATTTTGCTTAATTTTTGCTTTCTACTATAGAAAGCTTCCTATGAGGTTTTAGATAATCTTTTGTTAAAGCACTGGTTGCGTATATATGCAACAGTCATACGTGCATACATCCAGAGGTTTTGGGGGGAGAAAAACGAAAAAAAACGAAAAATAAAAATGCTTTTGTAGACCGCTCGTGAAAACTTCATGTAATAATAGCATAAACGAGGGCGATGAGTTGGCACAAAATAGTGCGAGGGTTCAGGGGTTAATACTATGCAAACGGTAAATTTGCAACGGCTTTGAATATCAGATTCGTTGTCAGCGGCCCCAAAACCCTAAAAAAAAATATTGGTCGGTGTTCTGTTGTAGTTAAAGTAAACATTTACCCATTACATTTTTCTGCTGGTCGCCATGGAACTCAACGCCCAAGGAGTACCTTTATTTTCATTGCGTCAACCACATTCGACAACTTATTGATATCTGGAATATTGCAGCGCTCAAGAATTTTATGTCATTTTAAATCATGGCAGGCGGTTTTCTATGGGACTATGCTGTTTAAATAATATAGTCTTCCATTTTTCTTTAATATCATTCATTCGGGTACACCAGTTTTGATTTATTAGGGATAATGTTTATATTTGCACATTATTTAGTGGCGGCTTGTACAGAAAATATATTGTTTAAATTTTGGAATCCAAAAAACGTTTTACAGAATACAGAAACAAAGTTCACCTTTATTATCCCTTAGCGAGATTTTCAAAACGATATTATTTACTCGACTGCCGTCGGCTAGCTCTACAAAGTGACTCTGAGGGTTAAAGTTGGGATCCAAATTGATAAAATCTGATTCCTTAGTAATTACATGTGCCGTCACCCCACAATTGACAAGAGAGTTGTTACTGTTTGTTGAAGCGTCAAACGTACATGAAAATAAAAAAGTATGTTCGCTAACAAAGCTTTCCACATTTTTAATAGAGTCCCCTTTAAAATTTTGGCATCTATATTGGAAACTCTTGTGATTTGGAAAGGCTGCGGTTTTTATTCGAGATGAAGGTATAATTTAATTTTGGTGTTTTTAAATGGGCATTTTTAAATTTCATATTTGTAGATTCGTTTTGTTTTTTCTGTAATCATTTTCTCAGTTTCCTCGTAACTCCTAAATGCTACCTTGAATTTACTAATGGGTTTTTCTTTCTGGGTTATCGCGGTGGAAAACGGCTTAAACTCACTCGGCAACCGTTTCAGGACCATGGAGATTAACAGACTGTCACTAATAACTTCGCCAGACATTTTTAATGAATTTCCTGTTGTTTCGGCCCTTATAATATAATCTGTAATCGTCTCGGCTTCCATACGTTTTAAAAGATGTCAGTTCAGTATATAAAGAGATATATTTGGGGTTTCCTTTCGATAAATAATGCTCTCTTAATATGTTCAATGCTTTGCACCATCGTCCAAGGCTTCTCACATTACCAGAGATAGACTTCAGTCATATAAACATTGTATTAATTCCACAAAGACAATTGCATTCTTTTTCAATAAACTCATGGTCGTAGGCCCATAACCTCTTGAATTGAAAGCCATGTTTAATTTTAGAAGAGTCTCCGATGGGTAGCTATTCTATACAAGTCCTGGAGATGAAGAATTTTCAATAGGTAGCTATTCTGTACAAGTTCTGGACTTTATAATTTTGCAAGCAAAAAAGCAAAAGAACCTTTTGGTATTGACACGAAAAAAAATTATGTGCTGGGATCCTAAAAAGATTCAATTTTTATGGAGCAATTCTGGTTTCTCATTTGTTTATAATAGCACGTGAATTAATTCGATTTATCAGTTCCTATCGGCAGTGTTTATAAACAGTCTACCAACTTTCAGGGAGGATACCTCATTATAGATAATAATAAAAATACTGCAACAGCTTTTATTACACCTGGGAGATGGTGGTGGCTTAGTGGTTAATAAAATGGGCTGACAACCTGGGTGTACCAAGTTCGAATCCGGTTCGTTCCACAGACATATTTCACCTAGGATGTTGGCAACCTTCATGTGACCACTCTTATAAATACTCGATGTCTTTCTAGATAGTTCTAACTAGAAAGATATCGAGGAAACCAATGCCAACAATAGAATCATCTGGTTCATATGAGATGAACTAAATTACGTCTCCAATTACACATTGTTATTACTTAGTCATCTCTCTCTCTCTCTCTATGTTTCTTTTTATCTTTGTTTCTCTACCTCTCTATTGCTTCCCCCCTTTCTTGTTTTCTGTATCTTCTCTTTTAGTTGTAATTCTCTTAATTTTGTAGAGTGGAAGTGCGATTGCCGTGACAGGAGCTAGCCATTTTGTTATATGCATGATCTGATTTAAATAAGAAAAAGGTCACCAAAGAAAACGTCCTCTCTACAATAATATAGATATATCATTTTATTTTTACTGGAGCAAGAATACAGGAACAAACAAGTTAGTTGAATTGCTAGGTTGCAGATATTATAGTAGAAATATACTAAAACTAGACTTTTTAGCTTGATAAAGTCGGGCAAAAATTATATCCCGTTGACTACGAATGGGTGCTTTATGCCAGATTTCATGGTTGAATATGGTTACAATATGTGCTCATTTTTGCATTTAATATTAATCCTTATTAATCCTTATAAATTCCTTATTTTGCATCCAACGGATACCACAATACTTAGTTTGCTGCACCTTATCATAATAAAGGCGCATACAAAATTTTAGCCAGATTGGCTTAGTAGTTTTTATAGAAGCCTTCTAGTGTAAATGTGGTATTGTGGTAACTAATCCCTATTCGAATCCCTATTAATCTATAACTTTGCATAAAATACCATAATACTTCGTTCGCTGCACCTTATCAGAACCAAAGTACATACAAAATATCAGACACACCGCACCAGTAGTTTGTGAGAAAAGTTGAGACGAACAGAGAGACATATGATATAGATTCCCTTTGTTTTTTGGGGTTTTTTTGGGGGGGGGGTCTTTAGTTTATTTCAGCCTCTTATCACCGTCATGGTGACAAGAGGCGAGCCGAAACGCCATTCCTTGTCAACGTTGAAGTCTCGCCTCGCATTACCGTATCTGACGGAAATCAGCAGGTTACGAGTGCGCATGTCAATGACGTGTTAATCACGTTTGTATCAATGCGCGAGTTTTGACGTGTTTGGTTTTCGCCAACCAAATCACAACCAATTATTATGCGTATGCATATAAGAGAAAGTAGATCTTTCGCTTGGCAACTGTGACTTCTTTAAATCACCATCTAACGTGTGTTATTTGTACAACGTTACGGTAGCTATTTATTAAAAGAAAACTTAGACTCTATCTCTTTTTCCTTAGTTCTCCCTTTTTTCTCAATATATTTTCCTTTCTCTTTCTATTTCTCTTTCATTATTTTCTCTTTCTTTTATGTTTCGGATTTGACCAGATCAAATCTTGTCTTTTAATGGTTGTATTGATTTTCCATACTTCTTTAGGTATTACTCTTTTTCAACTACCTTCTCAATGCAACCCTGAAAAAAATTACAGTGTAACATAGCGCGGAGGGCTGTAGGCAAATACCGAGCGAGTGAGCGAAATGGCGTCACGGTCAGGAAAAAGAAGACTAAGACGATCACGTGATAGACGTCACAGCAGTAACAAGAGAATGCGGAAATAAATGTTATTGTACAAAAAAGGGTGAGTTGAAGATTTTTTTCTATTCTTTTTCTGCTTTGCGGCTGAGGCTACAACGTGTTTGTTCCTTGACAACGTTACAACATTACATGTCCGTTAAAACATTACATGTCCCTTACAATATTGCATTTTCATACACTATAACCATGGAAAAAAAATTATGTTAAATAGTTTACTCGATAGTTCCAAAAAATGCCTTATTTATATATATTTAGCGTAATTTACTATTTCATTAATTTTAAAATAACTTCTAGGCTGTGCTATTCAGACCTGGTAGCTGGTTCTAAAAATAAATTACTCTATAAGCAAAAGGATAAATTGTTTAATAGATCTAGTTTTTTTTTAATTAACCTTGCTTGCTTGCTTCGATGTTGAAGGGAAATATTTCAAAATGTCTAGTAAAGTAGTTAATCCTAACTTTTCAAATATTTCAACTGTATTTTCTTTACTTTTTGTAACTCTTCATTTTATGTCTTTAAATCGTAACATTACGTTCCAATTTCCCCTTCTAGGTACTTGCATTCAATCTCTTCGAACTAATTAAAAACGCTAATAGTGATATGCTTATATCCTTAAACTATCAGTGATAGCAACTCGAATAGTGATATTTCCATAACCCTGAGATACGAACATATCGATATCAAAGTTGTCAAGATAATTTTTGTTTGTTTTGTTTGTTTGTTTGTTTTCTATCTTCCTGTCATTCATCGTTTCAACTGACAATACTTCATATCGTATTAAATTCTATACTAGGTCTCTTAAGCAGTTAGTTATTCTGGCGCCGAGCAGGAAGATGTTCAAACTTTACTAGACCATGTGACTCGATCCGTCCAACTATACATGAATGTTCACGATGGAAAAAGAAATAAATTATCGTTCCTACATGTGCTGATAACTTGCACAGGCCAGGGGTTTATGTCATCTGCATACCGATATCCAACTTTCACTCGACAGTATTTAAATTACAACTCCCACCATCCATATAATGTAAATAAAGGAATCGTTCGTTGCCTACAACACCGAGCAAAAGTAATATGAAGTAACATCAGTGCATATCAGTTTAAGAGAAATCCTCCACCGAAACAACTATCCAAAAAGCATGACATCAGCTCATAGAAATCTGGACCAAACACAAAAGGACACGACTCAGAAACTCACCACAGTTTGTATACCATATATGAAGGGCTTGTCTGAAAAACTCCAACGAATATGTAATCTGTTAGATGGTCAAAGAGAGATAATCCATAAATGGATAAATGCAGAATTATCTCCCTTCCATCAAAAGATTAGTTGTGCCTGGCAGCCAGGGGAGACTAGGAGAAAGGCTGGAACATTCAACATGGCCGCTACAGACTATCGTTTCCTCAATCGTTCATTACGAACATTTAAGTTTATGTTATAGTTAAATAAATAATATATTACAAATGCATTCAGTGTTGATTATAATTCATACCCTTTCAAGTATCGGTTTTACCAAATAATCACAAACACATCAATGGCGACGATGGATTTGGATTTTAACTCACAGAAAAACATAAATGCACATGGTGTTAGGTTCTAAGAAGCTATTTACGCCTCATGCCGCGATTTTCCTGAGCAAATTTCCACATTTGTTTTTGAATACAAAAAAAAAAAGAAATTTCAATAATTTTTTTTTTGATAAAAAAAAGGAATTTTCCTTAAAATATTTTTTCTTGCTGAAAAAAAAAGAAACAAGAATTTTTCTTTTACAATATTTTTTTTCTTGTTGAAGAAAGAAAAAAAAACACTCCACCTGCCATGGATCTAAATATGCTCGAAAGAATCCTTCAATCCCAACAAACGGAATTTTTAAAAGCTCAGAACAGTCTTATTGAAAATCTGACAACCCAGTTTAACAAGCAAATTATAAACTTACCAAAATCAAATTCTCTGGACTCCATAGCAAGCACGATAACGGAATTTTTGTTCAATCCGGACTCAAAGCAGACATTCAACGCTTGGTATGGCCGTTGGAAAGATACGTTTGAAAATGAATTCGCATCCATGGACAACTCCTGGAGAACGCGTTTACTGTTACGGAAACTTGGCACAGTCGAGCATCAACGGTATTCAAATTTTATCCTACCTAAAAACACTGGAGATTTTACATTTGATGAAACCATAGCACAGCTATTAGAAATTTTTGGTGAGTCAGTATCTTTATTTAATATTAGATACAATTGCTTGAAATTAAAGAAAGATGATACGGACGATTTGATAAAATATGCGGGAATTGTAAACCAAACTTGCGAAAGTTTTCAGCTGAAATCGCTAACTGAGGATCAATTCAAGTGCCTTATCTTCATCGCATGATTACAATCACCCCAGGATGCGGACATCCGCACTCGTTTATTGTCCATGATTGGAAAAGACAAGGACATAACGATAAGACTTCTGACCACAGAATGCCAGCGGCTAACAAATTTAAAACGGGACACAGCAATGGTGCAACAACAAACCCCATCTGTTTCAAATATAAAATCAGTGGAGAAAAACTCTACTGGAAAAACCAAAAAAAACCCAACGCCCTGTTGGTCATGTGGGGAAATGCACTATGCTCGCTTTTGCCCATTCAAAAGGCACATATGCCAACATTGTTCGCGTCGTGGGCACAAGGATGGATTTTGTGGTAATAACCACAACCCTTCTAAACACATTACGGCACAGCCAAGAGGCAAAAATCACAGAAAAACTCCAGGACGGTTCCAGAAAGCCTCATCAAATTCAATTTTTGCTACTTTCAATGTGAATTTTGAAGCTCGGAGAAAGTACCTAATTGTTGAAATAAACAACAAACCGGTGAATTTTCAGTTTGATACTGCTTCGGACATCACTCTAATTTCACGCCAAACGTGGGAGTTGTTGGGAAAACAAACACTTAAGAAGACAAATGCTTGTGGGGCATCAGGAAAAAAAATACAATTAACTGGTGAGTTAATATGTAATGTCTCTTTTCAAGAAAAGCAATTTTCAGGTGTGTGCTATGTTTCGGAAGTGTCAACACTGAATCTTCTTTGACTAGATTTCATTGAGGAATTGGACCTTTTTAATGTTCCCCTTAACACATTTTTCAGTTCCTTCAACGTTAATGCTGCCACAGATACTGAAACACATTTTAAAAACTTGCTCAAAGCAAAATTCAGCAAAGTTTTTCAGGAGGGTCTTGGGCTCTGCTCGAAAGCTAAAGCAACTCTAAAACTGAAGGCAGACGCAAAACCAGTCTTCAGACCAAAACGGCCAGTGCCATACGCAGCTTTAGCTACTGTGGAAAAAGAATTGGATCGTCTTCAACAAGAAGAGGTTATCCAACCCACAAATTATTCATCCTGGGCAGCACCTATTGTCATTGTAAAGAAGGCAAATGGCAAAGTACGTTTATGCGCGGACTTCAGCACAAGGCTAAATGACCAACTGGAGACACACCAGTACCCACTACCAGTACCAGAAGATCTGTTTTCAAAACTTAATGGTGGGAATTGTTTTGCAAAACTGGACCTTGCAGGCGCATATTTGCAAATGGAAGTTGACGAAGATTCCAAAAATCTTCTCACTATTAACACCCACAAGGGACTGTTTCAATTTAACCGCCTTCCATTTGAGGTCAAGTCAGCTCCAGCAATATTTCAACAAACCATGGACACCATGCTCACAGGATTGCCAGGAGTTTCTGCCTATATTGATGACATTATTGTGACAGGTACATCTCAAGAAGAACTCTTATATCGCCTCACTTCCGTGCTGGAGCGAATCCAACAATATGGATTTCACTTAAGACCAGATAAATGCAAATTTTTCCAAACTTCTGTGAAATACCTTGGATTTATATTTGAAAAAAATGGTCGAAAACCAGATCCGGACAATATCCAGGCAATAAAGCATATGCCAGCTCCAAAGGACGTTGCAACATTACGCTCTTTTCTTGGACTTGTAAGTCATTATGGTTCATTTTTACCCCTAAATAGTTTTTGACCACTAAATGATCTTTTACAAAAAGATACCAAATGGAACTGGTCAAACGCCTGCAAAGAGTCGTTTGAGAAAATTAAAGCACTTCTCAGTTCAAATTTATTGCTGACACACTATGACTCATCTTTGGACATTACTGTTGTGACAGATGCTTCAGACTACGGAGTCGGAGCAGTAATATCACACATTTTCCCTGACGGAAGCGAAAAAGCAATTGCACATGCATCAAAGTCTTTGACGCCTACGGAACGGAAATACAGCCAAATTGAGAAGGAAGCACTTGCAATAATATATGCAGTCAAGAAATTACATAAAATGTTATATGGCCGACATTTTACTCTAATCACAGACCACAAGCCCTTAATAAGCATTTTTGGTAGCAGAAAAGGAATTCCGGTATATACAGCAAACCGATTACAAAGGTGGGCAACTATGCTGCTGGACTATGACTTTTCTATAAAGCACCAACCAGGGAGCAAAATTGGCCAGGCAGATGCGCTATCAAGACTCATCTCTTCCCATCAGAAAGTAGTAGAAGACACAGTCATCACTGCTATATCGGTGGAACCGGAAGTTATGTCTGGACTTGTTTCCACGGTAAGATCTTTACCGGTCACTTCAGAGATGATTCAGGAGGCTACAGCTGCAGACCCATTACTACAAAAAGTCAGAAAATGTCATCTTTCAAGCTGGCCAAAAACATGCACCAACCAGCAACTTCAACCGTTTTTTTCAGAGAAGATCATCTTTATCCGAAATTAATGGAACACTTCTTTTTGGAGAACATGTGATTGTTCCATACAAACTCCAGAACAAAGTTCTCAGACAATTCCACTATGGACACCAGGGAATAAATCGGATGAAAGCTCTGGCACGTGGCTATGTGTACTGGCCAAACATGGACAAGCAACTAGAACAACTAGTAAGAACTTGTGAAAAATGCCAAATGGTGGCAAAATCTCATCGGAAAACAACACTACAGGCATGGCCTACTCCAGAAATTCCGTGATCATGACTACACATAGACTTCGCAGGACCAATTAATCGACAAACCTATTTAATATTGGTTGACGCATACAGCAAGTGGCCAGAAATCTTCCAAATTAATCATACTACTTCCAACGAAACGGTGAAGAGACTTCAAGAAATTTTCAGCAGATTGGGTGTTCCTGAAATTTTAGTTTCTGACCACGGTACTGCATTTACATCAACAGAATTTACAAATTTCTGTAAACAAAACGGTATCCAGCACCTACGATCTCCACCTTTCCACCCACAATCTAACGGCCAAGCCGAACGCTTCGTAGATACTTTTAAGAGAGCACTCTTGAAGTTGAAGGGATAAGGAACTACTCGAGAGATCATAGAAACATTTCTAAGTAGCTACAGAGCTACACCAAACCCAAATTGCCCGGAGAGTAAGTCTCCCGCCGAAGCATTGATGAACAGGAAGATGCGCTTACCAATGGATGCAATTCGTCCATCACCAAAGAATCATCCCAAGAGAAACAGGACGATGGAAAATCAATTCAATCGTCATCATGGAGCAAGATCACGTACATTCCTACCAGGACAAGCCGTATGGGCAAAAGATTACCGTAATGGTAAAGAAAAATGGACACAGGTTCAGATAGTACGTAGCTCTGGGAAAGTCATATATGATGTGGATGTACAATCATCTATTTGGGTCAGACACGCAAATCAACTGCGTCATTCATACCTTCCAAAGAGACAATCAAATGACATTCCATTGAATATTTTACTGGACACATTTGAATTACCTCAGAGTGTTCCCGCAGCATGCAGGAAACAAAACAAGGCTAAGAAGGACGGTCCAACACGAAAATCACAACGAAGGCGCAAACCAACCTCAGTCCTACAAGTGGACCCACAGCAAACATCTTAAAGACATCATCTTCAAAGGGGAGGTGTTAGATGGTCAAAGAGAGATAATCCATAAATGGATAAATGCAGAATTATCTACCTTCCATCAAAAGATTAGTTGTGCCTGGCAGCCAGGGGAGACTAGGAGAAAGGCTGGAACATTAAACATGGCCGCTACAGACTATCGTTTCCTCAATCGTTCATTACGAACATTTAAGTTTATGTTATAGTTAAATAAATAATGCATTACAAATGCATTCAGTGTTGATTATAATTCATACCCTTTCAAGTGTCGGTTTTACCAAATAATCACAAACACATAATGTTATATTCCTAAATACTTAGGAAATAAAGACAAACGTGAGTTACACCGAGTGGTATGTGTAATGGGGTTTATTTATAATACAGAAACGTAAGGCTGCTCGCCTAAGGTAAATAGAAGTACATAGTAACAAGTATGGGGAAGAAAGTCTGATAATCAACACGTAAGACTATCCGTCTTACTGCGACTGCTTGTCTGCCGCTGTCTGCCGCTGTCTGCCAAACAGTCCAATATATATATACAGTTTGTAACCGGTGTATAGCCAGTTATGTTCCTTCACAACACCTCCCCCTGAAGCTGAAATCTTCCTGATTTTAGCTTAAATACCTCTTCCTTTTAGGGTCAGGGCTTAATCTCCTGGTAACTTTTCTCTTTCTTGCGCTTTTCCTTCTGGTCAGCGTTACCCGGGGTAAAGGTTTCTGTCCAGCCCGTATGGTCGGTTCAGACGAAATATTCATTGTTTGCGGTACACACGCTGGTTTTGGTATATCAAAAATATCGCACAATGTTTCCATTGGTGTCTCTTCCACATTTGGAGACAGTCTGGGACGTATTTGATTTCTGTGTCTTTTGCAGACAAAACTTAATCCTTGGATGGTATAGACCATGCTCCCAATCCTTTTTTTGATAATACCTTCAACCCACTGATTTCGTCCATTTTGAAAATTTTTGAAATATACATTTTCACCTGGGGAGAAGCACTTGGTATTAAGGTTTTCTTTTTTGAAAACTTTCTTTTTCTCTGGTAGCAGCCTATCGAAGACAGATCTTATCTTTCTTGCAAACATTAGCTCAGCCGGGGAAGAATTGACATTATTATTAGGATTTGGTGTCACCCTGTAAATTGCTAAAAATGTTTGAATACATTGTTCGTCTGTGTCCGTAGTAAGATTTTTCTTAAGTGCCCTTTTAAACGTATCTACAAATTTTTCGGCCAACCCATTCGATCGTGGATGGTACACAGGTGTTGTCATATGTAGAATATTTAGTGAGTCACAGAATTCTTTGAATTCATGAGCAGTAAATGCTGTTCCATTATCGCTCACTAAGGTTTTTGGCACTCCAAAACGGCTAAAAATTTCATTAAGCGCACTCACAGTGTTTTTTGCTGTTGGATGTCTAAACTTAAATATTTCTGGCCATTTTGAAAAAGAATCTACAATAATCAAGTAAAAATAACCATTTATAGGTCCCGCATAATCAATATGCAGACGTGACCAGGGTAGGTCCGTCTTTGGCCATGGCGTCGTTTTTACTGGAGGATCTCGAGCTGCTAATTGACATCCTCTGCATGTCTTGACACATTTTTCAACTTCCTTGTCCATACCAGGCCAGTACACATATCCTCTCATAAGGGATTTCATTCTCGAAATGCCCGGATGACCTGTATGAAATTCCTTCAGAATTTTCCTCTGTAACGTTAGTGGAATTACGATCCTCTCACCATACATGAGCACATCTTCACTGATGGAAAAAGGCGTTGTTTGATCTACCTTTTTATTTTTTTTTATCCATCCCAATTGATTTTTCATTTTCTTAATGAAAATGTCATTTACTGCCTCTTTTTTTATTTTTTCGAAAGTTACCGGAAGTTCACGTATCATATTACACATTGAACTTGTACATTCACTTTCGTCTTTAAGCGCAGCAATTACCGTTTCTTCGAAACTTTCGCTTCTTTTAGGGATCAACCGTGATAATGCATCTGCGTGTCCTAACTTTTTTGAGGATACATGTTCCATCTTAAACTGATAGTTTAAGAGGGTTACAGCCCATCGCTGTAATCGATTCGCAGTATGTGTGGGAATGCCTTTCTTTGATCCAAATATGGTAAGTAGGGGTTTATGGTCGGTTTGCAAAATAAAAGATCGTCCATGGAGAAATCGATTGTACTTTGTAATTCCAAATATTATCGACAGCGCCTCTTTTTCAATTTGGCTGTAATTTTTCTCCGCTGCAACCAACGTTCTTGAAGCATGGGCGATAGCTTTTGTCCTACCATCCTCATACTTGTGAAGTAATACAGCGCCAACACCGTAATCACTGGCGTCCGTTGCTAGTATTAGTTCCTTTTCTGGATTGAAATGTGCCAATGCTAAGTCTGACAGTAGACATATTTTGATATTTTGGAAAGCAGATTCACATTCCTTATTCCAGTTCCATTTAACACCCTTTTTCAGTAACTCGTTAAGAGGAGCTCTTAAATTATGTATATTAGGGATGTAAATTGCATAGTATTGAACTAATCCCAAAAACGATTTTAATTTTGTCACTGAATCTGGAGCAGGCATCTTTTCAATTGCTTCAGTCCTTTGTGGATCCGGTCTTCGACCCTCTTTGTCGATTATTTGACCTAGATATTTAATTTTTTTCATAAAAAAATCGCATTTTTCTGGGCTCAATTTAAAACCAAATTCCTGTATTCTTTTGAATACTTCTTTTACATGCTTCTTATGATCTTGCAAATTTTCACTTTTAATTAGGATATCGTCAAGGTAGGCCATTGAAAATTCCAACCCTGCCAGCATCGTGTCCATAATTTGCTGGAAAATAGCAGGAGCAACCTTTAATCCAAAAGGAAGCCTCTTTAGCTTAAAAATGCCCTTATGAGTATTTATGCCTAAGTATTTGGAGCATTCATCGCTGATCTTAATTTGCAAGTAAGCATCTGAGAGGTCTATCTTAGAAAAAATTTTTCCTCCGTTAAGCTTAGAGAACAGATCTTCTGCGGACGGAAGGGGATAATTATGGTCCAATAGACAGTCATTTAAACCCGTTGAAAAATCTCCACAGACCCTTATTCTGCTATTTTTTTTCTTTACATACACGGTTGGACTTGCCCAATCTGTGTGGTTAACTTTTTCAATGACTTCCAGTTGTTGAAGTCTATCCAACTCTTTTTCGATTGCGTCCATCGCTGAAAAAGGCACATTCCTTTTAGGTTTGAATACTGGAGTGGCATTTTTCTTTAATTCAAATTTTGCCTCTGTCTTAATACAGAGTCCTAGTCCTTCGGCAAAAACATTGGGAAATTCAGTTTTCAAATCCTTCAGGAAGTCTTCCCTTTGGTTTGCTTTTTCTGCAGTTAAAACGTTACAAAACGAATTTATGGGTTTCTCCGATAAATTAAACAGGACAATCCAATCTACCCCAAACAGGCATGTATTCTTTCCTGGTACGACGTACACTTTGGATTTATGAGTCTGGTTAGCGAATGTCACTTTGCATTTTAATTCTCCCTTGAACTCTAATCTTTTGCCGCACACACTTCTCGCCGTCTTTCTGGTTTTCGTTAATTCAGGTCGACCTATCCTTTTCCATATATCTTCATTTATAATACTAATATCTGCACCGCTATCCAGAAGCAATGTAACCAGATGTCCATTTATCCGAACATCAACATATTTCCGTCTTTCGCAGCTTTTTTCTTTATTCATGCGAAGCGTATTTACATTATCGGTCCCTTGTCTTTTCTTCTGGGCACAGTATGTTCCCTTGTGACCTCTGAGACCACATTCATAACATATTTTGTTCCTAAACCAGCAGGTCTTATTGTTGTGTCTTAAACTACCACAACATTTACACTTTAGCTTTGGGTCTTTGTATCCTTTAAGGATCCTGTGTTCTTGGAACCTGGACTTTCTTGTGTTCCCTTGCCTTTTTACTTGCTGCACCTTAAAAATATTTTTCTCTTCAATGCGAGTGTTGTCTTTCTTTATGTTAATCAGACGTTGACACTCTTCAGTGACTTTTTGCAATGTTATGTTAGGATCCGCCTCCATAATTGTTAGGATCCGTGAACGTATATCTTTGTCCCTTGGTGCTGTGAGACCTTGTACAAAGATTAAACATTTAAATTGGTCTGCGGAAATTTCATTCAATTTAAATGATTCGCATAAACAGTTCACAGTGCAAGCATATTCTAGATAGTCTTCAGCTTCTGCCTTCTGAATGTTCAAACATTTGTATCTAGAGTGAAATAGGCTATCCCTTTTATCAAATATTTTCGACAAGGTACTAATTGTTTCCTCGAACGAAACCTCCTCCGGTTTTTTTGGTAGAATTAGATTTGCATACTTGGTGTTTTCATCAGTACCCAGTTTTTGTAGTAGCAGGGTAACTTTTTCCTCATCGGTCCAGTCTAAACATCTTTTCGTAAAAATTGTTTCGTATCTTCTGTAGTATGCAGGGAAAGTAACACCAGTATCCGGGGAGTAACGAAATTCCGTTAGTGAATTTGAAATACCCTCGGCAGAAAAATTAGTCTTCTTCCCGGTCGACGTTAGAATTAGCTTTTCTAAATTCTTTTGCTGTGTCGACATTTGTCGTTGTAGTATGTTTGTTTGTTCTTGTTGTGCCTCTAAAGTTTTTTGTGTTCTTTCTTGTTGTTGTTGCAGCTGTTGCTGTAGCTGTTGTTGTTGAATTTGTTGTTGTTGTTGTTGTTGTTGCGCTAAAAATTGTTGAGTCTGTTCCTGGATGCTAAGGGCTAGAGCCTTAGTTAACTCTGCTAATTGTTCCATGTTAGCTTCTAGTACAAAAATGTCTTTTCGAATTCTACACAATAATTCCAAAGAAAAATCGTAAATTTACGTATATCGTAAATTAGTAGCAATATGCAGACACAACACGTTTCAACAAAGTTCATCCATAGTAATTCAACAGGCTTTGTAAAATAATTCTTTTTTTTTTTTTTTTTTTTTCAACAACGTAAGTTCATACACAAAATATTTCTTACTTCCCACGACAAATAGTTCCAATTATTTATATAAAGGCAATAACAAACAATTAATTTTCCAAAAAAAAAAATATATGGCTGCCGTTCCCACGTGGCATAAAATGGTACAATAGTCGTTGTATTTATATTTTTTCTTTCGAAACTCGTAATCCTTTAGTGTAGTTTCGAATTCAACTTGCGACCATTTTTTTTTTTTTTTTTTTTTACTTGTCAAAATAAATATAAATTCCACTTTACCTTGAACATGTTTCTATAATTTCTTGTGAGTTCTTTACGAAGAAAAATCCGTACTTTTCGCTACTTTAGGTAGGAAAAATTTTTAAATTCATTGACGCACGTGGTCAAAAATCCTTGTGTAGTTTGTTTTTTTCGTAAAACAAAAAATCCTTGCATTGTACACAGTCCTTGGTACGGTAATTTATCTCTGTTAAGAGAAAGAACATCCTTTCGTCGCCATTGTTATATTCCTAAATACTTAGGAAATAAAGACAAACGTGAGTTACACCGAGTGGTATGTGTAATGGGGTTTATTTATAATACAGAAACGTAAGGCTGCTCGCCTAAGGTAAATAGAAGTACATAGTAACAAGTATGGGGAAGAAAGTCTGATAATCAACACGTAAGACTATCCGTCTTACTGCGACTGCTTGTCTGCCGCTGTCTGCCGCTGTCTGCCAAACAGTCCAATATATATATACAGTTTGTAACCGGTGTATAGCCAGTTATGTTCCTTCACAACACATAATAATCCATATGACATCAGGACAGTATACAAGAGTGATTCAACTGTGCAGAAACAGCTTGTGAGAGTCAATCCCCCTACAGTAAAAATCATGACTAAGAACTGTGTATATGAAATCCCATGTAAATGTGGAAAACTATACAAAGGTGAAACGTGTCGTCCGGTGAAAGTACGGTTAGAAAAACATCGAAAAGCTGCAGTATGTGGAGAGACTGAAAATTCAGGTATAGCAGACCATATCTGGAAAGAAAGGAGACACCATCTACCCTTATGGGACAAAGTAAAAATTATAGAGAGAAACAGTGGAGAGTAAGACAACTGAATAAAGCAGCACATCAGCTGGAGAATAACAAACTGCAAAGTAGACCTAGTAAAGAATTCAATACGATATAAGAACAATTTATTATAAACAATAGATAATATATACAAGTAATAAGTAAAAACAGTAATATATACAATTAATACGTAAAAACATTAATATATACACGTACTAAGTAAAAACATTAATATATACACGTACTAAGTAAAAACATTAATATATACAAGTAATAAGTAAAAAAAATTAATATATCCAAGTAATAAGTAAACACATAAAAATATACACGTAATAAGTACAAAAATTAATATATACACGTAATAAGTAACGACATAAATATATACAAGTAATAATTATACACATTAATATATACACGTACTAAGTAAAACATTAATATATACAAGTAATAAGTTAAAACATTAATATATACAATTAATAAGTAAAAACATTAATATATACAGGTAACAAGTAAAAACATTAATATATACACGTAATAAGAACAAACATAATATATACACGTAATAAGTAAAAACATTAATATATACAAGATATGAGTAAAAAATGTAATATATAAAAGTAATAAGTAAAAACATTAATATATACAAGTAATAAGTAAAAACATAAACATATACAAGTAATAAGTAAAAATATTACTATATACAAGTAATAAGTAAAAACGTTAATATATACAAGTAATAAGAAAAAACGTTAATACATACATGTAATAAGTAAAAACATTAATATATACAAGTAATAAGTAAAAACATTAATACATACAAGTAATAAGTAAAAACATTAATATATACAAGTAATAAGTAAAAAACATGAATATATACATGTAATAAGTAAAAACATTATTATATACAAGTAATAAGAAATAATTAATACATACAAGTAATTAGTAAAACTTTAATATATAGAAGTAATAAGTAAAAACATTAATATGTACAAGTAACAAGTAAAAAAAATTAATATATACAAGTAATAAGTAAAAACAGTAATATATACAATTAATAAGTAAAAACATTAATATATACACGTAATAAGTAAAAGCATTAATATATACAAGTTATACGTAAAAAAAATTAATATATACAAGTAATAAGTAAAAACATTAATATATACAAGTAATAAGTAAAAACATGACTATATACTAGTAATAAGAAAAACATGAATATATACACGTAATAAGTAAAAACATTAACATATACACTTAATAGGTAAAAACATTAATATATACAAGTAATAAGTAAAAACATTAATATATAAAAGTAATAAGTAAAAACATTAATATATACAAGTAATAAGTAAAAACATTAATATATACAAGTAATAAGTAAAAACATTAATATATACACGTAATAAGTAAAAACATTAATATATACAAGTAATAAGTAAAAACATTAATATATACACGTAAAAAGTAAAAACATTAATATATACAAGTAATAAGTAAAAACATTAATATATACAAGTAATAAGTAAGGACATTTATATATACAAGTAATAAGTAAAAACATTAGTATATACAAGTAATAAGTAAAAACATTTATATATTCAAGTAATAAGTAAAAACATTAATATATACAAGTAATAAGTAAAAACATTAATATATACAAGTAATAAGTAAAAACATTAATATATACAAGTAATAAGTAAAAACATTAATATATACAAGTAATAAGTAAAAACATGAATATATATACATAATAAGTAAAAACATTAATATATACAAGTAATAAGTAAAAACGCTAATGTATACAAGTAATAAGTAAAAACATTAATATATACAAGTAATAAGTAAAACATTAATATATACAAGTAATAAGTAAAAACATGAATATATATACATAATAAGTAAAAACATTAATATATACAAGTAATAAGTAAAAACGCTAATGTATACAAGTAATAAGTAAAAACGTTGATATATACAAGTAATAAGTAAAAACATTAATATATACAAGTAATAAGTAAAGACATTAATATATACAAGTAATAAGTAAAAACATTAATATATACAAGTAATAAGTAAAAACATTAATATATACAAGTAATAAGTAAAAACATGAATATATATACATAATAAGTAAAAACATTAATATATACAAGTAATAAGTAAAAACATAAATATATACAAGTAATAAGTAAAAACATTAATATATACAATTAATAAGTAAAAACATTAATATATACAAGTAATAAGTAAAAACACAAATATATACAAGTAATAAGTAAAAACATTTACATATACACGTAATTAGTAAAAACGCTAGTGCATACAATTAATAAGTAAAAACATTAATATATACAAGTAATAAGTAAAAACATTAATATATACAAGTAATAAGTAAAAACATTAACATATACAAGTAATAAGTAAAAATATGAATATAAACAATTAATGGGTAAAAACATTAATATATACAAGTAATAAGTAAAAACATTAACATATACACGTAATAAGTAAAAAAATTAATAGATACCAGCAATAAGAAAAACATTAATATATACAAGTAATAAGTAAAAACATTAATACATACAAGTAATAAGTAAAAACATTTAAATATACAATTAATAAGTAAAAACATTAACATATACAGATAATAAGTAAAAACATGAACATATACAGATAATAAGTAAAAACATTAATATATACAAGTAATAAGTAAAAGCATTAATATATACAAGTAATAAGTAAAAACATTAATACATACAAGTAATAAGTAAAAACGTTAAAATATACAGATAATAAGTAAAAACATGAATACATACAAGTAATAAGTAAAAACATTAACATATACAAGTAATCAGACAAAACATTAATATATACAAGTAATTAGTTAAACCTTAATATATAGAAGTAATAAGTAAAAAAATTAATATGTACAAGTAACAAGTAAAAAAATTAATATATACAAGTAATAAGTAAAAACAGTAATATATACACTCAATATGGTTTCCGTTCTGCTAGATCTACAGCAGATGTGCTTACAGTTATATCTCACAGGATTAGCAAATCTCTCGACGGAGGCAACCTTTCTAGGGCAATTGCTCTTGACATATATAAGGCCTTTGATAGGGTATGGCATAAACGTTTACTTCATAAGATCTCTAGCTATGGTATAGCTGGAAATGTCTTCTCAATTATTAAATCATTTCTTTCTGATAGGTTCATAAGAGTAGTAGTTGAGGGGCAAAAATCAGAAGCCCACAGTATTAATTCCGGTGTCCCTCAGGGGTCCATCCTGGGCCCAACTCTTTTCCTGATCTACATTAATGATTTTCCAAATCACATCCTTACATCATTTGTAGACATTTATGCTGACGACACTACCATTTATGGTAGCACATCTAAAACAGTAAACGACCAAGTTCTCTCCAATTCTCTCTCCTCTGATCTTAAGCATGTAGTACAATGGGGAAAGGAGTGGCTGGTTACTTTTAATGCATCTAAAACCAAGCTTCTCTCTTTACATCATCAACATTCTGATCCCCATCTGGCATCAATTGAAATGAATGGCTCTCGTCTTCAGGAGGCCTCAAGTTTTGACAAGCATCTAGGCTTGACTATTACTCCTGATCTTAAATGGAACACGTACAGCAAATCTGTTGCCAAGGCCGCTGGAAAAATGGTTGGATCTTTCTATCGATCCGGTAGATATCTAACTGCTGATTCTGTTCTCTATTTATATAAGAGCCAGGTACGTCCAAGGATGGAATACTGTTGCCACATCTGGGCAGGAGCTGCTAGAAAGGACTTGTCCTGCCTGTATAGAATTCAAAATAGACTTCGTAGCCTCGTAGGAGATGTCCTTTTCTCTTCCTTGCAACCTCTATCTCACAGAAGAGATGTTGCGAGTTTGTCTCTGATGTATCGTTATTTTCATGGAAAGTGTTCGATTGAGCTTCAATCTATGGTCCCCCCTCGCAAAACTTTCACAAGAAACACTCGTCTAGCTGTAAACACTATCAATAATTCCCCCCACTCTTTATCTGTGCCTAAACCTAAACGTAGATTCCATGAACAAAGCTTTTTTATTAGAACTGCACACCTGTGGAATTGTCTTCCGTTTTCCTGCTTTCCGGCTGACTATAATATGGTTGTCTTCAAGTCTAACGTAAATAAGTTCTTGATGAGCCGTTCCATATAAGTTATCAAATTTAACAAATTTTCATTACTAATGATTATTATATTGTCCAATTTCTACTGTACACTCTTTAACCCTTATCCTTAAGTGGCCTCTTGGCCTTAATAATGTCGTGATACCTATAAAAAAAAAAAAAAAGTCCAATGTGAACACGTTCTAATTGAATCGTCCCCCTAAGTAATCCAAGTTACAAAATACCCACTGTTTACTATGCTAAAATCACAATGACTAATGTATACCTATTAACCCTTATCCTTCAGTGGCCTCTGTAAAAACATTAATATATAAAAGTAATAAGTAAAAACATCAATATATACAAGTAATAAGTAAAAACATTAATATATACAAGCAATAATTAAAAAAATTAATATATACAAGTAATAAGTAAAAACATTAATATATACAAGTAATAAGTAAAAACATTAATATATACAAGTAATAAGTAAAAACATCAATATATACAAGTAATAAGTAAAAACATTAATATATAAAAGTAATAAGTAAAAACATTAATATATACAAGAAAAACGTAAAAACATTAATATATACAAGTAATAAGTAAAAACATTAATATATACAAGTAATAAGTAAAAACATTAATATATAACAGTAATAAGTAAAAACATTAATATATACAAGTAATAAGTAAAAACATTAATATATACAAGTAATAAGTAAAAACATTAATATATACAAGTAATAAGTAAAAACATTAATATATAAAAGTAATAAGTAAAAACATTAACATATACTAGTAATAAGTAAAAACATCATTATATACAAGTAATAAGTAAAAACATTAATATATACAAGTAATAAGTAAAAACATTAATATATAAAAGTAATAAGTAAAAACATTAATATATACACATAATAAGAAGCAACATAAATATATACAAGTAATAGGTAAAAACATTAATATATACAAGTAAAAAGTAAAAACATTAATATATACAAGTAATAAGTAAAACATTGATATATACATATAATAAGTAAAAACATTTATATATACACGTAATAATAAATACATTAACATAAACAAGTAATAAGTAACAACATTAACATATACAAATAAGTAAAAACATTAATATATACACGTAATAAGTAAAAATATTAATATATACACGTAATAAGTAATAACATTAATACATACACGTAGTAAGTAACACATTTATATATACAAGTAATAAGTAAAAACATTAATATACACACGTAATAAGTAAAAACATAAATATATACACGTAATATGTAAAAACATAAATATATACAAGTAATAAGTAAAAACATTAATATGTACAAGTAATAAGTAAAAACATTAATATATACACGTAATAAGTAAAAACATTAATATATACAAGTAACAAGTAAAAACATTAATATATACAAGTAATAAGTAAAAACATTAATATATACAATTAATAAGTAAAAACATTAATATATACCAGTAATAGGTAAAAACATTAATATATTCAAGTAATAAGTAAAAACATTAATACATACAAGTAATAAGTAAAAACATTAACATATACACGTAATAAGTAAAAACATTAATATATGCAAGTAATAAGTAAAAACATTAATATATATAAGTAATAAGAAAAATGTTTATATATATAATTAAAAGGTAAAAGCATTCATATATACACGTAATAAGTAAAAACATTAATATATACACTTGATAAGTAAAAACATTAATATATACAGTTAATAAGTAAAAACATTTATATGTACACGTAATAAGTAAAAACATTAATATATACACTTAATAAGTAAAAACATTAACATATACACGTAATAAGTAAAAACATTAATATATGCAAGTAATAAGTAAAAACATTAATATATATAAGTAATAAGAAAAATGTTTATATATATAATTAAAAGGTAAAAGCATTCATATATACACGTAATAAGTAAAAACATTAATATATACACTTAATAAGTAAAAACATTAATATATACACTTAATAAGTAAAAACATTTATATATACACGTAATAAGTAAAAACATTAATATATACAAAAATAAGTAAAAACATTAATATATACTATTATAAGTAAAAACATTAATATATACTATAATAAGTAAAAACATTTATATATACACGTAATAAGTAAAAACATAAATATATACAAGTTATAAGAAAAACATTAATATATACAAGTAATAAGTAAAAACATTAACATATACAAGTAATAAGTACAAACATTAACATATACACGTAAAAAGTAAAAACATTTATATATACAAATAATAAGTAAAAACATTAACATACACAAGTAATTAGTAAAAACATTAACATATACAAGTAATAAGTCAAAACATTAATAGATACAAATAATACGTAAAAACATTAATATGTACAAGTAATAAGTAAAAAATTTATATATAGATCTCATAAGTAAAAACATTAATATATACAATTAATAAGTAAAAACCTTAATATTTACAAGTAATAAGTAAAAAATTTATATACACAAGTAATAAATAAAAACAAAAATATATACACGTAATTAAGTAAAAACATAAACATATACACGTAATAAGTAAAAAAATTAATATATACAAGTAATAAGTAAAAACATTAATATATACACGTAATAAGTAAAAACATTAATATATACACGTAATAAGTAAAAACATTTATATATACACGTAATAATTAAAAACATTATATATACAAGTAATAAGTAAAAAAACTTGTATATACACGTAATAAGTAAAAACAGTTATATATATACGTAATAAGTAAACACATTAATATATACAAGTAATAAGTGAATAAAAATTGATATATACAAGTAATAAGTAAAAAAAATAATATATACAAGTAATAAGTAAAAAGATTGATATATACAAGTAATAAGTAAAAACCTTAATATATGCAAGATATAAGTAAAAACATTAACATATGCACATAATAAGAAAAAAACATGATTATATATATACAAGTAATAAGTAAAAACATTAATATATACAAGGAATAAGTAAAAGCATTAATATATACAAGTAATAAGTAAAAACAAAAATATATACAAGTAACAAGTAAAAACATTTATATATACAAGTAATAAGTAAAAACATTAATATATACAAGTAATAAGTACAAAAATTAACATATACACGTAATAAGTAAAAACATTAATATATACACGTAAAAAGTAAAAATATTAATATATACAAGTAATAAGTAAAAACATTAATATATACAAGTAATAAGTAAAAACAATAATATGTACACGTAATAAGTAAAAATATTAATATATACCAGTAATAGTTAAAAACATTAATATATACAAGTAATAAGTTAAAACATTAATATATACAAGTAATAAGTAAAAACATTAACATATACACGTAATAAGTAAAAACATTTATATATACACATAATAAGTAAAAACATTAATATATACAAGTAATAAGTGAAAAACAAATGATATATACAAGTAATAAGTAAAAACATTAATATATACAAGTAATATGTAAAAACATAAATATATACAAGTAATATGTAAAAACATTAATATATACAAGTAATAAGTAAAAATATTAATATATACAAGTAATAAAAAAAACATTAATATATACAAGTAATAAGTAAAAACATTCATATATACACGTAATAAGTAAACACATTAATATATACAAGTAATAATTAAAAACATTAATATATACACGTAATAAGTAAAAAAGTTTATATACAAGTAATAACTAAAAACATTAATATATACAAGTAATAAGTAAAAACATTAATATATACACGTAATAAGTAAAAAAATTAATATATACAAGTAATAAGTAAAAACATTAATATATACACGCAAAAGGTAAAAAAGTTTATATACAAGTTATAACTAAAAACATTAATATATACAAGTAATAAGTAAAAACATTTATATATACACGTAATAAGTAAAAGCATTAATATATACACGTAATAATTAAAAACATTAATATATACAAGTAATAAGTGACAAAAATGATATATACAAGTAATAAGTAAAAATATTAATATATACAAGTAATAAGTAAAAATATAAATATATACAATTGATAAGTAAAAACATTAATATATACACGTAATTAGTAAAAATAATAATATATACAAGTAATAAGTAAAAACATTTATATATACACGTAATAAGTAAAAGTATTAATATATACACGTAATAAATAAACACATAAATATATACAAGTAATAAGTAAAAACATTTATATATAAAAGTAATAAGTAAAAAAATTAATATATACAAGTAATAAGTGAAGACATTAATATATACAATTAATAGGTAAAAGCATTAATATATACACGTAATAAGTAAAAATATTTATATATACAAGTAATAAGTAAAAAAATTAATATATACAAGTAATAAGTGAAAATATTAATATATACAAGTAATAAGTAAAAACATTAATATATATACAATTAATAAGTTAAAACATTAATATATACAAGTAATAAGTAAAGACATTAACATATACAATTAATAAGTAAAAACATTTATATATACAAGTAATTAGTAAAAACATGAATATATACAAGTAATAAGTAAAAACATTGACATATGCACGTAATAAGTAAATACATTAATATATACAAGTAATAAGTAAAAACATTAATATATACAAGTAATAAGTAAAAACATTAATATATATACAAGTAATAAGTAAAAACATAAATATATACAAGTAATAAGTAAAAACATTAATATATACAAGTAATAAGTAAAAACATTAATATATACAATTAATAAGTAAAAACATTAATGTATACAAGTAATAAGTAAAAACATTATTATACACAATTAATGAGTAAAAACATTAATATATACAAGTAATAAGTAAAAACATTAATATATACAAGTAATAAGTAAAAACATTATTATATATAAGTAATAAGTAAAAACATTAATATATACAATTAATAAGTAAAAACATTAATATATACAAGTAATAAGTAAAAACATTATTATACACAATTAATAAGTAAAAACATTAATATATACAATTAATAAATAAAAACATTAATATATACAATTAATAAGTAAAAACATTAATATATACAAGTAATAAGTAAAAACATTGATATATACACGTAATAAGTAAACACATTAATATATACACGTAATAAGTAAAAACATTAATATATACACGTAATAAGTAAAAACATTAATATATACACGTAATAAGTAAACACATTAATATATACACGTAATAAGTAAAAACATTTATATGTACATAATAAGTAAAAACATTAACATATACACGTAATAAGTAAAAAAGTTAATATATACACGTAATTAGTAAAAACATTAATATATACACGTAATAAGTAAAAACATTAATAGATACCCGTAATAAGTAAAAACATTAACATATACACGTAATAAGTAAAAATGTTAATATATACAAGTAATAAGTAAAAACATTAATATATACAATTAATAAGTAAAAACATTAATATATACACGTAATAAGTAAAAACATTAATATATACAAGTAATAAATAAAAACATTAATATATACAAGTAATAGGTAAAAACATTAATATATACAAGTAATAAGTACAAACATGAATATATACAAGTAATAAGTAATAACCTTAATATATACACGTAATAAGTATAAACATTAATATATACAAGTAATAAGTAAAAATATTAATGTATACAAGTAATAAGTAAAAACATTAATATATACACGTAATAAGTAAAAATATTAACATATTCACGTAATAAATAAACACATTAATATATATTACTTATAAGTAAAAACATGAATATATAAAAGTAATAAGTAAAAACATTAATATATACAAGTATTAAGTAAAAATATTAACATATACACGTAATAAGTAAAAACATTTATATATACAATAATAAGTAAAAATATTAATATATACAAGTAATAAGTAAAAACATTAATATATACAAGTAATAAGTAAAAAAATTAATATATACAAGTATTAAGTAAAAATATTAACATATACACGTAATAAGTAAAAACATTTATATATACAATAATAAGTAAAAAATATTAATATATACAAGTAATAAGTAAAAACATTAATATATAAAAGTAATAAGTAAAAACATTAATATATACAAGTATTAAGTAAAAATATTAACATATACACGTAATAAGTAAAAACATTTATATATACAATAATAAGTAAAAATATTAACATATACACGTAAAAAGTAAAAATATTAATATATACAAGTAATAAGTAAAACATTGATATATACAAGTAATAAGTAAAAACACTAATATATACAAGTAATAAGTAAAAACGATAATATGTACCCGTAATAAGTAAAAACATTAATATATACAAGTAATAAGTAAAAGGATAGATATACATTAATATATAGTAATAATTAGTATTAGAATCATTCCCGAGTTCGACAAAATACACTTGAAAGCGGTCGGAGTTTATATCGACCGAAACGTTTTGAAAATCACACTCAAGATGAAAACAGTAGTTTTTTTTGTTTTGTTTTTTTTACACGGTGATCACCACTTATCAAGGTCCGGAAGCTACTCAGGTATAAGGATTATTGCAAGTATATTACGTTAGTGTGGAGATTTGATGAAGTGTTTAATTAAGGGGACGGTTCCGATGAATAATGATACAAATAACTAATCCTCATCTTAAAATTCAGAAACGTCATTTATTTGTTTGTTGATGTTTGTCATGGAAAATAATCCGAAACATTTTTTCATAAAATATATCAGAAAAGTTTTTTCTATTAACGAAACAATTTTGATTGCTGATTGGATAATCGCATCGACTATTTCCGGCAGTTTACTGTAAACTGCCGGAAAATTCCGACAACGAAGATGAGTAACTACCTATTTTCCTTGATTTCTGTTCATATCTAACATTTCTGATAGCAATTCATAATTGCTTGTAGAAGACACTCATATACACAAACATCAAATATTACTAAAAATACAATATTATTTTATAATTATGTGTAAATATTTTCCAGTTTCGATAATTTTTTGTTTTTCTTTGATTAAAGCTTTTCAAAATGCTTCCAGGTACTCGCTTAAAAGATTAGAAACGCGTTTATGGGTGGGGATTTTAACTTTTGGTAAAATTCATTTTTCACGGTCTTACTTTTCAAAAACGCCTTGTTAAGCCAAACATTAACCCTTAAGTGTGGATTGGCAGTTAAAATTACGCCATTAGTCTGATTGGCAATCTCCTTTCCTACATACACAAAACAATAAATAGTTTTACAATTATATCTTGGGTATGAGTGCGCATGGAAACAACACAAACAAATAATAGCTTAAGGTTGGTGCCAGGAACACGGATCAGCTCGTTCGCTACTTTGTGTGTGTGTGTGTGTGTTTTGTAAGAATTGAAGATATCATTTGTGGCCAATAAAATTATGTATTTAATTAAGTATAAAAAATAAGTCAAATGTTTACTTATTTTAATGGTAATACGGTTCGTTTATATCATGTTGACAAGAAAGTTTTTGCGGTTTTTTACTTTTTAAATTTAGATGAACATAGCTTGGTTCAAACAAAAATCTATTGATCAAAATAAGCACCATCAGAATTAATACACTTTTATCAACGCAAAACAAGTATATTTATACCAGTAACATAAAAAATCTTGCGTTCTGGTGGCGATGAAGGCGTTTTTGATATCGCTTATGTTTTTAAAGCATTTCTCACGTCGATTATTGTCAAAATGTTTGAAATAGTGGTAGTCAGTGGTTGGGAGGTTTCGAGAGTATGGCAGATGAGGCAGAGCTTCGTAGTCCATTCCGTTCAACTTCTGCAGAGTCGGTTTAGCAACGTGCGGTCGCGCATTGTCGTGGAGAAGAATTGGGCCTTTTCTGTTGACTAATGCTGGGTGTTGTTGTCGAAGTTTCTCATGCATTTCATCCATTTGTTGACCCTACTTTTCCGCCGTAATGGTTTAGCCTGCATTAAAAAAAAACTGTAATAACAGTCGCATGTCATTAAACAACCAGCATGACCTTCTTTTGGTGCAACTCTGGCTTCGGAAAGTGTATGGAACTTTATTGGTGTCTAACTACTAAGCTGGGCGTCGCCGGTTGTCGTAAAGAACCCGCTTTTGATCGCAAGTCATGACCCGGTCAAGAAACAGGTCCTTCTTGTTGCGAAAAAAAGAGAAGAGGGCATTTCACGACGATTGTCGTTCAATTCCTGAAGCACCTATATATCAAGACTTTTTGTGTTTCCAATCTCTCTCAAGTGGTTGGAAATCGTCCTATATATTACGTTTCATTCAGAAACAAACGCTTGAACTGTTGTGGATGGATTGGCTTCGACTAACACTCTTAATTGATCGTTGTCAACATCCAATGGCCGTCCACTGCGCTAATAATCTTGAAGACTCTCCACGAAATTTCTGAAACCACCATTGTGCTGTACATTCAGTAGTGGTTCTTGGGTCAAACGATTCGTTGACATCGCGAGCTGTTTCAACAGTTTTTCGACCTAGCTTGAATTGATATAAGAACATCGTACGAATATGCTTTTTTCCATCTTTTATTCAACGTTCTTAAATAAAGATATAATTTAATTGTTTTAAAACTATTGTTATTTAAACGATTAAGGCGAAAAACACTCTTTCAAATGATATATAAAGTAAAGGTATTATAACAAAGACGTATTTGAAAATCCATCATTTGAAATAAAAATTAAAAATTCCGCAAGAACTTTCTTCTCAACCTAAAATATTTTTATCTACGTATATTAAGTTAAGCGTTTCACTGGCTAGGTACTGAGTTGGCGTTTGCAACACATGTTTAAACCATAGGTTTCTGTAAAAAAAAAGCTGTGTAGGCGTTAACTTATACACGAAATTTGTTACAACACAGCAGCCATAATAATGTTTTAAAATATTAAAAAATTTTGTTAATAATATTTTTTTTTTAAATGTAAGTGGAGCCTAACCCTAACCCTAACCCATTTCATGTTAACGAAGAATATGAACTCGCCGCCCTTGATGACCCTCGACGAATAATGTTTCAGACGCTCCGACACTTATATTCCTATCTAATGCATTACTTAAAATACTATTGCGCCAATTTATAAGATGCGAAAGTTTGAATAATAGAAATCTTGTTAGATTTCAAAATAAAACAAAATAACTTCTATCCTTATTTCATCTTTGACAAAGGGACAGAAAAGGAGCTGTCTATCATGGAGACGAAGATGTCGCATTGGAATTCCGGTCGGACTGGGCACGAAAATGTCCGAAATATCGATGTTCGCCATCGTTACGTTGTTACACCGCTCTTCGACAAAATGAGGGCAAATCATCTGCGCTGATATAGACATGTTGTACTGCCCACAAACGACATCGTCAGACAAATGAGATTTAAGATGGCGTCCTATGGGAAAAGACCGAGAGGAAAGACCGAAATAAATTTGGCTCAATATCTTGAATCAATATCGTAAGACGACCGGATTACATCCTGGCAGATCCTTTGACCATGAAATAGTGCGAGGTTGACTGCGATTGCAAGGAGTAAAACATAGAACCAAAAGTTCTTGTCCAGAATTCGCTCTGTATCTCTAGAGATCTGTATGATGTACGTACCCGTGACGAAACGAACATACCATATTCCAAAAGTCATTTAAAATGATCAAATTTTATTAAGAAAATCATTTTGAAGCGATTAATAGGAATTCGTAGGGATTACAACATAAATTTGGTAAATATAAATTATTATTGAGTTATCTCTGATTGTTGGAGAAGTTTTCAAAATGCATGGCGAGACATTTTCTCCTATGATACTCATAAACTTGATTTTCTTATTTAAAAATAAATCTACTTGATCAAGTTACGTGATTTTTGGAATATACATCATACACATTTAAATTTGTGTACATCATACACATTAAAAAAAAATTATTTTTGTTTCTCAATATAGGGGAATTCTGGGCAAGAACAAAATCAAATAATTTTCTTCACATCCATAATCAATGTTTATTGCACCAAAATCCAAAGAAAGAAAGTTTTATTATTAAAATTTACAGAATTACTGTATATATTATTAATGAAATAAATAAAAATTCTACTTATTAACGAATAAAATCAACAATTTCATAAATTTAGATGAAGATTAAGTGTATTGTTTTACTCCTTTACAAACAACCACAAACTTAATTTTGACTAGCGGGGGATTGCTTTGCCTTGTCGTAAAATACGCTTAAATATATTTTAATTCATGCAGATTTCTTATTTATTATTACATAGTCAATTTTCTATTGAAATTATGTGTATATATATATATATATATATATATCAGAGAGGCGGTAGCACTCTCTATATAGGGATGGCCCGTACACGCCTATATACGCCTACAAAACAAAACTATCCAAATCGCAACTAAAATCAACTTATAAGTTTCAAAAAGCACATATTCTTACAGAGAAGTGTCTTACGAATCCAGCGAGTGTCAGAACGTCGGTTAAAATGTCAAAAGAGAGCAAAAAAAAGGGTACAAAAATGGCCAATTGTTCTTCTTTCTTCTTTCTTCTTCTTTCTTTTGAGACGATGTATCTCGGTGTACGAACGGTCTCTGACAACAGTTCAAGCATCAATCGACTGCTCTTTACACGGGGAAGTGCAGTGACCCATCGCTTTTTAGCTAACTCCATAATTAAATAAGATTACGTGTAATAACAAGTTTTAAACACTATATACCCAATGTAGACAGACCACTTCGAACACGGAACTTCTCTCAAAAGGACAGCTCCAAATAATACACCGGATGCTCACAGACGTTCCAGTTTGCCAGTGGCGTATATTTCTTGGACGCTGAATATTTGAGGTGAACGTTAAGGTTTTTTCTTTAAACAGTAACCCACCAGCGTTAATGAAACCACTAAATCTTTATCTCAGTTGATCAAAATTGCTATAAGAGTAACCTATCAGCAAGTACGACGTCAAAAAACAATGTTATAAAAATAAATAATTCTTCAGATTTTGGACTGTAAAATATGTACAAAATGTCAATGCTGTGACCAGGATTCGAACCTAAGTTAGCACGGCCACAACGTGGGGTCCTAACCTCTAGACGATCACGGCTAACACTGACGTCTGTCGCTCTTGGCAGAAATACACATGACTACTGTCAAACTATTGAAAAATAAGGAGGAAACTTGAAATTCTCACGCATGCGCAAAAATATACTATAGCAACCATTGTTAAATGCAGCTAAAATCTGTTCGCTCGCTAAGAAAAGTAGATCAGACCAGTTCTTCTAAGAACTCACCAAACGCCAAAGGAAATAAGTTAAATTAACCGCAAAAGAAACTGCAAGAAAGTCAAGAAAAATTTAATAGTGAAGGTATGAACATTTTAGAACTTTATAATACTCTAACTGTTTTATCAGAGAGGCGGTAGAATATAGAAACGATGGAGGACCAAGAGGCAACTTCTAAGGCCCAAAACCCAAAGACCTAAAACCCAGCAGGAAGCGACCTGCTACTAATGGAGTCGGCAATGAGCCGCATCCTAAAAAAGACAATACTATCATGAATGTAAGTTTAAAAATAAGACTGTAAGTAAAAATACTAATTAACAAGAATAAAAAAGCATTGGAAATGCAAAAGGATATAGGGATGGTATGCCAAAAAGTATACAAACAAGATAGCTATGAATGGCTAGGCACATGGAAATAGAATTGCATCCAAAGTATAGCTCTATAGCTTTTCTCACATCCTCATTCCGTGCCATCATTACGGTTGTAAAAAGCTATAGGGCTATACTTTGGATGCAATTCTATTTCCATGTGCCTAGCCATTCATAGCTATCTTGTTTGTATACTTTTTGGCATACCATCCCTATATCCTTTTGCATTTCCAATGCTTTTTTAATCTTGTATATATATAATGACTTGGGTGCCATCAGCTAGAAGACCAAAACATTTAAAGCTATAGACGTGTCGCATACCTTTTCAACTTACATAGGAGATAGGTAAATAAAAATTAAACCACTTTTAATATGATTGAATTTACACATGCGTAAAACTATCAGAAATATGTCGGGAAATTGAAAATAACATTATGCACTTCAACTTACCGTAGGCGTTATTCTTCCAAACAAACATTTTACTCGTTATAAACCATTCGTGGAGTATGATTGCTATTTCTTGTTAATTTCAAAGTTATGCGACAAGTAGTTTAAGAGTTTATCGGTTAAATATTTATGAACAGACACACATACATCTACTGTTTTATTAATAGAGATTACTGTTTGGAACCGAAAGTGATTTGAACAAATTTTTGAATTTTAAGAAGACCATAAACCGGATGTATTTGCTGATGACACCACGCAGGCACGAGGGGATAACAAATGAGCACCTATCTAATGAAATGGCAGGAACACTAGATGAAGACCTTCAATCAGTAGTGGGATGTGGACAAAAATAGATGGTCACATGCAATGCTTCCAACACTAAGCTTGTTTCCTTCAATAATTACAAGAAACCTTCTCTACAACCAATAGCTATGGCTAAAAATACATTACCTGAAACTATATGTTTCAAACTCCTCGGTTTAACGTTCACAGGGAACATAAGTGAAAACAGATACGTTGATGGCATTGCCAGAGCCGCTGCGAAGAAGGTGGGCTCTCTCTACCATGCTAGAAAGTTACTTACGCTCGAAAGTATCCTGTACCTTTATCATGTATTGAATATCGTTGTCACATTTGGCCTGATGCATCCGCTACTAGTGTATCACTCCAGACAGCGTCCACCCTACACAGTTGAGATTCCTTGCTGTAAGAAGGCGTTGTACTCTAATAGTTTCTTCCTCAGAACTGCTAGACATTGTAACGCCCTTCTGGCTTCCTGCTTTCCCAACTGTACTGACATGCAGATGTTCAAGATAGCAGATATCTTGCTGTTCAACTCCCTACATAGCAACTCTGCAACTTATGGCCCCGATAGTAGCCCCTACATCAACGTGGTAATGTGCCTTTTTGGGATTAAAATACTCGTCCAGTATATATATATATATATATATATATATATATATATATATATATATATATAGCTTGTGAATAGCCTGTACGTACACTGATTATTATAATTAATAGTATGCCTAGTTTTATACTTTCTTTATATTTAAATTTATAATCTTTAAAGTATGTATGTATGAATGTATGTGTGGATATGTGTATAATTGTGTATGTATGTGTGTGTGAATGTATATACGTATGTGTGTATGTATGCATATATGTATAGATATGTGTATGGGAAAATATATGTATATGTGTGTATATATATGTATATGCATATGTATATATATATATATATATATATATATATATATATATATATATATATATATATATGAATATATATGTGTGTATAAAGTTCTTCTAGTTAAATGTTATTACATATTATAATTATTATTACCGAATTTTTGATACCTCCCATTAAGGCAGTATTATTTTCGATTTAACAGTTAAGGATAATCATTATTATTATAAAATCAAAATAACAAATTCTATCAATACGCTTAGTTTTAGTTGTACAATTTACTTACAGATATTATTCTAATTCTTCAGTTTAATTCCCCCATTTAAAGGATATTATCAATGAGTATAAAATTAACAAAAATAGCACCTTATCATTTAATTGTTTGAGTGGACTGGATTTAATAGATTTAAACATAGTAAAGAATTTAAGATGTAATTAGGTTAATTAGTTTAAAGGTTGATTTCAGCTTGAAAAACGCAAAATTTCATTTGCTTTTTCTTCCTCTTCCTTTCTTACATTTTATTTTATTTTTCACTTCTTCTTTTCCTTTTCCTCCCTTTCCCTATACCCAAGCCTAACCTGACCTACCAAAACGGCTACTCAACATTTTTATATCTTTTCATAGCGTGCTTGAACTTGTCTATAGAGGTCACTCTCTGCAATATATATATATATATATATATATATATATATATATATATATATATATATATATATGTCTCACTCCATCCATCTCTTCATTTTAAATTTCTCTCCCCTCCACTACCCCTTTCTACCTATTCTATCTCACTAACGTTAATTCCAGTAATACTAAGGTCTTTAATAAAAAGTTCCAACATAACCTTAAAAATTGTTTCACCGGCCCATAAATAAGAATTACTCCAGAAATATGTCCAACTTGGATGCCTATTACACAATATACAGCTTGAATCTCATTACCTCATTGCTTTAAAGGACAGTTACCTTGAATTTTACCGCACAATTTGGAACTAAACCTTTATATCATTTCTTCAATTTCCCCTGCTATGTGACTTCTATTTAATCAATTTTTGATTATGATTTTCCATGTCTAACTGACTTTAGCAAATTGGGTGAATACCGTTATATCTATTTGCTAATATTTTCTCCTCTGAAGAGGTGCTAGGTATCGAACCCCTATAGGATAAGGAGATAAAATTTCTAAAGTATTCATTGTCTTACTCGGAATAATAAAAAATCCTTGATTTAAATAAAGTTTTTTTTAATTTCATTGAATCACTATAATTTGCTATATACAGGGTGTCCACAAAGTCTGGCTACATTATGCAGCCAGACTTTGTGGAAGCATCATGTAGATTATGTAGCCAGACTTTGTGGGCATCCTGTATATATATATATATATATATATATATATATATATATATATATATATATATATATACAGGGTGCCCACAAAGTCTGGCTACATAATCTACATACTAAAGTTTTCATGTCCTCTAAATAAATTAGCATAATTTCTTTTTTTACCGAGTTTGTCTTTACTATAGCATTGACTTATTAATTAAGTGACATGGCATTGTAAACTGCGAAATAGTCTATTTAAGTGGAGAAAAGTTATCGGTTACAATATGCCTGGAAATGGAAAGAATATTAGCTTTAAATTATATGCGAAACAGTTAGGAATTTTACCAAGCTTCTAAGTAAATACTTACTAGCCATAGTCCAATACATTGACTTAAAGTAATCTATAATGAACAGTAACCATTAATATCTCTTTATTAAGAGATAGTATTGCAATAATTATTACACAAACTAAACCGGTACTCATTGAAATAAAAACTTCCGGATATTAAGAGAAAGGCGAAGTCATTCTCCTTCGTTGTAGTCTAAAGGCAACTTACTCAAATTGTCTAAAATTCCATGCATTCGTATACAATACTACTTATTCATCCATCTATACTTTAACTATACTTACAGAATATGCAATAACCTATATCTATCAGGTATAATTGTACTCCATATCAAATGTTCTCTTGTATCTATACTGAGCATATCTTATCTTTCAGTCTTACTAAATGTCCGGTTTGGGCACCAAATCAGAATTTCTAATAGAAAGTAGATCATACTCTAACACTTTATCCTAATCCTAAACCTACTGAACCATATCTAACCATACATTCCTAAACTTACTAAACCATGTCTAACCATACATTGCTAAACTTACAAAACTATATCTAACCATACATTAACTCGTCTCTCTCGATCCAATACTGTAGTAAATTTAGCTGCTTCCACTGCATTAATTTTTACCTATACCCTCTCTCAGTAAAAATGAAAATGGACAGCATAATAATGCCCTTTTTTAACCACACTTGAGGAGTGAAAATCTTCTGTAGAAGCTAACCTAAATGCCCGATTTTTCCAGGAGATATTAACCTAAATAACCAATAAATATTAACTACCCATGCGGGGTTGCAGAAATACCTGGATTAGGACCCAGGCGCAGGGCGAACCCTCTCGGAGCTGATGGACCCGTAAGTCTTCCCAGGCCATCCGTCTAGGAGAAGAAAAACTCTGAAACTAAACCTAGGGGAGGGAGGTCTCTTCAGTCCTGGACGACAACCTTCCTAGAGCTGGTGACTCAAACAAATCACCGGTTGGCAAACCTAAACTGCTTAAGGAGGAGATAGACTCTGTCTATCGCCCGGCTTTCATACTCCTTCTTTGCCTATTGGCCAGGCGTAGAGGTACTATCACAGGGACTCGTCTGAATCACCCAGTGGTTGACCTTGTTTCCTGACTAGGGCAATGAACGCCGCTTTTCCCCACTCCCGCCACATCCCATCCCCCTAAACTGGACACAGTGGGGTGCTTCAGTGCCATATATGTCGGTGCAGTTGGACTGGGCTGGCTTTGCCTAATGGATTGAGGGTACCGGATTGACAGTTCCTGGCTGCTGTTTCCGACTGATAGTACAGGAGCCCTAACTCTTTGGTAGCGCTTAGAGCGGCTGCTCCATCAACAGTTGTAAAATATCGGGATGTTTGTAGTGCCATGTCGCGCATGGAAAGGGACCCTGCACTCATCCCCGGTGGGCTTTCCTGAGGCCACAATCCTCTGGGTGAGGACAGCTGATGGTCTACTTGTATTGCATGTCTGGTATTCTGCACAACTACTTGTCCAGCACCCCCTCACTCATCCACCCTAACTGAAACTTTTAAATAAAACAAAATGAAATGACAGCTCAAGCAAAAGTTACGTTTAAACCAGGACCAAACTCAAAGAAAACAAACCTGCCTCCTCCCTTGAGGCTTGCATTTACTAATATCCGCGGGCTTAGAACTAACTTAGATGATGTTGAGTCATTTCTCCTTGTAAACACCCCGGATATCTTAGCATTAAGTGAAACTAACCTTCACTCCTCCATTCCCTCTAACCACTTTAACATGCCTGGTTATCTCCCACTCTACCGTAAGGACTCGGACAGACATATGCATGGACTTGGAGTCTATATTCGAAACACCCTCCCCCTAACTAGAGAAATAAAACTAGAATCAGAGGGCCAGGCCTTTATGTGCTTCAGACTAAATATGCAACACAATATTAGCTACTTGTATTTTCTCTACCGCTCTCCCTCAAACCAAGACTGTACCCTAATAAACAAAGTCTCAGACAGCATAGATATAGCACTCTCCCTCGATACTAGCGCACAAATACATGTATTTGGTGACTTCAATGTCCATCACAGTAACTGGCTAGGATTCTCAAATCACACAGACGTAGCTGGTAGCGCAACACATAGCTTCTCTATATCTCATTCCCTATCTCAATTGGTTACATTTCCGACACTTTTCCCAGACCAGCACGATCAACATGCCTCACTTCTAGATCTCTTTCTGACAACGGTTCCCAATGACTGTACAACAAATGCCCACAGCCCACTCGGGAATGCTGATCACGCTGTGATAATGGTAGAAATCAGCCTAAATTCTCGCCCTAAAACTGAAGACCCACTACTCAAAACAACAAGGTATTACAAAAAGGCTGATTGGGAAGCCATCAGGGAGCTCATCAGAGATGCCCCATGGCAAAATATCTTTACTCTTCCAGCGGAACAGTGTGCAAATGAGACAACTGAATGGTTCAAAACTGCTATTGAAGCACATGTTCCCGCACGGAAATACTATAGCAAGCCCCACTCCCCCCAATGGTTTACTTCTGCTTGTGCAGCTGCCATTTGTCAAAGGCAGCATGCGTTCCGCAGATTCAACCGACGTAAGTCCAGCTCAAATAAACAGAAGTTCATAGAAGCTAGAAATAATTGTAAGAGAGTGATAGACACAGCTAAGTCAGATTACTCTGAAACCACCAGAAAGCGCATCGAAGCACAGAAATTAGGAACCCGGGATTTTTGGAAAATCTACAACAGCGTAGTTAATAATGGACAGTCAATTATTCCCCCACTAACAAACAATCATGAGGTTGCTTGCACGGCAACTGACAAGGCTAATCTGCTTGCCAGTCGGTTTGCCTCAAACTCCACACTGAACTCAGTACACCACTCACTCCCTGATTTTCCTCTGCGAACAGACGCCACACTTGACGATTTGAAAATCACCTCTTCTCAGATACATGCTTTTATAAAAAACCTAGACACCTCGAAAGCATGTGGACCAGATCTCATCCCGGCTGTGCTATTAAAAAAATGCTCTGTCGAGGTTGCTCCAGTTCTGTCCAAACTTTTCAACAAATGCCTTAACGAATCTTGTTTTCCCGACTGCTGGAAAACCGCCTCTGTGGTACCAGTCTTCAAGAATTCTGGTGAAAGAACTGACCCACTAAATTATCGCCCCATTAGCCTCCTCCCGCTTTTCGCCAAAATATTTGAGTCCTTAGTTAATCAAGTCCTTGTCCAGCACCTAACAGCTGCTAAACTCCTGACTGACAAACAATATGGATTCAGGCAAGCCCGTTCAACAGCAGATATCTTAACTGTAGTTTCTGAACGTATATACCGTTCATTGGAAAAAACAGGGGAGGGTAGAGCGGTGGCCCTTGATATATCTGAGGCTTTTGACAGGGTATGGCACAATGGTTTTCTAAGGAAAATTAGATCATATGGAATCACTGGAAGAATTCATAACGTAATTAAATCCTTCTTAAGTAATAGAAAAATCAAAGTTGTCCTCGACGGACGTACATCCAAGCAATATGACATTAATGCGGGAGTGCCTCAGGGGTTTATCCTTGGACCTCTATTGTTCCTGATATTCATAAACGACCTCCCTGATAATATTGTTTCGGAGATGGGTATATTTGCCGATGGCACCACTCTCTATAACAGATATGAGGGGAAAACAAATGAACACATATCCAAGAAAATGGCAGAAACACTAGAGGATGACCTCCAATCCGTAGTGGAATGGGGACAAAAATGGTTGGTCTCATTCAATGCTGCTAAGACTAAGCTTGTTTCCTTCAATAACTACAAGAAACCTTCTCTACCACCAATAGCAATGGCCAAGAACACATTGCCTGAAAGTACTTCTTTTAAACTCCTCGGCCTAACGTTTACAGGGAATATGAACTGGAATAGATACATTGAGAGCATTGCCAAGGCTGCTGCAAGGAAGGTTGGCTCCCTCTACCGTGCTAGAAAACTACTTACGCCTGCCAGTATCCTATACCTCTATAAGGCAACCATTCGCCCATGTATGGAGTACTGTTGTCACATCTGGGCTGGTGCATCTGCTGCTTGTCTCTCGCTCCTGGACAGGGTTCGAAAAAGAGTCGCCAACCTGATAGGTCCTAAACTGTCATTTAGGCTTCAACCTCTGTCCCATCGACGAGATGTTGCATCCCTCTGCCTGTTCTACAAATACTTTAATGGTGAATGCTCTGACGAACTGCAAACACTTGTACCTCCCCGACGTAACTACCCCCGACAAACCCGACAAGCTACTAAGTCTCATCCCTTTACAGTGGAGATCCCTAGGTGCAAGAAAGCCTTTTACTCCAATAGTTTCTCCCCTAGAACTGCGGGTCTTTGGAACTCCCTTCCGGGATTCTGCTTTCCCAACTGCAATGATATGCAGAAGTTCAAGTGTAATGTTAACAAACATCTTTCTATTCTTCTCCCTTCATAATGACCCCGCTAATTAATTCCCTAATAGTAGCCCCCTGCTTCAAAGTGGCACTATGCCTTGTTTGGGGTGAAAATTGAATAAAAATATATATATATATATATATATATATATATATATATATAATATATAATATATATATATGCGTGTGTGTGTGTGTGTGTGTGTGTGTGTGTGTGTGTGTGTGTGTGTGTACAGGGTGCCCACAAACTCTGGCTACATAATCTACAGGATGCTTCAACAAAGTCTGGCTATATTATGTAGCCAGACTTTGTGAACACCCTGTGTGTGTATATATATATATATATATATATATATATATATATATATATATATATATATATATATATATATTATGCTACAATCCTACTTGCGGCCGTTGAATACTTTCAAATTGTTTACTGTGAATATCCGCTGGTATGGCATCCGTATGCACTTAAATTCCTCCAATTCATATGTTAATTGCTGGTTGCCTTTAGATAAACTACTAGCCCATGAAGTCAGGGTGGCTTTTTGAGTCGGTTTAAATCTCCTGACCAGCAATAATTATCATTTCCTAGACTGATAGTTACGTAAACAGAAACACTAGTGTCTGTAGGCATAAAAATAATTGTTAATGTTTATTTGAAAATTTCAATGAAGATTTCATAATCAAAATAAATGCTCATACAAATTAGTCCCATGGGTTTCCCAGGTGTTTTTTTTTTTTTACAAAATCTCTATGCAAAACATTTCGTTGTAGATGATGGATATTTCTAGAGCATTGTTGAAGATTCATGATCTGTTAAATAAATCAACGTTCAATACTCTCAAACGCGCATAAATAAGTTTGGCACGCTTCTCTCTGAAAATTAATTCAAATATGTCTGAATGCAATCTAGAATGATAATAAAAATATGCCCCCCTCCGGTCATATCTTTATGATAATGTATAGGATGTATATGTTGCCTTTGGTAATGAACAGCCGATTGGGAAATTTTCTTGTTTCCCCACGCTATCCCCCAAGATACCATACTATCACCTCTAAAAAGAAGCAGAGAATAATTTAATTGTAGAATAGCGAGAAAAAAAGAGGTGATTCTTGAGGTGATGGCATCACAACCATAGAACATATATTGTACTACAATGTCGCGTCAAATCCATTAAAATTCTCGTTCTTCTTGGACTGCTTATTACATCATTCTTCTAATATTAGATGTGGTTCAAACTGCGTCAAAAGTCGATAGCAAACTGTGAACTGGAAAGGTGGTATTTCCATGACATCGTTTAAAAGAAGTACCGCAAAGCACTGTTGGAAATCTGTCTCGGTCATTTAATATAAAAGTAGACTGATCACAGCACGTCATTCATTCTCTGTACACAAGTCAGTGAGGCAAAACCAGTTAAGTTTAAGATATTCAGACATCAGAGAAAATGGTAATTCCATTTAATGTAGATAATCCAACCAATTTTCCATGGCATTCTCTTCCAATCTGTTGGGTTTCTTTGTTTTCTCATTCGTTGCTTTTGTCCATTAGCGACTTTGGAAAGGTTGGGGGTGAGATCGGAGAGGATGGATCGGAACCGCATTACTTGTGATCCTTTTGTTCGGATAGCTAGAGATTTGAAGTTAATTCATCCGGAAAATATCTACTTTATACGAACAGGTGATTGCCATAAAATCCGACGCAGGTCCTCCTAATGAGCCGGGTTTCAAAACCATTTCGGCTTTGACGTTTGGAAATGAAGAATTGAGAACGATTTCTTGTATCAGGATTATTTCCTTACTTTCATCGATCCATCTATTGACGATTGGAATGTCCACTACATTTTAACAACCGTCATGCCAAGAGTTCCGCTTTGTATAATGGTTCTAATCACGAAAAATGATATCCCAAGTTTAATTTATTGTGTTCGCTTTCAGACTACTACTCCTAGCTAGAGCCATTAGTTTAAGCTTATAGAAGATATGCATTCATCCATTTTTTATAGGTTTGTTTTATGTATGTACAACTGCCTAAGACACACTGCATTGCAGTGCTCCACTTGATCTTATCGAGTGGGGATAAAATAACGTGTATTATTTGGATTATTTGACTATTGTTCTCATTTTGAGTTCTATTCACACAATATTTCGATCAATGTAACCTCTGGCCTTCTTCATGTGTATTTTGTCGAACTCGGGAATCTTACTCTTGAACTCGGGGATCTTTTTGTCAAATTTTGATCCACGAGAGTAACATGTTCTCGTTTGGTCAGTAGAAGTCTTGAATAATTGGCAAGTTTATTTTCTTGATAATTGAACCATCAAATTTCTTCACTTATAACTAGTCACCTATACTTTATCCATTACGCCACGTCCGTGGAAATTTGGCGGACCTTAAACCTATTCTTATTGTTAAATTACAATCTTACACTTGTCATTATAGATCACATATACACACTATAGGTCACTACTATACATAGTGACCTTATCTATTATTTATTATGATCAGGATTTGTGGATATTCCACGAAATGAGAAATATATTTAATCAACAAATATCTACTATTATATAAACAGTACTTTGTGTGTGTGCCTGTGTGTGAGTTCGTTCCCTATGAACTCGAAAACAGCTTGGCCGATTTTGTAACATTTCATACGAAGGTACTTTATGTACCAAGCACTGTTCTTATATAAGTTTTGTATCGAAATGTCTTCGATAAGTATTGATAATCGATAATCGAAAGAATCCGATGAAAGAAGGAACAAGCGATTTTGACCAAAGTTAACACCTTACACAGCCTAACATAATAAGTGCCTTTGAGAAGTTTTAATATGACACAAGCAGAAATATCCGACATATTAAATCAAGAGTATGTTCTTTGATATGACAGTTGCGCATTCGAAATGAATGTTTCTGTTTAAAGTACAATTGCGCCATGATACTTGACTTTTTATTTTAAACTAAAATTCAAGCCATTATCACTGCACAAGAAAAAGACCAAGCATCTAAAATCAACAGTAGGTCCTCTACAATGCAATGTAGACTGCAATGTATTGTGGGCTATGTCACTACCAGAGGTGATGTCACTTACCAGAGGTGTATTGTGGGCTATGTCACTTACCAAAGGTGTATTGTGGGCTAGGTGAAGCTTCCTCCCAGTGCACCGTGGTCTAGAGCAGGCAATCAATCCATTTGATTGAAAAATAGGTGATTTCATTAATTTCGAGGAAATGGATGACCTCCAATCGGTAGTGGAATGTGAACAAAAATTGATGGTCACATTGAATGCTGTCAAGACTAAACTTTTTTCCTTCAATAATTACAAGAAACCGTCTCTGCCGCCAATAGCAATGGCCAAAAACACATTATATGAAAGTAATTCTTTTAAACGCCTCGGTCTAATGTCACAGGGAACATGTATTGGAACAGATACACGTACTTGTGGATTTAACGAACCAGACGTAACTCAGTATTTGCTTGTCTTTGTCCGGCGCATGACGTCAACAGCCGGATAAAACCGAGAACAAAACTTTTTTTTTTTTTTAACCAGGATTTTTTTTAAACCAGGATTTTTCTTCTTTTTTTTTCTTCTTTTTTTTTACCAGGAACAAGGACAATTTTTTTTTAACCAGAACTCCTGCGAGATTTTTTTTTTTTTTTTTTTTTTTTTGCCAGTAACATATTTTCTCAGGAGTATGTATTTTCCTCAGACTTTTGGAGGGCATCAGACGACAATGTGATAGGAAGCTCCTTACCAATCGGGTAGTTTTCGGCGACGTGGAGTCAAACGGCTGCATACCAAACTTTTGTCTCCACATAAACTCTAAAATGTATGTGTCCAAAAGTTCCCGCTTGGTTTCGCATTTTTGTTTATTGCGCTGCTTTGCTTCCTTCCACATTCGCTCCACATGATTTGTTGTTGCCTGTGTTACGGGATCTACAAAATTAAGACTGTGGTTCAACGTAAAATGGTGATACCCCTCTGCTTCCATTTTACTGTAAGCCCTCCAACAGTCTGATATAACCGTGGTTCCCGGCAAAATATATTTTCTTATTAGTGGAAGGAGGGTTTCGGCATTCCTTTTTGGTACATTAACCAAAAAAAAAACCTTTTTGGCGGGGTCAGCGTATTCACCGAAGACCCAGACCGGTGTTAGATGTCTGCCGACGTTGTGTTTCTGGCGGTTAAAGACAGACTCATCGATTTCGACCGTATGGCCTGGGCCTCCCATCTGCCGGGGATAACTGAAAAAGTAATCCCGGCATATATCTTGCAGGAAATTCTTTCAGTCCATAATTGTGTGGCGTGACCGAGACCCACATTAACGCTGGAGATTCCTAGTCGCTGCCATCTCGAAATTCTCATCTGCTGCTCGTGCGCACGCGCGTCGAGTTGAAACTAAGCGCGCAATATTTTGATTGGCTGATGACCACATTTCGTCAGACAGCAGCAAAACTCGAACTGTTGATGTCATGTGCCGGACAAAGCCGATCAAATGCTGAGTTACGTCTGGTTCGTTAAATGCACAAGTACCCAGATACATTGAGAGCATAGCCAAGGCTGCTGCGAAAAGGGGGGGGGCTCTCTCTACCGTGCTAGAAAATTACTTACGCCTAAAAGTATCCTGTACCTCTATAAGGCCACCATTAGCCCATGTATGGAGTATTGTTGTCACATTTGGATTGGCGCATCTAATACTAGTCTTTCACTCCTGGACAGGGTTCAAAAGACAGTCGCCAACTTGATAGGTCCTGCACTGTCATCTAAACTTCAGCCTCTGTCCCATCGACGAAATGTTGCATTCCTCTGCCTGTTCTACAAGTATTTTAATGGTGAATGCTCTGACGAACTACAAACCCTTGTGCACCCTCGACATAAATATCTCCGACAAACCCGACAAGCAACTAAATCCCACCCCTACACAGTAGAGATTCCTAGAAAGTCTTCTACTCTAATAGTTTCTTCTCCAGAACTGCTAGACTTTGGAACTCCCTTCCGGGATTCTGCTTTCCCAATTGTACTGACATGCAGAAGTTCAAATGTAATGTGAACAAACATCTTGCTGCTCATTTTCCTTCATAATATTCCTGCAACATGTCCCCGATAGTGGCTCCTACATCAAAGTGGTACTGTGCTATGTTTGGGGTGAAAATTGAAAAAATAACTTTTAAACACTAAAAATATGGGAGTGTAAAACATTCGTTGATCATCAATTAATCTCGGGCAAGGCCGGGTATCCCTGCTAGTGTTTTGATAAACCAGATATTTTTATGAATAACGCAAGTACTTTGTTTTTCTTCAGAGAAATAATAATAGCGCGCAGCAAATACGAGGTTATTAACATTTCTGCAAAAATAGAGTTCATTTTATTTTATATTATTTATATATTATTATAATGATATTTGCTATTATTTATATATTATTATAATGATATTTGATATTATTTAGATATTATAATAATGATATTTGATATTATTTATATATTATAATAATGATATTCGATATTATTCATATATTATCATAATGATATCTGATATCATAAGGATATTATTATAATGATATTTGATATTATTTATATATTATTATAATGATATTTGATATTATTTATATATTATTATAATGATATTTGATATTCTTTAGATATTATTATAATGATATTTGCTATTATTTATATGTTATAGTAATATTATTTGATATTATTTATATATTATTATAAGGATATTTGATATTATTTATATATTATTATAATGATATTTGATATTATTAATATATTATTTTAATGATATTTGATATTATTTAGATATCATTATAATGATATTTGATATTATTTATATATTATTATAATGATATTTGATATTTTTTAGAAATTATAATGATATTTGATATTATTTATATATTATATAATGATATTTGATATCATTTATATATTATTATAATGAAATTTGATATAATTTATATGATCATAATGATATTTGATATTATTTTAGATATTATTATAATGATATTTATATTATGTATATATCATTATGATGATATTTGATATTATTTATATTATTATAATGATATTTGATATTATTTATATATTATTATAATGATATTTGATACTATTAAAATATTATTCTAATGATATTTGATATTATTTAGATAATATTATAATGATATTTGATATGATTTATATATTATTATAATAATATTTGATATTATTTAGATATTATTATAATGATATTTGATAATATTTAGATATTATTATAACGATATGCGATATTATTTAAATATTGTTATAATGATATTTGATATCATTTAGATATTATTATAATGATATTTGATATTATTTAGATATTATTTTAAGTATATTTGATATTATTTAGATATTATTATCATGATATACGATATTATTTAGATATTATTATAATGATATTCGATATTATTTAGATATTTTCATAATGATATCTGATATTATGTAGATATTATTATTATGATATTCGATATTATTAAGATATTACTATAATGGTATTTGATATTATTTATATATTATAATAATGATATTTGCTATTATTTCTATATTATTATAATGATATTTGATATTATCTATATATAATTATACTGATATTTGATATTATTTATATATTTTTATGATATTTGCTATTATTTAGATGTTATTATAATGATATTTGATATTATTTAGATGTTATTATAATAATATTCGATATTATTTAGATATTTTCATAATGATATTTTATATTATTTAAATATTATTATAATAAAATTTCATATTGCTTAGATATTAATGTAATGATAATTCATATTATTTAGATATTATTATAATGATATTTTATATTATTTAAATATTATTATAATGATATATCATATTATTTACATATTATTATGATGATATTTGCTAATTATTTAGATATTATTATTATGATATTTGATATTATTAAGATATTATTAAAATAATATTTGATATTATGTAGATATTATTATAATGATATTCCATATTATTTATATATTATAATAATGATATTTGATTTTATTTATATATTATTATAATACAATTTTATATTGTTTAGATATTATTATAATGATATTTAATATTATGAGATATTATTATAATGGTATTTAAGATTATTTATCTATTATTCTAATGAAATTTGATACTATATAAATCGATATTTGATATTATTTAGATAATATTATACTGAAATTTGATATTATTTAGATATTATTATAATGATATTTGATATAATTTGTATATTTTTATAATCATATTCGATATTATTTATATTTATATATTTTTATAACGATATTTGATATTACAAAGATATTATTATAATGATATTCCATATTATTTAGATATTATGATAATGATATTTCATATTATAGAGATATTATTATAATGATATTTAATATTATGTAGATATTATTATAATGATATTTCATATTATTTAGATATTATTATAATGAGATTTAGATATAATTACAATGATATTTGATATATTTTTTGATATTATTATAATGATATTTTATATTATTTATATATTCTTATTATGTTATTTGATTTTATGTAGATATATATTTTATATGATTTATATATTATTATAATGATATTTGATATTATTTATATATTATTATAATGATATTTGATATTATTTAGATATTATTATAATGATATTTGATATTATCTATATATTATTATAATGATATTTGATATCATGTATATACTATTATAATGATATTTGAGATTATGTAGATATTATAATAATGATATTTGATATTGTTTTGATAGTATAATGATACTAGATATTATTTAAATATTAGTATAATGATGTTTGATATTATGTAGATATTATTATAATTATATTCCATATTATTTATATATTTTTACAATGATATTTTATATTATTTATATATTATTATAATGAATTTTTATATTATTATTTAGATATTATTATAATTATAATTATGTAGATATTATTATAATGAGATTCCATATTATTTATATATTATAATAATGATAGTTCATATAATATATATATATATTATAATGAAATTTAATATTATCAAAATATTATTATAATGATATGTGATATTATGTATATATTATTATAATGATATTTAAGACTATTTATATGTTATGATAATGAAATTTGATATTATTTAGATATTATTATAATGATATTTGATATTATGTATATATTATTATAAGATATTTGATAGTGTTTATATATTATTACAATGATATTCGATATTATTTTGATATTATTACAATGATATTTGATATTATTTTTATATTATTATAATGATATTTTATATTACATAGATATTATTACAATGACAATTGATATTATTTAGATATTGTTATAATGATATTTGATATAAGTCAGATATTATTATAATGATATTCGATATTATGCAGATACTATTATAATGATATTCGATATTGTTTAGATATTATTACAATGATATTTGATATCATTTAGATATCATTATAATGATATTATATATTGATAATATTTGAATATTATTATGATATTTTATATTATATAGACATTATTATAATTATATTTGATATTTTTTGTATTTTATTATAATCATATTTGATATTATTCAGATATTATTATAATGATATTCCATATTATTTATATATTATAACAATTATGTTTGATATCATTTAGATATCATTTAGATATTATTATAATGATATGTGATATTATTTAGATATTATTGTAGTGATATTTGATATTGTTTAGATATTATTATAATGATATTTGATATAATTTACATAGTATTTTAATGATATTTGATATTTATACGATAGTATTATAATGATATTTGATATTATGTTTTTGATGCTATTATTTAGAAATTTTTATAATGATACTCGATATTATTTATGTATTATTATGATGATAATCTATATTATTTAGATATTATTATAATGAAATTTGATATTATTTATATAGTATTCTAATGATATTCCATATTATTTATATATTATTATAGTGATATTTGATATAATTTATATATTATTAAAATGATATTCGATAACATTTTCTTTTTATACGATATTCGATATTATTTAGGCATTATTTTATTGATATTTAATATTATTAAGATATTAATATAATGATATTCGATATCATTTATATATTATCATAATAATATTTGATACTATTTAGATAATATTATAATGATATTAGCTACTATTTAGATATTATGATAATAATATTTGATATTTGATATTATTTTGATATTTTTATCATGATAGTCGATATTATTTAGATATTGTTGTAATAATATTTGATAATATTTAGCTATTAATATAATGATATTCGATATTATTAATACGTCATTTGATGCTATTCGATATTATTTGCATATAATTATAATGATATTAGATATTCTTTAGGTATTTTTATAATGATAATCTATATTATTTAAATATCATTTGAGGATATGTGATATTATTTAGATATTATCATAATGATATTTGATGCTATTTATATATTGTTATAATGATATTGCATATCGTTATATGTTGTTATAATGATATTGGATATTATTTATATATAATTATAATCATATTGGATATTATTTAGATAGTATTATACTGATATTCGATATTATTTACGTATTATTCTAATGATATTTTATATTATTTAGATATTATTCCAATGAAATTTTATATTATTTAGATATTATTTTAACGATATTCGATATTATTTTTTTATCATTATAATGATATTCCATATTATTAAATGATTATTATAATGATATTCGATATTATTTAGATATTATTATACGGGTATTCGATATTATTTAGATATTATTATAATGATATTCTATATTATTTTGATATTATTATAATTACATTCGATATTATTTAGACATTATTATAATATTATTTGGTAATATTTAGATATTATTATGATGATGTTCGATATTATTAAGATATCATTTGATGTTATTCGATATTATTTTTATATTGTTATAATGATGTTCGATATTACTTATATATGATTATAATGATATTTTATGCAATTTATGTATTATTATAATGAAATTCGATATTATTTGGATATTATTGTAATGATATTCTATATTATGTAGATATTATTATTATGATACTTGATATTATTTAAAAATTATTATAATTATATTCGGTAATGTTTATATATTATTATGATGATAATGGATATTATTTAGATATTATTATAATGATATTTTATATCATTTATATATTATAATGATATTTGATATTATTTAGATATTTTTATAACCATATTTGATATTATTTTGATATTTTTTTAATTATATTTGATATTATTTAGATATTATTATAATGATATTCTATATTATTTATCTATTATTATAATGATATTCTATATTATTTAGATATTATTATTATAATATCTGATATTATTTAGATATTGTTAGAATGATATTTCATATTATTAAGATATTATTAATGTAATGGTATTCGATAATAATTAGATATTATAACAATGATATTCGATATTATGTAGTTATTATGATAATGATATTTGATATTATTTAGATCTTATTATAATGATAATCGATTTAATTTATATCTTATTCTAATGATATTCCCTATCATTAATATATTATTCTAATGATATTAATATTATTAGTATAATATTATAATGATAATCGATGTCATTTAGATATTATTATATTGATATTCGATATTATTTAGATATTATTATAATATGATTTGATATTATTTAGGTATTTTTATAATGATTTTTGATATTATTTAGATATTAAGATAATGATATTTGATATTATTGAGATATTGTTAAAATGATATTCGATATTATTCATATATCATTACAATGATATTCAATATTATTTAGATATTATTATCATGATAATCGATATTATTTAGATATTATTATAATGACATTCGATATTATGTAAATATTATTGTAATTATATTCGATATTATTTTGATATTATTATAATGATATTCGATATTATTCATATATTATTATAATGATATTCAATATTATTTAGATAACATTATAATGGTATTCGATATTATTTAGATATTATTATAATGATATTCGATATTATTTAGATATTATTATAATGATATTCATGTAGTATTGAGATATTATTATAATGATATTCGATATAATTTAGATATGCTTATAATGATATTCTGGTATTATTTAGATATTATTATAATGATATTCGATATTATTTAGATATTATTATAATCATATTCGATATTATTTCGATATTATTCTAATGATATTTGATATTATTTAGATATTAATATAATGATATTCGATATTATTTGGATATTATTATAATCATATTCGATATTATTTAGGTATTTTTAAAATAATATTCGATATTATTTAGATATTATTATAATCATATTCGATATTATTTAGATATTATTATAATCATATTCGATATTATTTAGATATTATTATAATGATATTTTATATTATGTAGATATTAATATAATGATATTCGATATTTTGTAGATATTTATATAATGATATTCGATATTATTTAGATATTATTATAATGATATTCGATATTATTCATATATTATTATAATGATATTTTATATTATTTAGATATTATTATAATGATATTCAATATTATTTAGATATTAATATAATGATATTTGATATTATTTAGGTATTAATATAATTATATTCGATATTATTTAGATATTATTATAATCATATTCGATATTATTTAGATATTTTTATAATCATATGCGATATTATTTAGATATTATTATAATCATATTCGATATTATATATATATCATTATAATGATATTTGATATTATTTAGATATTAATATAATGATATTCGATATTATTTAGATATTATTCTAATGATATTCTATATTATTCATATATTATTATTATAATGATATTCGATATTATTTATATATTATTATAATGATATTCGATATTATTTAGATATTATTATAATGATATTCGATATTATTTATATATTATTATAATGATATTCGATATTATTTAGATATTATGATAATGATATTTTTTAGATATTATTATAATGATATTTGATATTATTTAGATATTATTATAATGATATTCGATATTATTTAGATATTATTAAAATGATATTCGATATTATTTATATATTATTATAATGATATTCGATATTATTTATATATTATTATAATGATATTCGATATTATTTAGATATTATTAAAATGATATTCGATAACGAGGTTCATGAAAGGGATCTCATTTTTATATTCTCGTTCCAGTTTGCGAGATCTGCCTTTTAGAGGCATTTAGGCATTTTTATTTTAATTGATGACATTGGAAAATTGTATCTGGCCTTTTGTAGAGCGTAACGTACAGGAAGACAAAACCACGATACTATATTGATTAATGCTCCTATATTGTATTAAATTCTATACAAGGTCTGCTTAGTAGTTAATTGTGTCCTAGCATATGTGTATTACTCTTCAGCGTTTTTCGTTGTCTGCATAACTTCCCCTTTCCCTTCATATGTGTTCGGAAACATAATCAAAAGAATATATATATATTTATATATATAGTACGCAATCTGTAAGCAGTTGTGCGTAAAGAATATATTTTCTGGCATCATGTTTTAAATTGAATTACTGCAGATTGGCTTTTTGGATACCTAAAATTTTAAAGACTAAACAAATATGTTATTGATATAGATGGTCGTGTTTCGTCTCATTATTTAAAGTTGTCTTCTTTTGGTTGTGAATTTTTTCCTATGAAAGTTGTGGTTGAACAAATGCAAGTACTCAACAGGTAGATATTGTGTCATGTGTGGCGGTTCTAACAAACAAAACATTCGCCCCATTAAATATACCATTTTTCAATGTAAGATTTTTGTTGTATAAGAACAAGAAAATATGAAATTGTCTTCATTTTTGCAACGGCAAGCCGCTAACGAGTTGTTGCACTAAACAAACTCATGTATATAAAAATCAGTGCATAAATATATATATATATATATATATATATATATATATATATATATATATATATATATATATATATATATTATGTTTCTAAATGTTGAAATGATATTATTTATATTATTCGGACAATTGTCCCCAGACGCGTGCATATATGTGCGTGTAAGCATACCGGTTTTTATTTGGTTGTGTATGAACTCAACTAGACTTAAATTTTGCATTCGTAATCGTATATTTTTTCAGGATTTATAAGCACTATGTATAATTATAAAAATCTGTGAACCGTCCGACCGCTCTTAAAAACATTGTTGTCATGGAAACCAGCTTGTATTTAATAAAATTCAAACTCCTTTTCACAGTCCAACACCATATTGAATACAAATAAACGTCAAGCTTTGCTTAACTTGTAGACGTACTTTCAATTACGAAACTATGTTTGGTTATGTTTTTATTTCGGTTTCGATTCTAGCTGATAGCACTCAAATTATTATTTTTTTTTTTACTTTTTAAATCATGACTTTATATCGGATACAATATAATATGAAACTAGCAGGACCTGTGGAAATTCCACAGGGGACTCATTCATATGTAATATATTGGTGTTGGTATTTTGTAGATGTTCAGCTTAAATGGAGACGCTCTGATACTATTATAGCTCTTTTGTTAAAACTGCAAAATCTAAGCTAGCAGGAACGCTCAGCGTAATCCAGTCGTAAAGTACGCTTAAATATGATATTTTAATTTTTGCAGATTTCGTATATATTATTATACAGATAATGTTCTAGCGATTTTTATATATAATAAGGTTGCAATTTCCAAAATAAAAAAAACTATATCCGTATGACTTGAATTCATCAGCTTGAATCAAAACTGAAACCAAAACTTATGAAAAAGTATATGTACATATTAATATATATAAGTTGAATTTCTTCAGCTATAATCGAAACTGAAAATAAAACATATGAAGAATTCTTGATAGAATTATTTATAAAAAAAATAAATTTCTGGAGTTCCATCAGCTATAATCGAAACTGAAACGAAAACTTATGAAGAATTCTTGGTAAATTTTTTTATTACAAGAATGGAAGTCCATAACAATTGAACGACAGTCAGCTTGTCACACAAAATAAATAACACACACTAAATATTCTACTAATATATAGATAATTGACTCCATAATAATGAATACGAAATCTGCGTAAATGAAATTATCATATTCGATCGCCGGGTGCCCCTACTTATATATTTATAAACATACATATTAATGAACACGTATCTCTGTGTTTATGTTTGTGTAGTTTTATTTATGTGTATGTACGTGTTCAGACGAGGTTGCGTAGGTTTATGCGTGTATATGTATGTGTATATATATGTATGTGTGTATATATATATATGTATATATATGTATGAATGTGTATATGTATATGCTGTAGTCTTACAGGCGCATAATAATCAAGAAAAGCATAGTGATGTACTTAAGCAAAAGTATGTTATCACAGTGTTCGTTCGATGTAATCTCCAACGTTCTTTAGGTAATATTATCAAACTCAGGAATCTTTATGTCTAACTGGTGAATCCGTACGGAATTTTGAATGGGCTGCTTTATTTAATCCATGTGGGTAGATTACACTCATTCTGTGAGCCATGATTGGGTAGAAGTCTTAACTAATTCCTAATTGCATTTTTAGTTCACTTCATACTGAGGATTGAAGTTTCCCAACACTAGTTTCAACACATGCATATCCACATGTTCTCATTAGATCACGTTAAGCAACGTTGAGCCTGGTTATTACTAAAATGGGTGACCATTTAGGAACTCCAGGTGCTGTATATGCTCTCTGCTTATTCCGGCATTGTTTCCAGTCGTCTAGCACTTCTCCTTGCCACTGGATTCAAGCAGTGCCGGACTAGAAGAGGTGAGGTAGGTTATTGCGCAACCGTTGCCTCACAATTACACGTACAGCTATCCTTACAGAGGGTATCCATTGTCTTTTGAAATTGAAAGGAGGCATCGATGCTTAAAAGAATGATTGGCATTGTCTTATTTCCATCAATCAAAGCCAGGTTATGTTGGAATACTTACTAAAAGCTTCTATCGAGCTGAGTTTTTTTTTTTTTTCTGCCGGGAGGTTTCGCAGCGACCATCTTTGTGTAAAAACCTAACGTCTGTTTAAATAATCGCATCCACCAAATTGTGTGTTCCCAGAGTTAAATATTTATAAAATGACCATAAAGCATAAAAAACAGCTTAATTTTTCATAGATGTTTCCATAAAGATTCTAATTTCTCAAGCAATATCACATTTAGTCTTGGCCTTTAATATCCTTAGCAACAAAGTTTTAACCCGCGTGAGGGGGTGGGATGGGGTTGGGGATTAAATCAATGCCCATAATGAGAAATAACAGGTGAGCAAATATAATATACAGAATCAATGTAACGCTTGGAGATGAAGGATAAACATAAAAAAGAAACAGTCGCACTTTAATATTGTAAGGAGAGCGAAATAATGTCCAGATTGTGAAATTACAAGAAATGAGGTTGATAAGTAATTACACAACCTACCTCCTACAGCGGTATGATGTGACACAAGTCGGAAAGTAAGATTTGGAGAATCAATGTCCTAGAGGAAGAGCACACTGGTCTGCAAATAATGCTCGAGTAGCACCATCAGCATTCCTCCTTGGGGGGGGGGGTCTCAGATAATTACCAGCTTGTTGCATAAGTACCCACCGTTTCATCAAAAAATTTTGTTCTAAAGTTTTGATATATATAATATACTAGCAAAAGTACCCGTCGTTGATTGGGTTCAAAAACAGCCTACAGAAAATGGACTCTGATTTATGAAAGTATGTTAGGTTATGAAAAGGAAGGGTTGTAAAGAGATAGCTTCGAATTTGGGGGTATCAAAACCAAAGCAAAATATGATGAAAGTAAAAAATATAATAGGTAAACCCCATAATTTATGATGCTATACCTGTTCACACTGAAAAACTTATCACAATATTCTATGGATCTATATTTAAAAAAAAAACTTGTTAAACTTTGTGACATATTTCCATTCTATGGAGGTCAGGTGCGAACGAACACCCCATAATTTTATTATAGCATATTTCTTCAAACTGAAACATAATTATCAAAGTATACTTAGGCAGATACATATGAAAAGTCTTTATTAAAGTTTGTGCCTATTTCCATTCTATGGAGGCCAGGTGCGAACGCAGACCACACGATTTAATTATACCATCCCTATTTAAGTTAAAACATACTTATCATGGTATAGGGCCGACCACTTCCCTAGATGAGTTCATAATTAACGGATACTCTAACTTAACATCTAAATCTGACCCCCAAGATCGCCATGGGCATGGAATATGTGCCTACATTAAAGATGGCTTCCCATGTGGCAGAGATATCTCTAGAGAAGATCCTAATTTATCTTATATGTGCTTCCGGGTTGCACTTGCTTACACCACTGCATTTATATTTGCCTTCTATCAGCCCCATAACAGCGGAGTTACTATCTTTAAGAGCATATCTGAAAAAAATAGACCACATCCTGTCTGCACATCTCTCGGTTAACATAGAAGATCATATAATAAATAAACGTGGATTTATAAGATCAAAAAATCCAACCTTGATCGCCCTTTGGGGCCCGTGGCGCAGTGGAAAAAGACATTGAATCTCTACGGTTCCAGATGAGCATTGTCTGAAGACGGCCAGAAGTTTACTCGGCCAAAACGTGGTGAGACAACAACAACTATGTATGGCATTAATTGCTGAGAATGCAGTTAGGAGATTCGATGTTCATATCCCGCCGTGGTTACCACCTGTCGAAGGCCAGAGGAATAATTGGCTGAAACGTTGTGAAACAACTAAGAAAGATAAGAATATTAGTCCGGAATAAATAAAATTGATAAATAGTAAATATGTATACTTTAAATGTCATATGCTTTTTCCGGTGTTTTTCTTCATTTCTTTTGCGCATGAAGTTATTTTTGACACTTACTGTTCCTCTTTGTATTGCTAACTGACGCCTGTCATTGACTCATTTACTTAAGGTTATAATTTTATATTCTACGCTTATAACGTCACTGATAATTTACCCATTATTCATGGGTTAGTTTTAAGGATATACGAAGAAAAAATGTTAACAATTCGTAATAATAAATAGCTTTTGCCTCATTATTTAAATATAGTTTTTATATTCTACGTTTATATCTCTGCTGTCAGTGTTTATTCACTGTTCATTATTTTATACTCACTTGGATTTCTCACACAAGACATCATCAGTAATCGTTCAATGACAAAAAACAGTTTAAGTGGCAATAAGTTTTTCGAGATTTTTAACACTTTTCACTTTTGTCAATCACTTTTACAAATCACTTTGCACCATTGCTATAGCCATTTACCATTAACTTCTTGTTGATAACAGCCGTTGGATTTATCAATCAACAATGTTTAGTCATTTTCTTAACATATTGAGTAACATTTCAAACAAGACTTGCACACACTAAGATTTTAACATGAGAAATACCGCACCCATATCTCTCCAGTTACTTCCCGTTGCAATCAAATCTCTTACAGTTGTCTGTTTCCAGTTCGCTTTCGGTCTTTTTTTTCCCCCATCAAGAGCCTATTGAAGTATTTGGTTGGCAATTCCTCCTGGAGCCAATCTGAGGGTATTTCTTAGTCTGCATATCGTTTGCAGATTATTGATGACACTACCTGTTCGTTTGTGCGGTCTCTGCACACAGACGCACACACACAAAATAATGCATCGATAAATTTGTTTTGCCATTAAAACGTTAGACGTGATCAACCACTTTAACAAAATAACTTACTTAGTGACATGCAATATGGCTTTCGTACTGCTAGATCTACAACTGTTGTGCTAACTGTAATATCACTCAGGATTAGTGAATCTCTTGACGGGGGCTTCATTTCTTGAGCAAATGATCTTTGCATATCCAAGGCTTTAAATAGGGTATAGCATAAAGGTATAGTTCGCAAGATTTTCAGCTATTGAATAGCTGAAAATGTCCTCTCAGTTATTAAATTATCTCTTTCTGATTGTATAATACTGAATAATAAGTACGTAGCGAGTGACGAGATTTACACTTCAATGTCAGAAATAAAAGTCTTAAAATAGTTTCTGCGCATATACTCGCATGAATTAATAAAAATTCATAAAACCTTTCTACGCCAATCAGATGTATTTCTCTGAATTTTTCAATTTGCTGTTTTGATTTACCCTGATTGCATACAAAATTTGAGCCAAAGTCAATGACAGAACTAACATCTGTTTTACGCTAGTTTACTTTGCCCTTTCTATCGGGCGTAGAGAAAGCGTTTCTTACCCATCCTTCCACACACATACACGAACAGGCATAAGCATACGCACTCTGAGACTAGCACAGACACATACATATAATTCATTAAGTGCTTCACATCGTCACCTGTTCAACAAAAAGAATGTATAAATTAATTTTAATACCATAACATTTTTCACTGAACTTTCTAAAATGAAAACAAATGAACATTAATTCTTATTAATAACTTTTAATCAATTTTTGTAATTGAGTGGGGAAGTTTTATTACGATTTTTCAGACTTCTGGATAATTCATAGATCTTGAAGTATCGACTAAGATTTTTTCGATAAGTCAGCTAAAGAATCCCCGTGTTCTGCAAGGACTCTCAAAATGTGAACAAAAATTTTGTTTTCCTATCTGTGTAAACTTGCATTTTATATGTATCTCTTTTGTGAATGAATGCTTTTGAATTCATTGTTTTGCTTGAGTTTATCATACAACATTTTTATCGTTTTCTCTCTCTCACATTTAAGTATCATCTAAAACAGTATTTTTCTTAAAAGTGTCCCCCTTAAAAACATCTCTTCAAAAAACTTCCCCCAAACGAAAAGTCTAAAAAAAAAGGTATCCCTCCCCCGCCAAAAAACAAACGATTTTTTAATATATAATTAAATCTTACTTGTTTTCCAATTTCTCCTCGATCATTAAAGTCGTACGTGTGACACTGGAAAATCGCAATATTTCGGGGATCTTATCCTTTTATGAAGTGTTTCTATTTTTTTAATTTCATGCTATTCTCTGCTTCGTGAGTCTTTGTTGAGTGTGTCTCTATTTTAAAAGGATTTTACTACCAAGTAATATTCCACATATGTAATGTTGTAAGCATCGACAGTTTGTTATCTGAGATCACCAAATAATCAGTATCGATCTACAACCCTCATGACAATGCTCAGGTGCCAGGATAAAAATACTCAATGAAGATTTGATGCTTTATAGTGACAGTAGAAGAAGGGGAAAGTGGCGAGAGTTATCAGTTATGGGCACAGCTGTAATAGTCATTAAGAGTAATACATTTCTCCGTCGAACCACGCCCTCTCTGCGGTCATCACTATTAAATGCGAATGAACAAATAAAGATGGCCGCTGCGATAAAACATGGCCGCCTTTCAATGACGACTGATGAAAGCTGTCGTGCCCTGCCGCAAACTGCGAGGCAGTGAACAATGGCGCTTCGACAGAACAAGCAGAAATGGGAAAAGCATTAAATGCGCCAAACTGAATTATTATTTGCCTGTCCTTACCCGGGTGTTATTCGATCAATTCCTTTATACCGAAAGGGTTACTTTTTAAAATACTAAAACTTATATTTGGTTGATTTGTACACGGGCATAGAAACGAATCGCTGTAGGTACCTGTATGCACACACATACACACGCACGAATTTAAAAAATACATAGTTTAAATAATGTATTTAGTAAATATGGAGCCATTGAATTTAACTCTTATTTATCCTAAACAAGACTTGCTGCCACTTGGATGCAAGGAGTTACTGTTTGGAACTATATCCACAGTGGCCTATATCGGAAGATAAGCGAGAGGTTTGTTAACATTACATTTAAACGTTTGCATGTTAGAACAGTCATCGAAGCAGGAAGCAAATCTAGCGGTCCGATGGAAGAAATTATTAGAGTAAACGACTTTCTAGCATCTACAGTAAAGGGGTATGATTTTGCTGCTATACAAGCTTGTCACATCATTAAAGTAATCCAACATATGGGGTTAAATTGATTCCTTGCCCAAAATCGTCACCCCTTAATTATATAATATTATAATAAATATGTATATATAATATTATAATAAATATATATATATATAATAATAATATATAATAAAGTTTTAACTAATAACTTATATCTACACTAAGAATGTAAATTTTTTTTTTTTTTTTTATCTTTTTACTCACGTTCACTCCAAACGAGGCATATCGCCACTAGGACGTAAGGAACTACTAATTGGGACGATGCCTAAGAAAGATTATGATGTTGGTTCACGTTGCGTTTAAACTTCTGCGTGTCAGTACAGTCAGAGAAGCAAGTAGCGGGAACGGAATTCTAAAGTTTAGCTGTTTGAAGGAAGAGGCTATTAGAGTAGAAAGCTCTTTGGCATTTAGGGATTTCAACAGTGAAGGGGTGTGATTTTGTTGCGAAGCAGGTTTTCCAGGGATATGTACGTCGAGGGAGTACAAGTGCAATGAGTACATCAGAGCATTAAAGCACTTGTAAACAAGGCATGCAAATATATGCGATGGGGTCAGGGTTAGTGTTAGGGTTGTAAGTAGGGGGCCTAATAGATTGGAGACTCTTTTTGGATCTTCTCTAAGATTGAGAGATGAATGCACCCACACGTTACAATAATACAAGAATACTCCATGCGTGGTGACTTAAGATACAGAATGCTCTTAGATGTTAGTAATTTTCCAGAATCAACCTTCCTCTTTTTCTGCCTAATAAAAAGAAAATTCTTGAATGCACAAACCCATATGCATAAACCGCAAACGCTAACCAGCCGCTAAAATAGGGAAGAAACACCCAAGGAAATTGAAACTGCAAGAAATCTCAGAAATTGTGCTCTCCACAAAACGGAACCAGCTTTGGCTGATACTGCACAGAAAACAATAATGGTTACAGAGGATGAAAGAACCTAGTAGGAAGAACACTAACCACACCTCCACTGGATAAGTGCGAAAAGTGTTGGCATCTTGGAGTGATTTACTGCGACTCAAATTCTAATGATAACCAATGGTCGATGCCAGCGAGAAATCAATCGTACGCGGCTGTTGCGATATATCAAAACTATTTGCAAAAGTTATCGAAAAGTTATGGAAATTTCGGGAGATTTGTTGTTACTTAGACTCCAGAGAACACTAATGATTGTTATCAGCGAGTATTCTCTGGTCATAACTAGTGTAAGAACCCTAAGTGAGTACAAATAATAATAATAATAATAATAATAATAATAATAATAATAATAATAATAATAATAATAATAATAATAATAATAATAATAATAATAATAATAATAATAATAATAATAATAATAATAATAATAATAATAATAATAATAATAATAATAATAATAATAATAATAATAATAATAATAATAATAATAATAATAATAATAATAATAATAATAATAATAATAATAATAATAATAATAATAATAATAATAATAATAATAATAATAATAATAATAATAATAATAATAATAATAATAATAATAATAATAATAATAATAATAATAATAATAATAATAATAATAATAATAATAATAATAATAATAATAATAATAATAATAATAATAATAATAATAATAATAATAATAATAATAATAATAATAATAATAATAATAATAATAATAATAATAATAATAATAATAATAATAATAATAATAATAATAATAATAATAATAATAATAATAATAATAATAATAATAATAATAATAATAATAATAATAATAATAATAATAATAATAATAATAATAATAATAATAATAATAATAATAATAATAATAATAATAATAATAATAATAATAATAATAATAATAATAATAATAATAATAATAATAATAATAATAATAATAATAATAATAATAATAATAATAATAATAATAATAATAATAATAATAATAATAATAATAATAATAATAATAATAATAATAATAATAATAATAATAATAATAATAATAATAATAATAATAATAATAATAATAATAATAATAATAATAATAATAATAATAATAATAATAATAATAATAATAATAATAATAATAATAATAATAATAATAATAATAATAATAATAATAATAATAATAATAATAATAATAATAATAATAATAATAATAATAATAATAATAATAATAATAATAATAATAATAATAATAATAATAATAATAATAATAATAATAATAATAATAATAATAATAATAATAATAATAATAATAATAATAATAATAATAATAATAATAATAATAATAATAATAATAATAATAATAATAATAATAATAATAATAATAATAATAATAATAATAATAATAATAATAATAATAATAATAATAATAATAATAATAATAATAATAATAATAATAATAATAATAATAATAATAATAATAATAATAATAATAATAATAATAATAATAATAATAATAATAATAATAATAATAATAATAATAATAATAATAATAATAATAATAATAATAATAATAATAATAATAATAATAATAATAATAATAATAATAATAATAATAATAATAATAATAATAATAATAATAATAACAACAACAACAACAACAACAACAACAACAACAACAACAACAACAAGAAGAAGAAGAAGAAGAAGAAGAAGAAGAAGAAGAAGAAGAAGAAGAAGAAGAATAATATCCCTCCTAAAAATGATGGAATTGGCATCGACTGGGGCCACAGTTGTGAAGGGTCGGAGAAGGTTAAAAGACGCAAAGAAGACTGGAAGCGTTGAGAGATTTGTTGTCACCCAAATTCCAGTGAAGACTAATGGCTGTGCCAAATAGAAATCAATGCCGACTGTTACGATAACACGAATTCAGTAGCAAATGTTATCAAAAGAGGTGGAGAATATTGAAAATCTAGGGATACTTGTCACCCAGAATTCAGGGAACACCACCAGTATATCTTAGTGAGTAATCTCTGATGGCCTTTGTAGAAAACTCCTACTGAGTACAAATACTAATACTAATAATACTACTACTACTACTAATACTACTACTACTACTACTACTACTACTAATAATAATAATAATAATAATAATAATATATTTCCACACACAAAAGAATGTCAAATCACTAACATTGGTGTATATGACAAAATATTTTGGAAGGTCTAAAAGGATAGGAAGGTAGAAGAGGCATATCACCATGCAGATATCGACTGGAAGGGCATGGGATGTACTGCAATTTTGATGTCACTCAAATTCTAAAGTAAGCCATTGGCCATTATTAACTAAAACTTAATGGTAAACGGCTGTTACAAAAAAGCAAAGCGGGTTTTAATTTCGAGTTGCAATTTGCAATTTTGATCAAAATAAGTAAAGAGTAGAGGAAACCTGAAAATACTTGTTTTTGTTTTTTTACGGCATTGTATGCTAATTTTCCATCGTTAATATCACTCAGCCAATGTCCATGTTTTAAACGCCAATGCTTTTTAAAAAATTAAAATATCATATTTTCATGTTAAAATTTGAACATTAGTTCATCTCTCTTGATCAATAGTTAGTTCCTGTCTCTGAATGATATTATCACTAACATTTTTTGTATTTTTTAATCTTTGTATTTTTATTGCTTTTTAAAATTCTATTGTTTCCTACTATTAGGTTCTTTCTCTCTTTTTGTTTTCAGAATATATTTTGATAATTATTTTTTCAGTTTTGATTCCTAAATACAATGATAAATATTTCAATTCATTTTCTGTAAAATCTATATGCATCACCTTGATTTTGGAACGTGCAATTTTTTTTAGGGGGGGGGACATTTTCTAGTTTAGCCAACAAGATGAAAAAGTGATCAAAAAACAAAATATATAATCAATAAATGTCAAAGGCCAGACGCATACGTGAATAAGTTTTTTATGTGTTTTAAGTTATTTTAAATCGTTTATCTACTTTGGAATACAGTTAGTGTCGAGTCTTAAGTTTAAACAATAAAAAATGACTGGCATATACGTCATCTGAGGAGTCTCAATAATCGCTAAAAAATGGAAACTTAAACAAAGTATCCATTCAATAAATGTCACGGTGGCATTTTCTTAGGTGGTTTTTAAATAAGTTAAAACAACAACGTATTCAAAAAGAGTAACATTTATCTGTTATATATTTTTTGTTGTTTTTTTTACTATCTTTTGTTTTGTTTGCTATCTTTTGGGTTTTTTTACTATCTTTTGTTTTGTTTGCTATCTTTTGGGTTTTTTTACTATCTTTTGTTTTGTTTGCTATCTTTTGGGTTTTTTTACTATCTTTTGTTTTGTTTGCTATCTTTTGGGTTTTTTTACTATCTTTTGTTTTGTTTGCTATCTTTTGGGTTTTTTTTTACTATCTTTTGTTTTGTTTGCTATCTTTTGGTTTTTTTTTTTACTATCTTTTGTTTTGTTTGCTATCTTTTGGGTTTTTTTACTATCTTTTGTTTTGTTTGCTATCTTTTGTTTTTTTTTACTATCTTTTGTTTTGTTTGCTATCTTTTGGTTTTTTTTTACTATCTTTTGTTTTGTTTGCTATCTTTTGGTTTTTTTTTACTATCTTTTGTTTTGTTTGCTATCTTTTGGTTTTTTTTACTATCTTTTGTTTTGTTTGCTATACTGAAAATGACCATATGTTTTTAGCTTTGCTAGTCTAATTTTTAGGCGCGAGACAATAACGCTGAGAATCCGGCATCTGATGTGACAATGTAGTCTGTCAAAAGCAGATATTTCGGTATTTTGACTAGGATCACATTGTAGTATCTGAAAACCTCGTGGAAACTTTTCCTTTTTTCTTTTAACTTTTCTAGTAGTTGTCTGATCGCTCTCATCTCAAGAATTTCCCGACATTTTTCTCTGACTATTTTCTTTTAATTTTCTTTCTTGTTGTTACTTAATGCCACCTGCTTCGTGCCATCTATGTGCCACACCTAGTTTCCTGGGGTTCCCTTTTATATGACAACACCCTCATGATACTCAAAAGTACATCCTAATATTTCAAGCTGCGTTAACGTTTGTTTTCCCAAGTTTTTTTTTTTCTATGTATTTCAATTGCACAAAGCGCATATTTAAATATTCCTCGATGTTGGAATTGAGTTACACTTGGAAAAAATTTCTAACTTTAATTGTCCTGATTAGTCGGCATTTGTAATTGACTCATTAAATTTCTTACTAACTTGCCATCTGCCACTTTTCACATCCTATACGTTATCTGTTCTTCCCATTTCTCTATTTATTTTCCTTTTGCTTTTTACAATTAAATACTTACAAAACGGACAATTTGGATCAAAATAAGCAAGAGTAGAGGAAACCTGGGATTTTAAGCAATGTTGAGTCAGTACTAAAATGAATTCCAGGTGCTGTATTTGCTCTCTGCTTCCCACTCATCCTGAACTTCTCCTTGCCACTGAACTTAAGCAGTACTGATTCAGGAGAGGTGTGGTTGGAGATTGTGCAACCTTTGCTTCACCATTACACGCACAGCATTGTCTTTCGAGGGTGAACAGAGGCGTTATAGAACGAGACCATATTTATACGGGCATCCTAAGTGTGAAGTTGTGCAGCGAAATATTTGTTTACATTACATTTAAGTCCCTGCATGTTTGGATATTCAACAGATTAACGGCTATTATTTAGTAGGGGTTATGCACGTTTTGGCAGTGCTAATTTGGTTGAAATTAAATCCAACTACGTATTTCAAAGGAACAAATAGATAAATTAAATGAACAACGGTACAATGCAAATCACAATTAAGAAGCTGGTTGAAGGGAGTGTTTAACAGCCATTTACTATCTGATTTGATGCCCGAAAAACTTTCCACGCATACAATAAACCTACATATTAGATTAAAGTAATAAGCTCAGATCAGTAACCTGATACACGTTCAATAGAATGTGTCGCTATTTTTATAACTAATTAAAAGCTTTAAAGGCTAAAGGCCATTCAAGGATAAAGTTAATGAGTTGGACTGATTGTTAGTTGAACGATGATTAATTTTATGAGAGGGTTGAAAATCATGAATTGAATTAATAAAACACTAATTGCTAATGAGAACTATGATAAGTGTTTATCGATATTGGATTAGCAGACAAGGATGTTGCAGATCTTTTGCCGTAGTAATAGCGTTCATCTTTGTCAGCATCACATTCTGAACTACGGCAGTCACAATTGGCAGATTTTTTTTTTAATTCTCTTAAAGGGTCCATCTTGTGTTAAGGAAGGGTGCTATAAGCAATATCATAATAAATATTTCGTTTAATTCTAACCCACATACATATGTGTTTCATCGTTTTCTGGAAATCATCAGTGTGAAATATGCATGTTCTAACGATCGCACGATTCAAATTTATATATATATATATAATAAAATACGTATCACGTGCGTTTGAAAGCCAAATCACAACGTAATATTAGGAAAATAAACAAATATTTTACTTGTTTAAAATTTATCACAAATATATTTCAGATGTATACTCCATCTTCAGTGTGTTGTTTTGTTTCTTTTTCCTTTTCTTCTTCCTTGCCATGTTGTAAAGTTGGAGAAAGGAGTCTTTTTGCAAAGAGCCGCACGTTGTATCTAGCGGTTGTATTTGGAAATGTTTGAAGTGTGCAACGCGAGAATATGTGGAACTATTTCTTAGTATAACTGTTTCTAACACCCTCTGCAGCATGGCCGGATGGTGATTTAGCCATGTGCGTAGAGATATACAGAAACATCTTCCCATAATTCCCGTTCCTAGAGCTCTCTCTCTCTCACTCTCTCTCTCTCTCTCTCTCTCTCTCTCTCTCTCTCTCTCTCTCTCTCTCTGTTCAGGCCGTCATGAGGTGAGCACCATAATTTTTGTTTCTCCGTAAACGAGAGGGGGATCACCCCCTCCCTCAAAACTAGTTAGGGTAGATTAGTTAGCTTTGAAAAGCTTATTGTCCAGTTTTAAATTATAAAACTATTTTTGTAATATATTGTATCTCTAATTTAAAATAAAATAGTTATGTTCCATATATATTACAATTGTGTCGCGTGTTGTTTTTCTTGTGACTGCCATAAATGCCTTTATTGGACAACGAAACGGTCCAGAAAATGAAGAAAGAAAATTCCAGTCAGAACGCCACCAAGGGTGAAGAGGTCAAGACGTTTCCTGAGAGAAGAAGGGGCCACACAGCACATCCAACATCTCAGGTATGCTTTTCTTTTTATAAACCCTAACGACAACCATCTTCATATCTTCCCGAGACCGCTTTAAGACATTTACTATAACACGTCTGCCGGTCACACCTCAGTGACCGGTTGATAGTGGTATAAATGGTGCCGTGACCAACATATATTTTTTCCCAGCATGGAAATAATTTCGACCCTTAAACCCACGGCACAGCAAAAAATTATAACCACTAGACAAATAAAAAAAAAAGAAATGGTGCACGTTTTGTTTTAAAGAACTGAACAAACTGAATATTTCAAGCAAAAATTTTTAAAAAATTGTCAGACTCAATAAAACACAACACACACGCGCAAGAAAAAAAAAACTCAAAAAAAAAAGAAAAATTCAGAACCTGTTAAAAAAAATTGTCTTCCACCTACAAAAAAAAAACAGTTACAAAAGATCGATTCAAAAAAAGAGTATTGAAAAATAACCCTTCGAAAAAAAAAAGTAAAATATACGTCTTACAAAGTTAATTATGAATGTAATAACTTGAAATGCGTTTGCATTGGTTAAACACATTCTAATTGTGAGCGAGGTGCTCTGAAATGATTTTTTTGAAAATGTTTTCTTTTTTAAGAAAAAAAATTGTTAACATCCTATTTCATTGATTTAATGTATACCAGGTTTCTGAATTGTTTATTTGTTGAAATTTGTTTTGCCCTAATTGAGTATTCTTACTCATGAAGGCTGAGTGCACTTCTTAATTAATTCTTTATATAATTAATAAATATTCCGTGGTGCATAGTTTTTATTAGTCGTTCGGCGGTAGACTCCTTGCTCTAACAGAATTAAATTGAATTAGAACCTCTGAAGACCGAGGTTTAACTAAATACATATAGGTCGGCGTGATGAGGTTACGTAACTTCGACTTGGTTAAAATACATTATACTGGTTGCTGAAGGGAGCGTAAATCCAGTTACGGAAATAATGTTATGCAGACTAAATGAAAAAAACGTATAGGTCGGCGTGATAAACTCACGTAAAATCCGGGTTAGTGAAATACGTATAGGTCGGCGTGATGAACTCACGTAAAATCCGGCTTTGTTAAAAAATATTATACTGGTTGCTTAAGAGAGCATAAATCCAATAACTGAAATTATGAGGTCACTGCGTCGATGGAGGGCGAGGATGATTACCCTCTCTGGTATTTGAAGCAGTATACCAGTCTACCAGGGGCCTGGCGGGGAAAAATAAATTACTTCACTTAGTTCCTGACGGAACGAAGAGCATGGGGACATTGATCACTGACGGCCGGTTGACGCACCATCCACGGAAAATTAGGGACTTCTGAAATTTATGAATATTCATAAATTTCGGATTGTATAGCGAGGGATATGGCACTATTTCTTTGTGCCACGGTTGCTAACACGCTCTACAGCATGGCCGAGTGGTGATTTGGCCATGAGTGTAGAGATACAAAGAAACACCTTCCCATAATTCCCTTTCCTAGAGCTCTCTCACTCTCTCTCTCTCTCTCTCTCTCTCTTTCTGTTCAGGCCGTCATGAGGTGAGCACCGTAATTTTTGTCTCTCCGTAAACGAGGGGGTGCCCCCCTCAAGACTAGTTTAAATTGTCAAAGTTTTTTGTAATATATCTAATGTAAAATAAAATAGTTATATTCCATATATATTTCAATTGTGTCGCGTGTTGTTTTTCTTGTGTCTGTCATAAATACCTTCATAAACGCCTTCATTGAAACAGCGAAACGGTCCGGAAAATGAAGAAAGAAAATTCCAGTCAGAACGCCACCAAGGGTGAAGAGGTCAAGACGTTTCCTGAGAGAAGAAGGAGCCACACAGCACATTCAACATCTCAGGTATGCTTTCCTTCTTATAGACCCTAATGACGGCCATCTTCATATCTTCCCAAGACCGCTTTAAGACATTTACTATAACACGTCTGTCGGTCACACCTCAGTGACCGGCTGATAGTGGTATGAATAACGTCAAGTCCTGAATTTTGTCCCAATATATATATATATATATATATTTATATATATATATATATACAGGGTGTCCGTAAAGTTATTATACAGTCTTATTGTTTTATTGTATTACATTTGTATTAATAGTTAATATTTATTTTTTTTACATGTTTACTTAATCAAGCATGCCACGCAAGCTAACTTTGGAAGAGCGCAAATTTATTTTGAAGCGATATTGGAAAACAGAAAACGCACAGGATGTAATTCGTGATTGGAATCATTATTTTAATACAGATTCTCCAACACGTTTGTCTATTTATAAACTTCGAGACAAATTTGATGATACTGGCTCAGTTGCCGATGCTCCGCGTTCTGGTCGGCCAAGTGTGTGCACTGAACAAAATTTGGCTACAGTTGCTGAGGCATATGGCAGAAGCCCAAAGAAATCACTTCGCCGTGCTAGTGAAGAAATTGGTATCAAACGAACCTCTCTACATAAAATACTCACGAAACTCCACATGAGACCATACATTCCGCGCCTAATTCACGGACTTCTTGAGGATGATCCTGATCGCAGGTCTCAGTTTTGCGAACAGATCGTCAGGATGTGTGAGGATAATCCCACTTTCTTGGACGAGATTGTGTGGACTGATGAAGCCACATTCAAACTTTCAGGACACGTAAATCGTCACAACTGTGTTTATTGGAGTGACACAAATCCTCATTTTACGATCACGTCCCAATTGAACCAGCCTGGAATAACTGTCTGGGCAGGAATATCGTCTGATGGAATTGTGGGTCCACAGTTCTTCGACGGAACTGTTACAGGAGAAAGGTACCTGGACAAACTGAGAAATTTCATCGTACCGGCATTGAGACAACGACCAGATTTCAATAACTTGTACTTTCAACAAGATGGAGCCCCACCCCATTATGCTACAGCTGTCCGAAATTTACTGGATGAGACATTTCCTGATAAATGGATCGGCAGGCGAGGGCCCATTGAATTTCCTCCACGATCTCCAGACTTAACGCCAATGGACTTCTTTGTCTGGGGAGTCATCAAAGACTCTGTGTATTCGAGAAAGCCAAGAAGTGTTGAAGATCTTCGACAATATGTTATTGATGCATTTGTCAACCTTGATCGTGACTTGTGCACCAAAGTTTGTCAGAGTGTGGTGTCACGTTGTCGAGAATGTATTGGAGCTGAAGGCCTCCAATTTGAATATTTGTCATAGAAATTGTTTGCCTTAATTGTTACAGTATTTTCGGATGTAAAACGTGTATTTTCTGAGATTTTTATAAACAAAGGTGTTATTTCTTTTTATTTCTTTTGTTACAAATAAATATTTTAATACAATATCTTATTGTACTGTTAATATATTACAGGGTGTCTGTATAGTAACTTGTAAGACTGTATAGTAACTTTACGGACATCCTGTATATATATATATATATATATATATATATATATATATATATATATATATATATATATATATATATATTGGTAGTATCGGAATCGGTATCGGAATCAGAAAATTTTGTGCCTATTTTCCAATGCCAAAAACGATTCCTTTATCTTTTTTGTTTGAGTTTGTTTTAAAAAATCTTCCACCGATGGTAATAATGATAAAATAACAAATATTTATTGATTTCAACTTACCAGTAAAACTAAAATCGATGTGTGTTTTACGTTTTAAAAATATATATGTTCATACATCATGTGCTTTTACGGTAATCGGGAAAATATAACAACTTTATTGTTTAATATTTAAAGATTTTTCTTTTTTTACACAGGAATTGCCACTTGTAAGGCCCGGAGGCCACTCGAGGACAAGGGTTAATGGGTACACATTAGTCATTGTTTTTATAGCATAGTGGGAATTTTGTAAATTGGATTACTTATGGGAACGGTTCAAGAACTTGTTTACATTAGACTTGAAGACAATCAGATTGTAGTCTGCTGGAAAGCAGGCAATCGGAAGAGAATTCCACAGGCGTGCAATTCTAAGAAAGAAGCTTTGTTCATGGAATCTACATTTAGGTTTAGGCACAGATAAAGAGTGTGGGAAATTGTTGATAGTGGTTTTGGCTAGACGAGTGTTTTTCGTAAAAGTTTGGCGAAGGGGATCATAGATTGAAGGTCAGATGAGCACTTGCCATAAAAATAACGATAAAGCAGAGATAGGCTCGCAACGTCTCTTCTGTGGGAAAGAGGTTGCAGGGAAGAGAAAAAGGCATCCCCCACTAAGCTACAAAGTCTACTTTGGACTCTGTCAAGACAGGATAAGCTGCTTCTAGCAGCTCCTGTCCAGATGTGACAACAGTACTCCATCATTGGCCGTACCTGGCTTTTATACAGGTAGAGAATTGCATCAGGAGTGAGATATCTACTGGAGCGGTAGAAGAATCCCACCATTTTTCCAGCGACCCTGGCAATGGATTTTGTATACATGTTCCATTTCAGATCGGGAGTAAAGGCCAAGCCCAGAAGCGTGTCAAAACATGAAGCCTCCCCAAGACGAGAGCGATTCATTTCAATTGATGACAGGTGGCAACTTTCACGAAAAACGCTCGTCTAGCCAAAACCACTATCAAGCGTTGATGATGTAAAGATAGAAGCTTGATTTTAGATGCATTAAAAGTAACCAGACACTTTTTCCCTATTGTACCACGTGTTCAAGATCAGAAGAGAGAGAGAGAGAGAGTCAGAGAGAATTTGGTCGTTTACGGTCTTTGATTTGCTACCATAGCTGGTAGTGTCGTCAGCATAAATGTCTACCAATGATGTAAGGTTAAGGTTTCGAAGATCATTGATGTAGATCAGGAAGAGAGTTGGGCCAGGATGGATCCCTGAGTAACTCCAGCATTAATACTGAGAGCTTCTGATTTCTGCCCAGCAACCACTACTCTTATGAACCTATCAGAGAGAAATGATTTAATAATTGAGAAGACATTTCCAGCTATACTATAGCTGGAGATCTTGCCGTTGATATGTCAAGAGAAATTACTCTAGAAAGGAAGCTCCGTCGAGAGATTCGCTAATCCTATGAAATATAACTGTAAACATGTCTGGTGTAGATCTAGCAGAACGGAAACCATATTAAGTGTCACTAAAAAGGTTATTTTTGCTGAGCTGGTTGATTACTTCTCTATTTAGCACAGCGGAATTCTAATTGGTAATTGTATCAGAATCAGGAAACTATTGGAATCGTCACATCACTAATATATATATATATATATATATATATATATATATATATATATATATAAGGTTTCTTTCAAATGTTGGCGAAGTGTAATGTTCAACAGTCCGATATAGTGGAAAACGTCGGTCGAGCCTGTGTTTGTGAAGTAATAAAAGTCTACTGTTATTAAGCATTGTTGATATGGAATTTAATTTTAATAAGCAAATCCGTTTGTTTATTGAAAAAGCCGTTGAATTTTTAATTTTATATTCCATATCAACAATGCTTATAAACAGTAGTGTGTGTGCGCGCGCAACAGAGCCGCTGACGCAGGGTTGGTATTAGTAGCCTTAGGCAAATGACCGAGCAAGTGTGCGATGTGACATCACAGTAGAGATAAAACAGACACACGTGTTCGAAGAGGAGTGTTCGGAGCGTGGCCGGTATTCCGAGAAGCACACATGCGAGATGTATTTGAGACAGAGGATTCGAAGCGTTTTCGCCACACGAGAGAGCGGAAAAAGATGTGTTCAGCCCACAAGTGTTCGAAAAAGTGGAATTCGAGACGTGCTTTAGACGAATGGGTGGCATTCGAGTAGTGACGAAAAGTCACACGTGGCTGGAAAAGGAGAAATGTTCTGTTTCAATATTTAAAAAAACGTGCATTGTTGGAAATACCAAATATAAAGGCTTTGACAAAAAAAAAGTGAGTCAATTTTTTTGTTCTTTTGCTTCTTGCGATAAAGTTTACAACACCATTAAAATGTGTATAATGTCACACACACACACACAAACATACGCACACGCATATATATATATATATGTGTGTGTGTGTGTGTGTGTGTGTGTACATATACAGCATTTTAAAACAAATATTAACAATTATTTTTAAGGCTTCAGACACTAGTGTTTCATGCTTACGTGATCATTAATGTGTAGATAATTATGGTTGGGGGATTTGAACCCGGTCACACAGCAACTCTTGACTTCGTAAACTAGCATTTTCTTTCAGCCCACCTGCAATTGAATGGAAGGAAATTAAGTACCTATAAATGCTATATTGGCGGACGTTCACAGTAAAAAGTCAGAAATATTAAACGACCGAAAGTAGAATGTTGCTCTTCAAGGGGTTTTATAACTATAATATTTTAGATAAATTATTATTTTCATACCTACAAACACTAGTCTTTCATGCTTGTAGAAAGTGATAATTACTGCTGGTCTGGAGATTCTAACCCAGTTAAAAAGACACCCTTGACTTCGTAGGCTAGCCTCTTTCCTTCAGACCAACACAAACTGTTAGAATATTTTTGCACTATAATGGGGTAGTTATTTAAATTGCTGCCACATCAGCAATATTTGGCACAAGGCCAGGAAAGTGGGGATCTAAATCAGGCTCCCCTAAAGGAGGGGCACTCCTGCAATTGAAAAAATTGCCTGAGTAGCCCCGTCGGCATTCCCCGGTCGGGGCGCCTAAGGCGACAAGCAATAAACTTACCCCATCCGAAAGCCGGGTGGCAAGACTTGAGAGAATGGACCTAGGTGGTGTACCTCCGTCCGACAGTTGCGGGGCCGATTCCCAGCTCCTCACCTGTCGGGCTGAATGTCAAGAACGGATCCTTGACGTGTACTATCATCGTGTCTTCCTGCAACCGAAGCCGCTAGGAGACACATCCCATCATACAGCAGTATAATGGGATTTGATCCCGTACAGTCGGGAGATTCTATTTATAAATGATGCTGCTCGGAACTGACAAATCGAATTAATTCACGTTCTGCTACCAACCAATCAGAAACCAGAATTGCTCCATAAATATTAAACCTTTCTGTAGCAATTTCACATCTGTTTTCTTCGTGTCAACACGGGAAGAATCTTTCGCTCTGTGGATTCCAACCCGAGAACTGTCTACTACGAACCAGTCACCTCCAGGACTTGTGTAGAACAACGAACCATCGGAAATTGTTCTGAAACTAAACATGGCTTACACTTCTAGAGGTTATGGGCCCAGTACGCTTCCACTGTCTTAACGCATGGATGTAATAAAACTATGTACCTATGAATATCATGTCGGTGAGCGTTCACAGTAAACAGTCGGAGAGAGTATTCAACGACCAGAAGTCGTAATATGATAATTTATATATATATATATATATATATATATATATATATATATATATATATATATATATATATATATATAACAATTTTGCTATATTTCAAAGTTCAGGTTGTAATCATCTTACTAATCATTTTGTTTTTTCAAAATAAATATCTCGTTACATTTTACAAATCTGTTTTCTTTTACGGGGAGCAATCAATATTTGTATGTCAACATCGTTCTCGTCAGAAATAAACAGAAAGTTTCAAAACGAAAATGCATAACGATGTAATACGGAAAATTCAAAAAGAAGCAAAGAAAAATCACTACGGCTCTTATCTAATAGATAGTCATCGTATTTTATTTACATACTAGCTTGGGTGCCCAGCGTTGCCCGGGCGTTTGGAGGTGTGTATTGAGCAAAAAAAAAAAGTGGCAGTAGTCAGGCAGGCTGTAACCTGTCCCGCAAAGGAGGAAAAGAATGTGAAAAAAAAAACGCGACGAAAGTGGCGTAGGTTTAAATTAAGGCTTGCCAATCGAAAAGAGGGGATGACTTTCGAAAATATTGGCGAAAAAGCGACCCATCCTTGTAGAAAAATGCCCAGTTAGGAGTGAAGGAATTAATGCTTTTAGCCAATTTTTCGATATATGTCGTTCGAAGGGTCGAGCTTCAAAACGATACTGATCTCGTGAAAATCCGTTGCCTCTGTTGAAACATACAAACATACATACATTTAAGCAGACAGGTGAGATTTAGATAATAGATGCTCGGTTATGTCTTAACAAGCATAGATCTTGTAATTTTAATTTGATTGGTGTAAACAAAGAGTAGAAAATATTCGCAAAAGCGTATATTTTCAAAACCTGTGTCTCTAATTTTGGTGTCGACTTATTTTTCCATTATCAGTAAGTCGACACTCATCCTATCATCAGAATATTCTAGAAAAAAATAACCTTAAGTCTCTACGGCTTCCTCTTTGAGAGTAAAGGAAACATTCTCTCTTACTTTATGTGGTTTATATTTTATTCTGTTTTTTTTTCTTTTCGTCGCTATAATCTCCATCATATCAGAATATGTCTTTTAATCGTAAGCCTAACCTCGATTTAGCTCTGTTGAGCGAGGTTCGAAACCGGTTAGCTAGACTTTTCAGGTTTTTTGTTTTGTTTTTTAACCTCCAACCCAGAGTTAATAAATTCCCTTTCCGATTATTACGATCAAGTCACTGATAGAAAAATGTTGACTTATCAAAGTAAATATATTTGATGATCCTTCTAAAAAAATGAATTTTTATTTACAGCAAACTTCTATTTCGTTTTCTGTTTTTTTACTCAAATAACCAATTATTCGTGATAATATTGTTAATCCTTCTCAAGGCAAACATGGCCTTTTCTTAACCTTTTTCTCTTCATCAAGGAAAGAGAACTCTTACCAGTTCCCACGACCACTCATCATGCTCAAAGTAATCAACTTCAATTTATGCCGATTTCGTTTATTGAAAGGGTGGGTCATCTTTTTAGATGAGAACGCCATTTCTCTCGACGGGTTGCGTCTCCCTCGCGCCCTCTGTGTTGTCATAGCAACTTTTTTTCTTATTTTTAGGAAAGCATGGCCTGTTTAGATAGTTTTTTTGTAGTTGTTGCTGTTGTTTTTTGTTTTTTTTGTTTTTTTTTTTACCTAACCGCAAATGTGTGATCATAATCTCGAATGTTTTGGTCGGACAAAAATTGGTTTCTGAGTAGTCGATAACACCCGGATAGCAACGAAAATCTTTTTATAGGATGAATCTGCCACCTCTTCTCTCTCTCTCTCTCTCTCTCTCTCTCTCTCTCTCTCTCTCTTTCTATCTATCTATCTATCTATCTATCTATTAATGTATCACTCTATCTCTATCCATCTATCTATCTCTATCTCTCTTTCTCAATCCTTCTAAAATAACTTTTTGAAATGTACTAAAACGTAGAAATAATTATTTTTCAGAGAAAAAGCATTCTATTTACCATATATGATAAAGCAAGCTTTACGGTAATCGTTATAAATCCTAATTATAAATAAACCATGGGAAATGGATGGGCGGATTAACAATACAGACTTCTAAACCCATAAATCGTATTCAAATTTAGTCGCATGTATTCCACTAATTGTTAAACTCTTTTTCATCCCAAACAAAGCATATTGCTACTTGAAATGGAAGCGGCTAGTATTTGACATCGTGTCTAATAGGGGACTGTGCGGAGTTTAGCAGCAAGTTATTTGTTCACATTACATTTAAACTTCTGCAAATTAGTAAATTCAGGAAACAGAGAGGAAATTCCAAAGTCTAGCAATTCGAACGGAAGAAACTAGGCTTTCCAGCATCTTGTAATCTCAACAGTAAAGGGGTGGAATTTTGCTACTTGTCCAGTTAGTCGGGAGTATGTACGTTGAGGGAGCACAAGTCCCATTAGTTCATCAGAGCACATTCCATTAAAGTACTTGTAAAACAGGCACAGGGATGCAACACTGCGACGATGGATCAGAGATTGGAGCTTGGCTGACAATGTGGAGCCGATTAGATTCGAGTACCGTTTTTGGATCATGTCTAAAGGCGAGCGACTAATGGTAGATGCAGCAACAATACTTCATGCGTGTGCGAATTGTGGCTTTGTAAAAATATAGGTTTTCCTCTGGTGTTATTAACTTTTTAGCACGGGAGCACATCTTTTTTGCATCAGCCTTGGCAATGTCTTCAATATATTTGTCGAATTCATATCGTTTGTGAATGTTAAGCCGAAGAATATGAGGAATAGGCTTTCAGATAATCAGGGTAATTTGTCATGAAAATTGGTGGATGGAAAGTTTTTTGTAGTTGTTAAAGAAAAGAAGCTTAGTCTTAGTAGCATCAAATGTTACCACCAACTTACGATTCCATTTCTCGTCTGACTGTAAGGTCGTTTTCTAGAGTTTCTGCCAGTGCCTTGGATATTCGTTAGTATTAAACCTTTCAATTCCCCTAATTATAGGCAAACTATCACATCGTCCCAAGCTAAGTTTAACAGATGTATTGTGAATTTGTCATAAAAAAAACAAAGAGTTTATATTCTGTAATAAAAACATCCCAAACTAATTAATCAATTAATAGATGTCGTGTTTTGCAAGAAATAAACATGAAACCATTTGTTAAAATACCAAAAACGTCGCATGTACCAGAAGCTATAAAATTATTCATATAAAATATAACTGGAGCAGAAGAAAAATACCCTATTTAAATCAAGTGAAGGAACGAAGATGAAAACACGTGTTGTTCATACGAATTCAATTACTGGAACAAAGAAAACAAGTCACGTCGAAGCGAAACGCAGAGCCGGCCCATATGTATATACATATGTATATACATACAGTGGCGCCAAAAAGAAAGTCCGCACTTGTTATTTTTTCAAAAACCGCAAATTTAAGTTAAACTTAATGTAACTGCTTAAACAAACTATACCTTATTTGATTCGCCTTTTTTTCCTTTTCTATTCCGTCTCTAAAAAATCAACTTCAAATCGAGAAGGCAAAAAAAAAAACTCCGCACAATGGAAAATTGTTGTTTAAATGATACTTTAGATTATTAATGCAGCACAAATACAACAGGAACACTGAATCAGTTAATATTTAGTAGCATAGCCCTTCTGCAATTTGACAGTCTGCAAGGCATCCCACTTCTCTTTAGTTTTGTCCAAAGTTCTTACAGATTTGAAATTTTATCATTGCGTAGCTGTTGCATGATGTAATGCCTTGCGCTTTCGATTGGATTTTGGTCTGGAAATTGTTTAAACCAATCCAAACACGAAATATCATGCTCTTCAAGGAACCTCTTGACATTGCCAGCTGTGTGAATGTGAACATTGTCCTGCATGAAAATGGGATTATCATCCAAATCCCGGTCAAAGTAGAGTAGAAATGCTGAGTCAACAAATTAATGTACTTGGTCGAATTAATTCGACCTTGCAAGCGAACTATAGGCCCTGGACCAATGGCACTAATAACGCCACACACCACAACTGTGCACCTATGATTAAATCCTTCCTTAACTGCCGTCAGTGACAGCCTACTGTGTCATCGCTGAAAATCACATTCGATCAATATGAAAAGTTATAATCTTCATTGCATCTCACGAAGTTCAGCACGTTCTGTTCTTTATTGTTCTCATTTATTTATTCTCATTGACTTGCGTCTGCCAACACAGCCTCGCAAATTAAATTCCTTCAATTTGTTCTTAACTGTAGAAAGAGAACACTTTTTAACAAGATACACTGTTGTTGGATTTGGGGAGCCGTTTCAAATCTGTTTCTGTAGCTGCGGATCTTGATAGCATTGTCTTCCCTTTTAAGAAATAACTCTAGGGCGACCAGATTCAGGGGCATCACGAACACTGTCGGTGTTTCGTGCTTTTGCACAGTCATTCGCATCGTTTTCTCGTCACATTTCAATCTGCAGTCGATTTCTCGATTGGATAAATCAGAAAAGTGGGGATTAATGAGTTTTTGACAATCACTAAGAGAAAGTCGAGACATTTGGTCTAAATGTTACGTTGTATAACCTGAAACAACAACAATTACGATTAGAGATGTTTGTTGTCTAAAAGGTGGATATTTTAAGCTGATTTGTTGCTGCGAGGTTTTTTTTGCTGTCTCGATTTGAAGTTTTTTTTTTTTTAATTGACGTGAACACTAGGATACTTCAATTAAAAGTCAAATATGAACAGGTAAAATTATAGAGGTATAAAAGGCGAATCAGTATAAAAGGCGAATCAAATGAGGTATTGGTTGTTTAAACAGTTATATTCAATTTGGCATTACTTTGCGGATTTTAAAAAAAATGACAAGTGCAGACTTTCTTTTTGGTGCCACTGTACATCTGAAATCTTAGGAAAAGTTCCATCATTCCATCAATTATAGGAGTAACCGGACTTTCATGAAAACAATTTCAAATACTACCTGACATATATACTCGGTGAACCAAGTGCAAGAGAGATATAAACGATTGACATCCAGTAAAATGTCCCATTTCCATCTAGAAAAAAAAACGAGAAAATTGAAAAAAAAAAATGAAAATACATACGAAGTCTCTGCTGAGAGTGATTAGCGCTGCTGCTGCTGCTCACACATAAAATAAACAGATAATTTATTTTACATTAACGTTATATACATATACCACCGCCGTTTCCGTTGTTCTATTTTATAAACGCATATAAATGTGCGTACAATGAGTGTATACACGTGAAGAATTTAAAACCGTTTCATATACAGTAAAACAGAGCAAAGCTATAAAGAATTGCTTATAATAGAGATTATGTTCTGACATCAAATAAACGTTCATGTGTCCATATGCAATAAAACAGAAACATTAATTAATCATTACATATTTTTGTGGCATGCGCCCTAATATGCGTAAGATAAACAACGACCTTTCGTTTAACAAGCAATAAAAAGAAATACGTAAATACAAGGTACAAGTAGAATATGCATATGTATATATTTACATGATTCCATGAGAGAACTTGAATGTCTACTAGACACTATCCTCGACTGTTTCTGACAAGCTGATATGAGGATAGTTTTTGTTACAAGTAAACCCTGACTAATATTCAAAATCACATAGCATTTGCGGCTTTGATGAGGAATTGTGAACCTTCTGTATGTGATGTTACCTAAAGTAACGACACTCTACCACACAAGATAAACTCTTATCCTGGAATCACATCAGACCAAGAGATTACAAGAAAGATATACTACAACATATTAAAATAGTCAATTTTGGAGAGGAAAATTATGTTCTCAACTTCTTTACTAATTCAGTGTTTGAACGATAAAACTGAACTTTAATGAACTACTCGAATATTCATGTATCTCATATAGAAATCAAGTTTTAGCGCCAGGAAGAGGGGGGTTAAATTCTGAGAACTTCAAACGAAGTAAAAGTTATTTGTATGAGTTCGTTCAGACAGTTAAATTTTTTACCCCGCTGAACTGGTCTGGCCGTTGATTGTATATCTTCCTCCGAGAGGACTTCACATAAATTCTCAGCGATCAGGTTTCGTGTCGATTCTGCTGAAAATCAATTAGCTTCGCATGCACGCCAGAAAAGTAAACAGACCCGGGGGTTCAAACTGCAAAAAAGTTAACTTCACGAAAATTACAAGTTTTTACATATGTACATTGTTCAGTTCGATTACACCAAAAACATCAAGATTCTCCAAAATCTTATTCTTCGTTCTCTACGATGGCGGTCAGGATAGATGGAGGGGGTTTGAGGTGTTCTTGGAGCGTGTGTTTTTCTCGAGATTTGGCTTCAATCTGCTAAAATTGGCCTATGCATTTGCTTAAATACTAAGGTAACAGGGTTGGTCGGGGCAATCCGCCAGACTAACCAGAATCCAACAGGTCAAACGGAGAATTCCCAACTCTTTTGCGTGTGTACATCTCAACAGGTCGTCTATATCCTGCGAATCTAAGACCAAAATCCAATTTCCACTCACACGCCCTAAAAGTCGCTCAGAAAAGCAGAACGTCTGAGCAGGTAATCCTCAGGCCAAAAGAATGTATGATTTCCACCTTAAAATGACATTTCCTGTCATTTTTAAACAATAAAATATTTGTCTGATTTTACAAAGTACAATAAATTCATCCCATTTGATAGGTTACCCACCGCTGTCCGGGATTCAATCTCAGCATATTTTTTAGGGTTTTAGGGGCTTTTAATCTCCCCAATGGGGAGCAATATCGCTCGTCTAGACGGTCACATCATACATGATACTCTCAGGTGTGAGTAAACCTCTAGCACTGTAGAAAAAATCCACCGTCTTCACAAGAGCCTTGGTAATCACTTCAATATATTTGTTCAAATTCATGCAGCTTGTGAATGTTAAGCGAAAGAGCTTGAACGAAATACTTTCAGGCAGTGTATTATTAGCCATGACAGTCGGTAGTTGAGGAGGTATCTAGTAATAATTATAGAAAGAAGCTTAGTCTTGGAAACATTGAATGTTATCATTTCTGGCAAATTTCACTGGGGGTCTTCCTCTAAGGTTTTAACTATTTTCTTTGATGCGTGTTCATTCGTTTTCCCCTAAATTCTGTTATAGAGCGTGGTGTCATCAGCAAATATACGAATTTCGGATACATTTTATCAGGCAGGTCATTTGTCCATATCATAAATAATAAAGTTCCACGGATCGACTCTTGTGGCATGCCCGCATTTATATCATGTTGTTTGTTACGACCTTAAGGACAATCTGGGTATTTCTCTTATATAAGGATTTGACTATGTAAAGTATTCGCCCAGGAATACCGTATGATTGAATTTTCATGAGAAGACCATCGTGCCAAATTCTGTCAAAGGCTTTAGATATATCCTATACCAGTATTTGGTATATACGTTCGGATATTACAGCTGAAATATCTGCAGTAGAGCGAGTTTGCCTAGATCCATACTGTTGGTCGGAAAGAACTTTAGTATCTATGAGATGGTAGACTCAAAGATTTTGGCAAAAAGAGGGGAGGGTGGTAATGGGACGATAATCAAGTGTGTCAGTTCTTTCGCCAGAATTATTGAAAACTGGTACCACGGAAGCAATTTTCTAGCAGTCAGGAAAGTATGACTCGATAAAAAGAATTTGGAGAGAATTGGGGCAATCATAGTGGTGCAGTTGTTAATGGTGTAGCAGAGATAAACTTAGGCCCACACACCCTCGAGGTGTCTAGGGTTTTATGACATGAATATGGGAAAGGTGATTTTTAAGTCATCAAGTGTGGCTTTTATCCGCAAACGAAAAGTTGGGGGTGTTGGGTCTAAATTGGAGTTGGATACAAACTGTCGGACAAGCAGGTTTACCTTATCAGTTGCCATACAATCACTGTCGAGGTTGTTCGATAGTGGGTGAATTTTTTATTGCACATTATTTACTACACTGTTATAAATTTTCCATAAATTGCTAGTTCCTAAAATCTGTGATTCAATACATTTTCTGGTGATTTATGTCTGCCTTCTCTTGGCTGCGGCTACTTCATTCTTACAATTATTTCTAGCGTCTATCTTCTAGCGTCTATCTTGTGCCTATTTGTACTGGTATTATGTCGGATAGTTCCACGGAATTCATGCCATCTTTGAATAATGACAGCAGCACAAGTAAAAGTGAAACATTGCGGCGAGTGGAGTTTAGAGGAATTACTTTGCTTAAGAAGTGTATGCATCTCAGTCATTTGTTTTGTCAGTGTGTTAGTAAGTGTGTGACACAGTAAGTTCATAATAGTTCGCGCTTTCCTTTACTTGGCTGGTGCTACCAGATCAGGCTGTCTGAAGATATTGGCTTTCTGAGATTAAAATGCATCTAATATTAATCTTTTTTTTCTAGTCTTTTTTGCAAAACTTGATTATATTCTGTAAAACCAAAAACAAGAACAACAGCCTTTTCCTTTTTCCCTTTACTTTTTCTATTTTTCTCCCTCTCCCCACTTCTCGACAGGTTTCCTTACTTAAAATGTACTAAACATTAATATTATAACCCTTTCCCGCTTCCATTACAAAAGTCATTCATGTTCTGCAGGGAACGGAACAAAATCCACTACAAGACAACCAAACCAAACACTACAAACGAGTGATTGAAAATACAAAGAGTTTGAAGACTAAAAATCTTCTACAAAATAACTGAATGCAACGTGAATAACCCAAACTGGATTCGGCATTAAATAACAAGAAAAAAGTTGATATGCCATAAAACAAAACGAGCAAACCAAATCAAACCAACCTTTACTCCAGCCAGCAAACTGCATATGTGTTTTATAACAACGTTATTGTGTCCTCCCTTTTGAACGGCTCTCTGTGACTGCTCCATTTGTTATCTATACAATCGCAGGAGTTTCGCTTTAGCGTAGAGACCAAATGACATTAGTTAGTTTTTCTCATTATGTACGTCCTATGTTGGTGAGTATGGCGCCCTAAGGCGTACGTGTCGGTAGTAAGTAGTTGTGAACATTTAGATTAAATGGGAATATCTTAAGAATTGATTCATTCAATTCTTTAAATGGGAACAGCATGATTTGTCATGTTGAGAGCGATGAGGCTTGTTCTTTGTTTTATTTGTTTGTAATAGTTCGCCGATACAAATGAAACAATTCATTGAGAAAAGTCCTTAACGAATATCTGTCCAAGGACTAGAAAAATTAATTCACTCGTGCACTGTTATGTCACCTTCTGAAGAGGAGGATCAAAATATAATACTACTAAACCATATTAATAATCAAATGTTGATCGAAATCCATTACATGATTTTGATTCTAGAAAATGTCTAACGTCTTAAGTCTGAGGGGTATATAAAATGAATTTGAATTTTGCTTAATTAGTGTCTAATAACTCTGGATCAAATTTAATGCAAATCTGAAATATTTGTGTTTTTAATTCTTTTAAAAAGCACCAAAGACGCTGAACATAAGTAAATATTTATTAATTAATGTCTAATAAATATTGTTAAAATTTCACAAAAATTGAAAATATTTGATTTTTCACAAAGTGATTTTACCTCGTTTTTTGCTTCCTTTACATAAAAATAAAATTAAACTCGATATAATCTACATTACCCATCATTACGCTTAGCAGCTGTGTTTTAAAATTTATAATCAATATTTCATTTGTTTAGTAATGAATCTATACATAGAAATATTTAATTGATAAAGAATGTATGAAATTGAAATTCAGGAAACGTTTGTCGAATAAGTAAAATTCAATACAAATCTTAAACATTTGTATTTTCAAATGGAAAGTTACATTCATATTATGCCACTTATACGCTGAAGAAACTTAGGGTATATTCATTAAAATTATATAAGAACTATTAATATAAAATCAATATACATTTTAAAATATATATAAATAAATATTGTTAAAATTGACAAATCGGAGATATCTGAATTTTAACTTTTTTGTCTCTATTGCATAAACCTAAATAACACTTATTGTAGAGCTCGTTCGAACCCTTATGTTTAACAGGTATCTTCGAAAATCCATACTAATCAATTAATTAGTTTAGAGAGTGAATGATGTAAATATTTTTAAACACACACACACACATACCTAACAGTATGATTTATAATGGTGCTGCCAGATTAAGCTGTCTGAAAATACTGACTTTCTGACCAGAAATGCTCCTAACATGTTATCGTTTTCTTTTCTCTTTGCAAAACTCAATCATGTTCTACAAATTCTAAAACAAAAACAACAATGTTCCTCTAAAAATAACGAAACCAAACATCATAAATAAATATTTGAATATTACAATAGAAAAATGCAAGCATGAAATGTAATATGATTAAGCTTAAACCTGGAAAAGTAAATGACTAGTTGTTAAAACTGGAAAAGAAAAGGACAAGATATTCTAGTAAAGATTATAATCAATTCTTAACTTAAAATATTTTCAGCATTAAGAATTGATTATATAATGTTAAATTGAATTAAAAAAAAATGTGAATGCTGCAATATTTTAAGTTATAAATTTATAATGATTGTTACTAGAATTTCTTGTCGCTCACCTCCTTACATATTTCTGTGATTTGGAACACCAGAAAATTCATCAAAACTTTTGTTTTACTGCACGAAAAATGAAAGTTTTTTTTCACGGCTGAAGAAGGTGATCTAAAAAATGTAATAATTGTTTGAAATTTGGTCAAAAAATGAGTGACCGGTGACGTTTTAAGGCAGTTCTAAATGACTAAAACTGCCACTTAAGCATATCATTCAAACAGCAGATGGTATGCCAGCTAAACTTTTCTGGGTTGTTGAAAGCTACTATCGGTCTACGAGGGTCCATTTACCGGGATACGGTGAAAAGTCACAAACATTTCAGATAAGTTCAAGCGTTCGACAAGGCTGTGTTATCTCCTCCACTCTTTTCAATTACGCAATCGATTATATCCTCAACAAAGTCCTTCAAGATCACAAAGGAGTAACTGTTGGACGAAATGTGAGCGTGTCTTGCTTTGTTTAAGCGGTTGATGATGTTCTGCTCGGATCAAGTGGCGGGGAGGTGTAGAAGTAGATAATGAGAAATGTTCTAATTTCTTTGCGACGCTTGGCCTTTTTTTATAACGCACAAAAGTGAATGATAAACTGAGAAAATTTACAAAATGGAACGATAAAATTTTCGTCCTAGAAAAGACGACATAATTCCATTTACGTTTGATGAAAACCGGTTTTATTCTTCTGTTGTAGACCATCTACTAGTTGTCCAGTTGTGTACAAAACCCAAGAAGCGAGCGAAATCAACGAGCGAAATCGGGTGAATAATTCGCAATTTTAATCTTAGTATCGTCTGCATTAATCTCTAGAAGAGTATCTGTTAAGACTGAATTTTATTTTGTACTTTATCGATTACGCCACAGGCTCATAAGTTCAAACAGACAAACCTGAATGCGGTCGGGGGTTACATCGGCCGAAATGTTGTGAGAATAGCACTGAAGATGAGAACAGTAGTCCGAAAAATTTAAATGTTACAAATTATCAATCCTCATCTCCAAAATCTAGAAGCATTATTTCGAAAGAATATCACTTTTGTTTTTTATGCAACAATTAACGGAAGAAAGACACGTCATTTTTAAAGAAATATTAATAACATTCATAAATTCAAATTAACTCAAGTGTTAATTAGCACCAACTAACCTGCATGAGAGTTCAATTAGTACGCGAAAGCAATTAGTCCTACCGGTGGCATCTTCAAGGTCCAAGTCAAAGGTCATTGACACGTGTTAAAGGCTGCTTCATACAGATCGATTTATGGTGATCGATATTGCGCTATGCATTTGCGACGAATGATAATAGATTGTAAATCAAGGGTGAAAATCATTTCTAACATTCCCTTTATATGCAGAGCTCAAACGTCGTATCTTTCTATATTGATACGCAAAATGAATTGGCCAATGCATCCGGTGGGGACGGCCGCGATTTCGAAGCTTTAGATGCTGTGTATGTGGGAGTGGCGGAAAAGGCGGCTCTTCTAAACATTAGTGAACGTAATATGACGAGCGAAATTTGGCTCGTTGACAGCGCTGTCTTTAACGTACGGTCGTGTTCTTGATGCTCGCATGTAAATTCCCAGTTTAGTGGCCCTCCTTCTCTTTCCTTCTTTGTGTTTATTTCTCAAGATATAAATTCCTTGGTTCATTCCTGAGTCTTCGAATAAACCAACTTTTGAAGTAACCTGATTAAAAGGCTCATCTCTCTCTCTCTCTCTCTCTCTCTCACACACACACACACACACACACACACACACACACACAAACACGCATACAAACAAACACACACACACACACTCATTTTTCTATCTATCTATCTATCTATCTATCTCTTTCCTTACTAAAGTAACTATCCGACATAATACCAGTACAAATAGGCAAAAGATAGATGCTAGAAGATAGACGCTAGAAATAATTGTAAGAATGAAGTAGCCGCAGCCAAGAGAAGGCAGACATAAGTCACCACTAATACATTTTCAACTTTTTGGTGCAAATATGATAAACTTCATATTATTTGTTTCCTGTGATGCATTAATCTGCAAAATTTGTTTATTTTGCAAAACTCTTCCCTCGGATGAGAAGAATTGCATTCTTCGAAACTCCATGGAATAAGATTTTTCTTGTTTTATTTGTAATCCTTGTCGAATAATTAAAATTACAGGTTTATAATGTTTTTTTGTTTTTTTAATTAAATTTTCAATATGAAGATTTTTATTATATATATATGTGTGTGTGTGTGTGTGTGTGTGTGTGTGTGTGTGTGTGTGTGTGTGTGTGTGTGTGTGTGTGGAGCGGCGACCAAGTGTCCATATGAATAGATATTAAAGATCTACTTTACGATTTCTCCCGTGGATCTGATATTTAGAGCATTTGAAAGTTTAGCACCGCACAAGCAGAAAAGCCCGAAATATAAAATCAACAGTAGATTCTTTGATAAGAGATGAGCGCGTTCGAAATGAATATTTCTGTGTGGAGCAGAATTGAACCATGATACTTACTTTTTAAATTTTAATTCCAAAAAAAATATTTTATAAAATCAACGGTAGGTTCTCTACAGTGCAATGTAGACTACAATGTATTTTGAACATAATCACTATGATTGAAAGATGGGCGATTTCACCGATTACGATACCAATAAAAGTAAAAAAAAAAAAATATTGGAAGTGTGAAACATTCGTTTATCATCATTTATTCCAGGGCAGTGCGAGATCTTCCAACCAGTATATATATATATATATATATATAGAGAGAGAGAGAGAGAAAGAGAGAGAGAGAGAGATTTTCGCAAAAATAAAGACAACAAAATATAAAATTAGAACATCATATGGTGTATTTCCTTATGTGTTACAATTGTTTCATAGCCATTTAGACAAATTATATTATTTATAAATATTCTAAAAATAGCTACTCTTCAGACACCAAAATATATTTGTGATATATATATTAGTGTTGGGACGATCGATCGGAATCGGGAATGGGAAAAATTGGAACTATTGGGGGTATCGTAATCGGAAAAATTATAGCTTAATTTCCGATTTCAAACCCATTCTTTAAAAAAGAATTTTACGATAAAATTTGAAGCAAGCACGTATTGTTTTTTTTGTTTGTGTTTTTGTTTTTTAGTAGAAGTTGTTCATTTACAACATAAGACTGAGAAGGGTCACAGAATGGATTATAAATATTGTTTACATATTTGATTCATAGAGTTTCATTTATTTTATTTATTGGCCATTTATCGAGAGATAACTTGCCTATCCCCTTTAAACTGTAAACTTTTTGCATCTATTCGCTAAATGTATATATGGTCCCTCCGAGGAAGTACACATGATTATTAAAAGGTTTTAAATGTTCTGAACGGAGTTTTTAAATTTCGTTGGCGCCAACTGTACATTAGTGGTGTTTATCATAGGCGTCTACTGAAATAATTAAAGTTTTATGACACTTCAGTTTGGACGCAAATGAAAAATAGAGATGAAACTCTTCGATTATTTTATCAAAATCCTGGATAAACTAAATAAAGAGAAAATATTCTGAAGATTTTCTTAATTAAAAAGGAAATTATATGTACATTTAAACTAATACGCGTAACCCAAAAAGAAGAATGGGATTGGGACGGTTATTAATGTAATTAACAGAAAAAAGAAAAGAAATGATAAACAAATGTGCAAGAAATTAATGTTAGGCAAGATTCCTCTACATACCTATAAAGATATATTTGTTTTTAAAATAATTTAGAATCCTTTTAGAATTAAAGACTTAGGGTTTCCTCTTTGAGTTAGAATTTAAAAAATGGCTGCCCAATAACCCTGGCAGAAGGAACATTGATAACTGCTCAAAATTGAAAATCAAGCAAATAGTGAGAGAAACAAATAAATAAATGTTAACGATCGAAAATGTTATGCTGCACGAGTATTTTCTTTTTGATTTTCATGTTTTGAACGATTAAGCAAAAATGGGGCGGAAATGAGTATCATTTTACGTAAATTTTATGTCTGCAACTGGGAGCATGCATTTTCCACAAGCGGTAGAGGAGGCTCTGCGAGTACTCGGCGGATAGCGGCGATTAGACTGGCATTAGTGTTGTGGGAGGTCATACTCTCGACGTATGAGTAAACGAAGTAAGTTTTTTTTTTTACACAGGCATCACCACTTATCAAGGCCAAGAGGCCACTCAAGGATAAGGGTTAGAGAGTGTACAGTAGACATTAGACAATATAGTAATCATTAGTAATGAAAATTTGGTAAATTTGATAACTTATATAGAACGGCTCATTAAGAACTTATTTACGTTAAACTTGAAGACAACCATATTGTAGTCAGCCGGAAAGCAGGAAAACGGAAGACAATTACACAGGCGTGCAGTTCTAAGAAAGAAGCTTTGTTCATGGAATCTACGTTTAGGTTTAGGCACAGATAAAGAGTGGGGGGGGGAAATTATTGATAGTGTGTACAGCTAGACGAGTGTTTCTTGTGAAAGTTTGGTGAGGGGGGACCATAGATTGAAGCTCAGTTGAACACCTTCCATGAAAATAACGATACATCAGAGACAAACTCGCAACATCTCTTCTGTGACATAGAGGTTGCAAGGAAGAGAAAAGGACATCTCCTACAAGGCTACGAAGTCTATTTTGAACTCTATCTAGGCAGGACAAGTCCTTTCTAGCAGCTCCTGCCCAGATGTGGCAACAATATTCCATCCTTGGACGTACCTGGCTCTTATATAGATAGAGAATAGCATCAGCAGTGAGATATTTACCGGATCGATAGAAAGATCTAACCATTTTTCCAGCGGCCTTGGCAACACATTTGATGTACGTATTCCATTTAAGATCAGGAGTAAAGGTCAAGCCCAGAAGCTTGTCAAAACTTGAGACCTCCTGAAGACGAGAGCCATTCATTTCAATTGATGCCAGATGTGGATCAGAATGTTGATGATGTAAAGAGATAAGCTTGGTTTTAGATGCATTAAAAGTAACCAGCCACTCCTTACCCCATTGTACTACGTGCTCAAGATCAGAGGAGAGAGAATTGGAGAGAACTTGGTCGTTTGCTGTCTTGGATGTGCTACCATAAATGGTAGTGTCGTCAGCATAAATGTCTACAAATGATGTAAGGATGTGATTTGGAAGATCATTAATGTAGATCAGGAAAAGAGTTGGGCCCAGGATGGACCCCTGAGGGACTTCAGCATTAATACTGTGAACTTCTGATTTTTGCCTCTCAACTCTTATGAACCTATCAGAAAGAAATGATTTAATAATTGAGAAGACATTTCCAGCTATACCATAGCTACAGATCTTATGAAGTAAACCTTTATGCCATACCTTATCAAAGGCCTTAGATATATCAAGAGCAATTGCCCTAGAAAGGTTGCCTCCGTCGAAAGATTTGCTAATCCTATGAGATATATCTGTAAGCACATCTGCTGTAGATCTAGCAGAACGGAAACCATATTGAGTGTCACTAAGAAGGTTATTTTTGTTGAGATGGTTGATTACTTCTGTATTTAACACAGATTCCAACAACTTACTCATGACGCACAGGAGACAGGAGTTCAGTTTGTTCAGGTCGGAACCCGTATCGAGGCGGCGAATCAGACTAAAAGCGGCTTCTTTGAATAATCAAGTTACCTACATTGATATTTTCAATAAAAGTTTTTAAATAAAGCTGTAGTGTTTTGTTCTTTAGGGCGACACTTCACCGTTTCACCATATATATATATATATATATATATATATATATATATATATATATATATATATATATATAGTTCTACTGAAACATCCACGGATTCAACAAGATACCCCTGAATAAGGTCGGAGGTTACATCGAACGAAACATTGTGAAAATAACACTGAAGGTGAGAACAGTAGTCCGAAGAATCCAAATAATATGAGTATATATATATATATATATATATATATATATATATATATATATATATATATATATGTATATATATATATGTATATATAATAAAAATTATAATTAAATTTACCAAAATGATCCAAGATGGTAAATCTAAAGTATATTATAAATATTAAAGAATTAATATTTATAAAGTAATCTCAACTAGATGTAAAAGATCGATAAAACCAAATAGGAGATAGAGCTTATAATAAAAGCAAATAGTTAATAAAACAGGTTAAAAACACTTTGAAAAAGAGTTAAAAACATATTTAATTTGAAAAGGAAACACTAAATAAGTGGATAGTCCTTAATCCGCGGAGTTTCGAAGAAATACTTTCCTTCTCATCAGAAGGTAGGAATTAGAAAAATGCGGCATCGCATGAAACTGCAAGTAAGTCAAAGATCTTACTTGATAACAAAAAGCGAAGCATAGGGAATATGGTGAAAAAAAGGTGATTTCACGTGAATGGATAGTCTGGAGAAAGTTAAAGTATTCAATGACGGTAAAACCCCAAAATGTAAATCCACGAAAGTTAGTTAAATTTCCATTCGCACAAGTAAAATCCAAGGAAATCGCGTAATTGAAAGATGGTCCAAAATAATCGAAAAGGCCGATATCCGTGGAATAATTCACAAATAGGTACAAGGAAAAGGGGAAAGAATTCACATAATATTATTAAAAGCAAAATAAGATATGCGTTATCCCGGCTGCCGAGGTGTAAATTAAGAAATATATATATATATATATATATATATATATATATATATATATATATATATATAGATATAATGTACGAGTCTCAACGGAACTCCACTTTTATAAGTTTCAGGCAAACTATACAGGCGGGAGCGCATAGAACTAGTGGATAAGATTAAATTTGAAGCGGAAGTGGGAAGAACATCACTTTTGACCCATTGCCAAGTTGTTTTTGGAATTTAGTCAGGATAGATATTTCCGTAATCCTGGAGATCAATTATATCAACGCTGGATGCTTTGTCAGGTTTTGTGATAACTCACTTATGCGCCGGTCGCGTTTGCTGAATCTAAATGGCGTAGTGAACCCTTTGGAACTATTAAAGCACTTCGCCGTAATAAATCCCTGGTTGCCACTAAACCAGACATGGGATGTGCTGGGATGGCTATATTTGATCACAAGGATTATGTTAATAAAATAATGATCATTTTGGATGACGCCTCTAAATTTGTTAAGTTAGGCCACGTGGATACACATGATTCTATCGTATCCATTGAGACCAAGTTCCAAAAACGTCTGGTCAGCTGGGTAAAGAGTAGATTTCTTCCTGCCTCTAATTTCAAATGTGATTAGACTAACTGATTCTATACGTTCTCGTTTCTACGGCTTACCCAGAACCCATATGAACGGGATACAATTAAGACCTATATCATCAATAATGGTGTCTTCCGAACACAATTTAGTCAAATGGCTCGCAACAATTTTGGAACTTATTTTGGAACGTGACATTTTTTCATTAATGGTTCATTTATATTTGCTGACTTATGAAGAACTGTAAATACTCTGATAAATGTGTTCTTTTGATATTTCTAGTCTCTTCACTTGGAGACTATTAATGTATGTGCTAACGGTCTATACCGTAGTCAACTTCCGAACTCCCCTATTTCTGAAAATATTTTCGTAGAATTAATGAAATTCGCCACTTTGTCGGTTGAATTCGATTTCAATAATAATATGTATAAATAAATGGATAGTCTAGCGATGGTTTCTTCCTTGGGACCAGCATTGACAAACATTTTTCTGGGTCTCCATGAAGAGGGTCTATTATCTAGTTTTAAAAACCTGACCTTTCGTTACGTTGATGCTACCTTTTGCTTTTTGGCAATGAAACGGAAGCAGACGCCTTTTTTACGTCACTTCATAACATTCACCTCGTCCTAAAGTTTACGGTTGACAAAACAGGTGAATTCTAGTCTTCCATTTTCGAGTGTACTAATTGCTAAAACTTCTGAGTTTTATTGCTTCTACCTATCGTAAACCTACGTTTTCTGGTCCTTAATACACGTTGAATTCTTTTTGTCTAATAAATCCCTTACACATAGGGCTTTAATGATTTGTTTTAAGCCATATCTGGATGAGGAGATTAAATTTATTACAGGGACAACAATGGTTATTCTTTAGACATTGTGGAATCCAAATAGAATGTAGATTTGTGCATGCAAACAGGTTTAGTCGACTATTCCTCCAAAGGTCATCTGTTTTGTTTTCAATTTTAACCTCTTAGCAACAATATTTGCCGACTAAAAAACAAATCGAAAGGGTGCTACATGTTCATATATTAAGTTTCAACTTTGTGGAAAAAATATTCAGAGACGTGTTTGATAGAGTATTTTCAAACACACACCGATAAGATCACTTTATACAGTGTATCGCTTTAGCTTTTAATGGCTATATTTTGAGTTATTTTGAAGGGAAAATAAATTAACTCTGTTATATATACTGCAGACTACTTTTCATTGTGTCAAAAATCATTTTTCAGTGTTGGCCCATGAAGAGATATACTTACATATTTGAAGAAATGTGAGGGTTTTACTCATTTTTGCTCTATTTGTCAACCGTTTCACGAATGCATGTACTAGAACGCTTAAATTATACATTCTGTGCAATTATGCAAAATGTAGAAACTATGCATAAATAGAATTCAGTAGAGTAGTTCAATGAAACCAACCATAAAATAAGAAACTATAAAAAATGAATAAGTAATTAATGAACGCTCGTTTTGCACAGGAATATGTAACTTAGTTAAGTTTCATGTAATTGCTCGCGCATCCATAACTTAGTATATATTAATAAGTTAGTTTTAACTATTTTTAAATAGAAAAAGTAGGCTTTCAAAATGAATGCCAGAGCGAGAAAAAAACTTAACTTCATAGTTATAATATATAAATGGATGTCAAATAAGATATAACATTCAAATATAAACATTAACAATGCAGTTCAATCGTGCATACTAGAACTACAAAGTCTTAGATGGACGGACTGTTTGCAAGAAACTTATACACAGAGGGGGGGGGGGGTAAGTTTTTGTTGTTTGTTTTTTTTTGTTTATTTGTTTTTTGCTTTTATGTTTTTTTGCATATATTTTAGCACCGATGATGTCTGTGCTGAAGTAAAATAAAATAAAAGCATCTATACAGTGCCGCCTGAAACAATTTAACGAACATAAGTGAGTGCCTATGAAGAATAATGGTTGAAATATTAAAAGTATATATATATATATATATATATATATATATATATATATATATATATATATATATATATATATATAAATCCAAGCCTCAAAGAAAAAGAACACGAAAAGAAAACAACTATTAGTCCTTGCGATAATTGGATGCACCGATAGAAATGCTTGAGAAAAATATGGCCGAACAAAAACTTTTGGAATTTTGGAGGCCATTATATATAACTGCCCGCCGAAATTAAAAACACCCTCGGCAAATCGAAAAGATATCCAAAAAGATCGGAAAAAGGAATAAGTCTGTCGTGTTCAATCAGATGTGTCTAAATAATGACTTGCTGGAAAAAAATACACACACACACACACACACACATATATATATGTGTGTGTGTGTGTGTGTGTGTGTGTGTGTGTGTGTGTGTGTGTGTGTGTGTGTGTGTGTGTTTGTATGATTCCAAATACCACCTATTTTGTGGGTATTTTTACAGATATTTTTTAAGAAAAGCCGTATAGTTAGCATACTTGATGATGATAGAATTTCATATCAACTAATATATATATATATATATATATATATATATATATATATATATATATATATATATATATATATATATAATAAAAGATTCATACATTCAAAAACATTGTTTTTTTAAAAAGACAGATTTATTAAAGCTCAATAAAATGGGTTGCATTTTCAGAGCATATATATATCATTTGTAAACAATTCCAATGCCATAAGTATATTTATATAGCATAAAACTATTCAGAAAAGTTTATTGATCGTATAATGCGTCTTACACCTGTTTCGCTGAATGGTAAAATGGTAGAGATTGAATCTATACGAAAAAATACAGTTTTTTTTTTCTTCTTTGAGAAGGATCAGAGGTGGAAAAGGAAATAGAGTTTTTTTCAAGTCATAAGAGTAAAAAAAAACTAAAAAGAACTTACTTAGTATAAGTTATTTATAGACCAGAGCAAGAGAAACTCATTTTAAACACAAATGCCGCAGTGACAAATTGTAGCGTACATGTCGCCATCTTTTTTTAATATATGCTAAAACTATATTTCTAAAATTTTTCGTATTTAATTGAATCCATTCAAAACATATCGCTAAAACAAAAACAAACAACATCTCTCTCTCTCTCTCCATATATATATATATATATATATATATATATATATATATATATATATATATACTTCATTTACTCACATAAAATTAATATACGAAAGTATAAAATTATGCGTAAACTTTAAGTATTTACTTCAAAAGTGCTCAATACGTAGGTAGAGCTAGTTAGTAGGATATAAAATATATATAGCGATCAAGCTACACTGAATATCCCGCGTTTCATCCACTCTAGGAATCTTCAGGCATATGCGCGAATTTTGTGGTTGTCTGTTGTTTTTATATACGCACCTTCTATTAAGATTTTAGTTAGCCAATCAGCTTTCTAGTATCCACCGCGCTCTTCCTATCAGCCAATGAACATGCACTTACCGGACAAAGGCCTATTAGACCTCTGGTTAACTTGTTTCTTTGTGTGTGCTCTATTTAGCCTGGGTATCTAATTTCCTGGCTGGCTGTTAGGTTTTTGTTGGAATTTTTTGGATGGTATGAATCGGTCTATGCCTATAATTAACCATTCGGTCAGGTCTGATACTATAGAGGACACATCCTTTTGAAACATGGAATGCAGAGGTAGGTCAGATAGAAATATTCGGAAGCTATACAGGTAGGTCAGATAGGAATGTACGGAAGCTATACAGTACGGTGGAGAGGTACGTCTGAAGACTTATTACATTTCATTTTTATCTCAACTGCTACAACAGAGTGGTAGGGGATCCCAGAGGAGATAGAACGGAACATGAACACAGCTCAGGGGAAGTTGTGAGGAAAAGGTCTAGAAGGTTTGCATATTGACCGGGTGTATCGGGCACACGAGTGGGTTCCTGAACAATCTGAGTGAGGTCATAGGCAATAGAAAAAATCGTGACAAAACCTCCCCTAGTCATCGATTTTATTTGAGTGGGTCAGCCATTCCACATTATAGACATTGAAGTCACCGCAAATGTGAATGTTAGCCGAAGGATGAGCAGACAGGATGTGGTCAATTTTCTCAGGTATGCTCTTAAAGATAGTAACTCCACTGTTGTGAGGGTGATAGAGGGCAAATATAAATGCAGTGGCGTAAGCTAGTGCAACCCGAAAGCACATATAAGGTAAATTAGTGTCTTCTCTGGAGATATCCCTACCACATGGAAAGCCATCTTTGATGTAGGCACATATTCCATGCCCATGGCGATCTTGGGGGTCAGATTTAGATGTTAAGTTGGAGTAACCTTTAATTATGAATTCGTCTAGAGAAGTGGTTGGCCCTATGCCAGTTTCACTTAGAAAGAATATGTCCGGTTTCGTTTCCTGTAATTGTGTTTCAACCTCTGGAAGGTTGGAACGTAGATCCCTGATGTTGGAGAAGGAGACCTGGTAGTAGGGGTCTACGTTGGTGGATGGGGTTCTAGGTTTATATTTATTTACATACAAATATCTGTGCACCAGGTCGCCAAACTAATCAAGAAACTTGATTCCAGTAAAGCAACTGGCCCAGACGAAATTCCAATTATAGTGTTAAAAAGCTTCGACCAGAACATGCTCCCATACTTACAAAACTGTTTAAGCGTTGCCTTAAGGAGAAGTGCTTTCCGATACCCTGGAAAACCTCGTCAGTACGCCCTGTATTTAGTGACACAGGTGATAGGTCATCCCCCTCTCAGTACATACCAATAAGTATCTTGTGTGTCATTAGTAAGTTACTGGAATCCATATTAAATAAAGAAGTAGTCAACCACCTCAGCAGAAATAACCTCCTTAGTGACATGCAATATGGTTTCCGTTCTGCTAGGTTTACAGCTGATGTGCTAAGAGTTATATCCCATAGGATTAGTGAATTTCTCGACAAAGGCTTCCTTTCTAGGGCAATTGCTCTTGACATATCAAAGGCCTTCGATAAGGTTTAGCATAAGGGCCTACTTCACAAGATTTCCAGCTACGATATAACTGGAAATGTTTTCTCAATAATTAAATCATTTCTCTCTGATAGGTTCATAAGAGTAGTGGTTGATGGACAGCAATCAGAGGCCTGCAGTATTAATGCTGGAGTCCCCCAGGGGTTCATCCTGGGCCCAACTCTCTTTCTGATCTACATCAATGATCTCCCAAAACACATACTTAATTCATTCGTTGACATCTATGCTGATGACACGACCATCTACGGCAACACATCAAAGGTCGTAAATGACAAAGCTCTCTCTGATTCTCTCTCCTCTGATCTTGAGCGCGTGGTACAGTGGGGGAAGTGATGGCTGGTTACTTTTAATGCATCTAAAACCAAGCTCCTATCTTTACAGCATCAATGCTCAGTTCCCCATCTAGCATCAATTGAGATGGCTTTCGTCTTGGGGAGTCTTCATGTTTTTACAAGCTCCTGGGTTTGACCTTTATCCTGATCTGAAATGGAACGTATATAAAGTCTGTTCCCCGGGCCGCTGGGAAAATGGTAGGATCCTTCTACCGCCCCAGAAGATATCTCACTACTGATGCAATTCTCTATCTCTATAAAAGACAAGTACGTCCAAAGATGGAGTACTGCTGCCACACCTGGGCTGGAGCTTCAAAAAACAGGCTATCCGGCCTTGACAGCGTACAAAATAGACTTCGTGGCTTAGTGGGGGATGCTCTCTTCTCTTCCCTGCAACCTTTCTCCCACAGAAAAGGCGTTGCGAGCCTGTCTTTGTTTTATCATTATTTCCATGGCAAGTGCTCGTCCGAGTTCCAATCTCTGGCCCCCTTTCGCCAATCCTTAATGATAAACACCCGTCTAGCTAAAACTACTGTCAGTAATTTCCCCCACTCTATCTGTGCTTAAATCAAAACGTAGATTCCATGAACATAGCTTTTTTTCTGAGAAGTGCACGCCTGTGGAATTCTCTTACGTTTGCCTGTTTCCTACCTGACTACAACTTGGACGTCTTCAAGTCCAACATAAACAAATTCCTGATTAATCGCCCCCTTAAGTAAGACACTTTATCAAATCTCCAATACCAACTATTACTACGATATTATCCCATTGATTATTGTACAGAAAATAACCCTTATCCACGAGTTGCTTACGAGCCTTGATAAGTGGTGATCCCCATGTAAAAAAAAGAAAACAAAAGAAGAATTAATTCAGTTTAAATAATTCTTGTGTTATTACAAAACAACAAAAAAGAAAACACGATCTTATGTAATTTCTGTACCGCGCTGAAATAATAACGTTATTATTTCGAAAGCCATTCTTAACATGTGGGAGGGTATCGTTTAAAAGTCATTTCGAGAGCACTTGTGCAGTACTTAAAAATATACAAATTTATTTTCTTTTGGAGGTGGGGGAGGCCCGTTTTAAAACTATATCTACCTCAGTATTTTCTTTAATTGTCGGACATTTTTTGTTCCAAATTATTAACTAAGTAATGTCGAGGGCGATATTACTTAGTTAATAATTTTTAACTAAATAAAGTCTTTAAAATAAGTTTAAACACCAAAAACTTACAAAGCTAGATAGAAAACGAAAACTTAGAAAAATCAATTTAATTTTTTAAAACAATAAACATGTAAATATATATTTCAAAAAATATTATGGGACGTGCATTATTACCTAAAAATATACAAATTTATATTCTTTTAGAGGGGGGGCTCGTTTTAAAACTATATCTACCTCTTTAATTTTCTATTTTGAGCAATTATCGAGACACCTAAGACGTGATCGTCTTATGTCGGACATTTTTTGTTCATAAGTAACATTCGACATTACTTTTTTTTAACTACATAAACTCTTTAAATAATTTGAAACACCAAAATCTGGGTAGAAAACGAAAACTTAGAAAAATTAATTAATTTTTTTTAAAGCAACAGTAAACAAGCAAAAATATTTTTAAAAATATTATGGGATGTGTATTCTCTTTTAAAGACAATATCTTCTCCAAGAACGGTCATAAAATGTGTTTTCAATCGATATTTATTCAATAAGGGACCAGTTTTCCTACCTAGCGAAAGAGGACGAGTTTTCCGGCGTCGAGTTTTCCGGGTACGAGTTTTCTGGAGACGAGTTTTCCGGAGACGAGTTTTCCGGAGACGAGTTTTCCTATGATGCCCGGAAAACTCATCCTGGAAAATTTGTACCTGGAAAAATCCCCCCCTTTTTGCTAGGTAGGAAAACTGGCCCCTTATTGAATAAATACCGATTGAAAACACATTTTATTACCGTTCTTGAAGGAGATATTGTTTTTAAAAGAGACTATGCACCCCCATAATATTTTTAAAAAATATTTTTAACTCTTGCTTAAAAAAAAAAAACTTGATCACGGAGTCAAAATACGAAAAACGAAATCAAATATTTATTTAAAAAAATACTCTAGTTTTAACATTTTTTGTGTCATTACGAAACAAAAATAAAGAAAGAAAACACGTATTATCAAAGAAAGCAATTATTTTATTTAGAAGAATTAATTAAGTTTAAAGAATTATTGTATTATTACAAAACAACAAAAAAGAAAACACGGTCTTATGTAATTTTGGTACCGCGCTGCCGCTGAAATAATAACGTTATTATTTCGAGAGCTAGGAGGGGGGGTATCGTTTAATAGTCATTTGGGGGCACTTGTGCAGTGCTTAAAAATATACAAATTTATTTTCTTTTGGGGGTGGGGAAGGGGGACGAGTTTTCCTAAATTCATATATATATATATATATATATATATATATATATATATATATATATATATATATATATTATATGAAATGTATAGAAAGGGGAACAGAAAGCGGATGTTTGTTTTGTTTTTTTTAATCCTCGAAGAGGATTTTTGACAGCCTTTTATATGAAATGTAAACCTCAAGTGACATATTCGAGTTGTTGAAGGCCTGAAAACTGACAAATAAGCATTATTACTTGAAGGGTTCGTATCATTATTCTTTCCGGACGTCGTTGTCGTGCAGGTTTCATCAGTTATCAACCCGAGGCGCTCTCCATCAAATCCACGTCTTCAGGCTACCATTAGGTGTGGTGAAATCGAGAACTCGTGTCCCATTTTCTTGTTCGCATTCCAACTGACATTTGGAAATATCCAAATGTCAGTGTTAACACTAGTTAAGTACACATCCTATCGACTAGGCATAATTTAAACAATTTTTATGACCGGATTTAAATGTTACTAAGTTTTAAACAAGTTATAAATGATTTTGATGGATTTCATTTTTATTTTAACTCACGTGCATTCCCTAACAAGGCATATCCCCACTTGGACGTAAGGGTGAATTATTTGGGAGCATGCCTAGCAAAGATTGACAAGATGTTGATTTACATTACATTTACACTTCTGCTTATCTGTACAATCAAGGAAGCAGGTAGCAGGAAGAAATTCCAAAGTCTAGTTGTTCAAGGGAATAAACTATTACAGAAGAAAGTTTTCTTGAATTTAGGGACCCCAACAGTGAAGGGGTGAGATTTTGTTGCTAAGCGGGTTTGTCGGGGATATGTATGTCTAGGGGGGCAGAAGTGCAACGAGTTTATCAGAGCTCATTCCATTTAAATATTTGTAAAACAGGCACAAAGATGCAACACTTTAGCGATGGTAAAGGGGTTGGAGCTTAGTTGACAAAAAGTGGACCTATTAGATTGAAAACTTTTTAGACCATATCCAACAGGTATGCACCAGCCCATATGTGGCAACAATACTCCATGCATGGGCAGATGGTGGCGTTGTAGAGGTACGGGATACTCTCAGATGTGAGTAGTCTTCTAGCTCGATAGAGGGAACCCACCCTTCGGACAGCAACACTCCATCACCATTACCAACGAGGGACGGGGTGACGGTGGTTAACGACACAGACTGAAAAGTTGGGGGTGCCAAGTTCGAATCCAGTTTATTTAACAGAAACACTTTCACTTAGGGATATTGGATTCTTTCTCCAAGTATCCGATGTCTTTCTAGAAAGAATTCTAAATAGAAAGATATCAAGGAAACGAACGTCAACATTATGAGTACATCGACCATACATAAAATAATTGAATGATATTCAGCAACAACAACAACAATAAGCACCAACAACAATTTTTCGTTTTTTAAATAGACTAGCGGATCTTCGGTGTCGCTAAAATATATTTTAATTTATGAAGATTTCAGAGCCAATTCTCTATTGATTATTATATTGTGTCCAATATATAGTAGTGATTTTAAAAGTAAAGAAAAAATGCCTTTGGTGCCACAGCTAGAATCGAAAGCAAAACATTTACCTTTTCAGCCTTATCATCTGCACTATGTCGTTACGCAGATACAAACTTACAAAATAACGTGATAAAATATATAAATGTATATTTGCGTATGAATAGAAGAGTACTGAGTCGACATATGCCTGCTAAGTTCAATTTTTTACAATTTTAACCACTTAATCGGTTAAAAAGCAAATCAAATTTGTTCCTTAGGTTCAAATTCCCGCTATATACTCCGTAGACCAGAGAAGTTTAGTAGAGACCGTTCACCACACAGACAAACGAGGGTACTTCTCTCTCTCTTCTCTTTCTCTCTCTCTCTCTCTCTCTCTCTATATATATATATATATATATATATATATATATATAGCCTGATAGTATATATATATATATATATATATATATAGAGAGAGAGAGAGAGAGAGAGAGAGAGAGAGAGACACACACACTAACTTGATATTTTAATTCATGCCGATTCTGTAGTTATTATTACAGTAACAATTCGGTATTGTTTATTATATTGTACCCAATATATAGTAGTGATTTGAAAAATTTGGTGCCATCAGCTAATATCGAAGCCAAAACATTTAGCGCTCCAGCCTTAGTCCATCTACAGGTAGATAAGAAAAATGTTAAATTAAGCAATTTCAAGCTATGAATGTATATTTTCACATGGGCAAAACTGACAGATTTTAGTCAACTTACTGCTGCCAAGATCAACTGTTCATTTTGCAATTTGTAGTTTCTTCGTGCACTGTTAGCGGCACATTCAGGAGTATTCTACGGCTGGCTGTTCTGTTTCTCTTGAAATTTCTCGAAGGATATGTTACTTTCTATACCGACGGTTAGCCAATAAAATAAAGCATGCTATATAGGACACATCTATATATATAAATCCCTGTTCCTGTCTGTTTTTTGTTTGCTTGTTCACAATTTGATTAATATATACAAAAGATAGTTACTTTACTCTTCCATTTGTTTCTATATATAGTATTTGTTTCTATATATAGTATTTGTTTCTATATATAGTATGATTCTTGCGGAATATACAGTTAAGAGGTCACCTCATTTGCATATTACATTAACGAAAATTGATTTTATTAAATAGCAATATGTTAGTTAATGTTTCTAGTGAGAGGATTTTTTAAGTGTTCTCTTTAAAATTGTTATTTAATAAACTTTAAATAACAATTGTATTGATAATATATTTGATTTAAATTATTTGGAATTATTTCGAACATCGACTTTTTTACAAACTGGTCTAAAATTATTTCCCCTTGGAAACATCGAAGCATAAAAAAGGTAAAATAAACTCTTCACCAAATAAAATAATTTGGTAATCTCAATAAGTTTCCAGCGTGAAAAACTAATGCAGTGTAGACTGAAAATGTTTTACTTTTTTTCTTTTTAAAATATTCAAACAAACAAAAAACACTTACGAATAAACTGAAAAGATTTAATTTTTTTCTTTACCTTTCCGAGATTTGAAACTTAAGCCACACTTTTAGAAACAAAAAAGCCCCTTCCCCCACCCTCCGAAAAAAGTAAATCGCAAATTTCTTTTATTTTCGAAAAGAAAAGTTTTAAAAGTGCCTTTACAACAACAACAAAAAAAACAGACACAAGTCACTCACGTATTAATATTTATAAACGTTATTTTTCAAGGTCACAAAATCATTGTAGTCCAGTGGATACAATACTTCGCTTATTACCTTTTCCTTTCATTCACATTTTAGATTCGAGCCGCTTATGTTGCTAATTTGTATTTATTTATTTTTTGCGGTCGCTCGAGCACTCGCTGCTATTTTTATTGAAACAAAAGTCGTTTTTATTTATTTATTAATTATTTGGGGGAGTGGTGTTCCAGCACACGGGCAATAAAAGTACTCAATATCCTATTAGTTTCTTCTCTTTGTAGCCCTTCTGCCGAAATATCTAGTGGATAGAGTATCACGTACTTCTGTTTTTTTTGGGGGGGGCGATTACATTTACATATTTTTATCCGTTCCTTTATTTTTGAAATTGTTGTGGAGGTATTGACATTGCCCATGATGAAAATGATTTATATCCTTAGTATAGCAGGTGTGTCCCAAGCGGAACTTCATGTCGACCTGGGAAACGCCGGGTACCCATGCTAGCTAAACATGGACGTAGGGGTATTTCTGATATGAACGTTCGGAAACTGTCCCAGTCAGTCATCGAGTATCGATACACTGTTCGATATCGAGGAATATTTGATGTTTTGTTAGACTTTGTTTTTATCTTTATTGAGGCAACTGAGTTATCAGAAAATCTTAGCAGAGACAGGACTAAGCATGAACACAGTTTAGGTCATGTTGTTAGAGAAAATATCGAAAAGACTTGCAGATTGTCAGTCTATGGTATTCGGGTTAGGGTGAGTTTACAATGTGGATTAGATCATAAGCAACGGAGAACCGTGAAAAAAAATCCCTTTTTGATTTGTTTTGTTTGAGTAAACTAATCAATCAACATTGCGAATATTGAAATATCCAAACATGTGGATGTTGACTGAGAGGTGAGCGGCCAAAATGTGATACTCCTAAAGATAGCAACTGTATTATTATGGGACGGAAGAGGGCAAACATAAATGCTATGCTGTAAGTGCCAACACAAGAGAAACACATATGACGGTGTTTAGGGTATTCTTTGGCAGTGTCTCCGTCACAGAGAAACCCATCCCTAATATAGAAACATATTCCATGTCCATGGCAATCTTTAAGGTTGGGTTTAAATATGAAGTAATTATTTGTAGTACTCCTTTCGTTTGGAGACCTTCCAACTCCACGTGGGTAGCGGATGTTTGGATCTGAAAATTGTTTTTGTATAAGACTTTAAGAGTCGCATGTGATTTGGTGCAAAATCCTAAAAAAATCTTGAAAAATATGGTTAAATTTTTCCTTGAATTTTTGTGTAAATTGTTTTTTCAAACCGATAAATAGTGTATCGTAGCCGTTGCACTGTAAAGGTGTTGTTACATTTCAACCACTTGGGCCCACACGTTGTCTGGTACCGTCGCAAAAGAACAAACAAAAAAAGAAATAAATAAAAATCCGATTCAGCATTTTTTAAAGTGCAAATGGAATGCATATATTCGTGGTTCTTCCAAAATAACGCATTTCATTTTATTTCAATAGTCTTTTCGGACACATGTGTTTTACAACGCTCTGCGGTACAACATGTGCTTTTTTTTTAAATCTTCTCCACCATATGATGCTGGCTATAGTCAGCGTTTTCTCGCCTTCGACTTCACACGTCCATTTTCCCTGTTAGCGCTTTATTTCTTCTGCTCGACCACGTGCTGTCCTTTTTGTTTCCTCTTTCTCGTGATGTAAGTGCGCGCACACTTACTTAATTTGCATATGTGCTAAGGCGGCGACTGATTCTGCTAATATTTTCACTGGTCAGCTATCCTGCGTCTGCTGCTGATTTTGTCACATGCGCGTCATACATTAGAATAAAAACTTTGTCAAAAATACGTTTGAGAAAAACATGGGAAAGATTCGATTCTTCTATCGAGTTTAAACGAATCTAAATTCAATCAGAATTATCAGAGAGATAACATGTTTCGGAAAATGTCTGATCTTTAAAATATATGTTGCAATTTTACCGTTCGCTTAGTTGTGTTTTCTGACGCACTTGAAACTGTCAACGTTGGCTTCTTTATACATTCCTAAATGGAACATGAGATAAGGGTAATATTCACAGCTGTGTCAAGCTGAAAACGAACAGGATTGCTGATTAAGAAAGCAGTAATACATTTTCCTCCAGATTCAAATCGATTTTGAATGTGGCAGGCACATTTGAATTTGGTTTCTTCTATTATCTCTCTTTTTTTTTCTTTTGTGCCAAATTTGAATGTTCCGTGTATGTTGGAAATTTTGTCCTTTCTGGAAATTACATAATCCTTTTTCCTGTCCGTAATTCCAGCATTTCTGACACGGTTCTTAAATGGATACAAGCGTGGAAAATTTATTTCACCGCAATTCTAGCAAGCATTTGTAGGAGTTTTGCTTACACTAAGTTTATTGGCGCTTGAATATTGTCTTTAACAGATGCATTCTTTGTGCCAGTATAAGTGTTTAGTTGTTCATTGCGTCATTTTTTGAATCGTTAAGTTGAGTGTGTCGTGTCGACTGTTTACTTGTGGCTAGTAACGTCGAGAGTGTGTTCACTAGTCTTTGAGACGAACGAGTCTGAAGTGAGTTGTGTTTCTTTTTTGTAGACAGGAATTCTTGTTGGTTCTCGCCAACGCGATTGAAATCCCGCAACCAAAATATCGCTCTGCTATACACTCATAGTGCCGTGTTTAAGGCTAAATAAAGTTTAGCATTCCGTATTAAGAGCTTTGACTGCGATGTTTTTTTATCTTAATCTAGTCTCGAAAGTAAACGTGCAGTAACGTGCAAATACCATTGAGATTGTAGTCTTGCAATGAATATTGTAGTAATTTTTTCCTTACCATAACTCGATGTGGATGGGGGGGGGTGAAATAATGAAATTCAGTGTGGTGATCGTTCAAGCAAGAAATCGGTAACTGCTCGATCGACTGACTTTATAGTCTCGACTTGTTGTCAACCCATGTGAGGTGGATCTGACAACATTTGCATAGGATTGGTTAACTACGAGATTATAAAAACACCACGAATCCGTGGTTATTTAGTCGGTTTTAGTTCGTTTGTTCACTGATAGTTCTACTTTTTTGTTACAATTAGAAGGACGAGTTGTAACCAACGAGCCAATTCGTTGCAACTCTCAGATAAGTTTACCCAAAAAAACGTGAAGGACTTGCCATACAAGGAGGCGATTTCATTGTTTTCCCCCTTTCACGTCGAATTCGGTATTTGGTACTTCGAGTTGCCTAAGCCGTCCCACCCCTCATTTCGTCGGTTAAAAATTCGACAATATCGGACATTTATACCGATCCTTGGTGAGGGATTCATTTTCGCATTCACGGCTAACTAGCATAGATTATAAAATTATAAACATCATTTTTATTTAAATTTTTGTCTTTTTTATCAGTTTTGGGGAATTATAAAGTACGTTGAAAAGCGGTTTCTGGGCGCATCACATGTCTGGAAGCTGTTCCACTGTTTCAGTGAAGCTTAAATCTTTTGCCCCTTTCATAAAAATAAATAAGTTTACATCAATACATCAATACATCATGATACTAAATCTTACGACTAGATTTTTTATTCCAATTTTAATAAAAATCCATCACTTTATTTTAAATCTAGAACATGTCTAAAATTTGAGGCTTTGCTTAAGGAGTTTTGTAGGGGACTAGGACATATAAATACCCCAATCCCGTTACAAGAGAATAATGAAACAAATGAGGAATTGAAGGAAACCAAGACTCAATTACTGGAGAAGGTCAACGTGGTTTATTTGCTATTGAAAGAAATGAATGTTTTAGTTACGATATGTCCGAGCGTATGTAACCAATGCTCGTTGCAGGACTGGTGTTGTAGCAAAAAAAAGGAGATGTGTTTTCATCTCAAGTTCGGGTCACTATTGCTTGTTCCCGCGAGGGAAGAGAAATAAATGTTGTAGGAAAATTGAGAATGGTAGTCCAGCTTGTGTATGCATTGATCAGGAGTGACTTTTGTAGGGTATTATAATTAAACAAAGCGTACTTATCTTTTCAGACGACGGGGGGTGGTAAGTGGCGGCCAGTCGTGCTACTTCGGTGATATGTGTCAGGCTTTTAACTGGAGAGCGACGACTACATTTATCAACCTAGCAGCGCGGCGTTTTTGCCTCCTGTGTTTTTCTTCTTCTTTTTTTTGTAGGTCCGGTGGAAGAATGTCTGTGCGTTCACTGACACAGCTGAGCGAATCTCTTTCCTTCTTTTCTTTTTCTTCTTCATTTCTTTAGGTCGGGTGGAAGACTGTCCGTGCGTTCACTGACGCAGCTAAGCGAATCTCTCCTCCCTTTTCTTTCTGGTCCCCTCCTTTTATAGTCGTAAACCGGCTCCCAGCGGCTGTGATAATTTAGGCCTTTATTTTCGGCGGGGAGCTCTGCCATTGGTTCATAATTCTTTTATGGTTTCTTATTTTTCTTTTTCCAAACGGAAACGATGCGCGGAGCCATGTGCAAACGACGATTTTTTATTTTGTCTCTTATGCTGGAGACGTTAGCATCCGGTTGGCATGTTCCCACAGTTTTAAGATAAAAATTGAAACTCGAGGAGTCTTACTTAAGTGATGTTTGATGACTATGCAAATTTAATGCAAATCTGAAATATTTTATATTGCGAATACGGGATTGTGCCATCGAAAAAATGTTAAAATACTAAAAAATGAAAATTTGAGAATATTAATAAATGGATGTCTAATACTCATAGTTATTTTTTTACAAAGTATCTGAATTTTCATGAAGGATGCCCATCCACCTTTACTCTTTTGCATAAAAGTAAATTAAACTAAATATAACCCATGTTAACCACTCTTGTGATTCGCAGAAATTCATAACGATTGGTTAATTCGATAGGTAGCGAAATATTTATAATTGTGAGAATTTTGAATTGGTTGACTTGCCGAGGGTAGGTCGGTGGAAAGAAAGGAGTGCTGGTAGCTGTGACCAACACGGCCGGTTGTCCGTTAATCAAAGAACCTGAGTGTCTATTCCTTACAAGTTAAATAGACATTCCAGTCACGCGTGAATCTCATTGACTGAGAGTTGGAGTAGATAAAAATGGGTGGCCGCTCTACTGTTGTAGTAGTCGTTGTTGTCTTTTAGACAAATTACACTTCGACCATCGTTACCCATTTGTTACTTTTACAAGGAAAGACTGCTTGTAAGCAACGTCGACATTTCGTTGCAAGACTTAAACCGTCTTTTCTTCCCCTCCCCCCTACTCGTCGGTATGCTAATTCCGACATAATTTGATCTTAATTTTCCAAATAATAAACGCGTTCTCTAAGTATGGTCCTCATGTGAAGAATCAGTGCAGAATGTATCGTCTCAACGTGAAACGAATAAGGTAAAAGTAATTCGTTGGGGTCCGTTATAAATGAATTATTTAATGTTTACAGATTAAACTATTTAAAAAAGAATTATTTGCGTCTAAACGCGTTGTCTTTTAAATGTCTATGTAAATTGTTGATTTAAACAGTTAAAATCTCTAATTGTGATTTTTCAAATAACTTATGTTGGTTTGTTTAAATCGGTTCCGATAAGTCTTGAGAAATCGTCATTTTTTCGTTTATATTTTTTCTTCCAAAGAACAATCTTTTTTTGCATATACTTTGAAAAAGTATCTGTTTTATATCTCGTCGGAGATACAAAGAATTAAACAAAACGCCTTTGCTTGAATCAACAATTAATATTTAGTCTCTATCAATATATCTGTAAACGTGAAATTGTCTGTGTGTGTCTGTGTGTTTCCCTACCAAACTACTCTGTCAATTTTCAGTCCAAAGACTCGAGATTTGACATAAGGGGTATTGAGATTTGGGAAAAATTTTCATCGGTTTTCAGCCAGAAATGTAGCTGTCAAGGGGTCAAAGTTCAACGATTTGACCTTTGAAGACTCTACCAAACTCCTCCACCAATTTTGGGTTTAAACACTTGAAATATTATATGTAGGTTACCTGGACATGAGTCAAACTTTTTAATATATATACATACATATGCACATAAAGTTATGAACAGTACATAGGGCCCGATTAAAGTCGGGCTGAACTGCTAGTTTACAATAAAAGAATTACTTATTAGTTTATACACATTACTTAGATGCCTTAATCCATTATGTCTAAAATGTACAAAAGTCAAATTGTTACTTTTATTTTTATACGTTTACTAGATGAAACAGATTTTCATCTAACGACCTTGAAAGTGTGCACAGCCATATTTTTGTCCGTGTGTCGATTAAAGATAGTTTATCGAAATCAAATTCTGAAATAAAAACTCTTACAAGCTGTTTCCACATACCAAAAACATACAGATCGATAGATAAGTTAATTCTGTTTTTGTTATAAATTATTTTCTCGTTCGCTTTTCAAATGCTTTAGAAATGATATATTTGCTTAAAGTATCTAGATGATCTTGGTTACGTAATCCATTAATAAGATATAGTAAGTTGCTTTAATGGACTACTGTTTGTGGTCGCAGCTGGCAATATGCTTACGCTTTAGCTTTCGGCATATCTTTCGACGTCTCTCCCAGGCTGTAATGCTCGTTCGTATTTATAGTTTACACCAGCCAATCATATTCTCGTGAGGAAAAACTCAGATGTTTTCGTATCCATTCCATCAGATTTTTAAAATATTTTTAAACTGTGACTTTTTTTTCTTTTTTTTTTACAAAGGAGTCACCACTTATAAAGGCCGGAAGCCAATCGAGGAAAAGGGTTCATGAGTGTACAGTAGTCAAGGGGAACATGTAATAATCCTTAGTGGTGGAAATTTGGTAACTTGAATTACATAAGGAGGTGGCTTATCAAGAACTTGTTCACGTTGGTCTTGAACACAGCCATATTGTAGTCAGTTAGAAAGCAGAAAAACGGAACAGAGTTCCACAGTTGTGCAGTTCTAAGAAAAAAGTGTTGTTCATGGAATTTAACGTTTAGGTTTAGGCACAGATAAAGAGGGGGGAATTATTGATAGTGGTTTCAGCTAGACGAGTGTTTTTCGTGAAAGTCAGGTCAGAGTGGACATAGATTGGAGCTCAGACAAGCACTTGCTATGAAAATATCGAAAAAGCAGAGATAGATTTGCAACGTCTCTTTCTGTTGGAAAGAGGTTGCAGGGAAGATAAAAGAGCACCCCCCACTAAGCTACGAAACCTATTTTGAACTCTGTCAAGGCAGGATAAGCTGATTCTAGCAGCTCCTGCCCAGACGTGGCAACAGTACTCCATCATTGGACGTACTTAGATCTTATACAGATAGAGAACTGCATCAGCAGTGAGATATCTATTAGAGCAGTAGAATGATCCCACTATTTTTCCAGCAGCATTGGCAACGAATTTGATGTACGTGTTCCATCTCAGATCAGAAGTAAATGTCAGACATAAACGTTTGTCAAAGCATAGAACCTCCCCAAGACGAGAGCTATTCATTTAGATGCCAAACGGGGATCAAAGCATTAATGATGGAAAAATAGAAGCTTGGTTTTATATGCATCAAAATTAACCAGCCACCTCTTTCTTCACTGCACCACGTATTCAAGATCAGAGGAGAGAGAATCAGAAAAAAAAAACTTGGTCATTAACGGTCTTTGAAGTGTTACAATAGATGGTAGTGTCGCCAGCAAAAATGTCTACAAATGATCTTAGGGTGTAATTTGGGAAATCATTTATGTAGATCAGGAAGAGAGACCCAAGATGGACCCCTGAGGAACTCCAGCATTAATATTGTGCGCTTCTGATTTCTGTCCACCAACTACTACTCTTATGAACCTATGAGAGAGAAATGATTTAATAATTGAAAAGACATTTTCAGCTATACCGTAACTGAATATTTTGTTGAGTATACCTTTATGCCATAACCTATCAAAGGCCTTTTATATGTCAAGGTCATTTATCCTACAAAGGAAGCCTCCGACGAGAGATTCGCTAATCCTATGAGATATAACTATGAGTACATCTGCTGTAGATCTAGCAGAACGGAAACCATATTGCATCTATCTGATGAGGTTGTTTTTGCTGAGGTGGTTGATTACTTCTCTATTTAACAAGAGACTGATTGGTCTGTATTGAGAGGGAGATAACCGATAATCTGAATTCTTTAATACGGGGCATACTGATGAGGTTTTCTGGGGTGTTAGGAAACAATTCTCCGTAAGACAACGCTTAAACAACTCTGTAAGTATGGAAGCTAGTTCAGGTTGAAACCTTTTAGGCACTATAAAAGGAATACTGTCAGGGCCAGTGGCTTTACTGAAATCGAGGTTTTTGATTAGCTTTGCAACATTACGCACAGATATTTGGATGCCGCGTAGCGTGTTTTCAGACAGAGGATTGGCAGCCCTGATTGCATATGGTAGAAGTAGCTGCAAAATTTTGGCAAACAGTTTGGTTTTGTCCGTTGCTGACGAAATTACCTCAGGTCTATAAATGATAGTTGGAATAGAGCATACATTTCTATTCAGGACCCTTTTTTGTTTTTGTTTTTTTTACACAGGCATCACCACATTATCAAGGCCTGGAAGCCACTCAAGGATAAGGGTTAAAGAGTGTACAGTAGAAATTGGACAATATAGTAATCATTAGTAATGAAAATTTGGTAAATTTGTTAACTTATATGGAATGGCTCATCGAGAACTTATTTACGTTAGACTTGAAGACAACCATATTGTGCCCAGCTGGAAAGCAGGAAAAGGGAAGACAATTACACAGGCGTGCAGTTCTAAGAAAGAAGCATTGTTCATGGAATCTACGTTTAGGTTTAGGCACAGATAAAGAGTGGGGGTAATTATTTATAGTATTTTCAGCTAGACGAGTGTTTCTTGTGAAAGTTTGGTGAGGGGGGACCAAAGACTGAAGCTCAGTCGAACACTTTCCATGAAAATAACGATACATCAGAGACAAGCTCGCAACATCTCTTCTGTGACATAGAGGTTGCAGGGAAGAGAAAAGGACATCTCCTACGAGGCTACGAAGTCTATTTTGAACCCTATCAAGGTGGGACAAGTTCTTTCTAGGAGCTCCTGCCCATATGTGGCAACAGTATTCCATCCTTGGACTCTTATATAGATAGAGAATTGCATCAGCAGTGAGATATCTACTGGATCGATAGAAAGATCCCACCATTTTTCCAGCGGCCCTGGCAACAGATTTGATGTACGTGTTCCATTTAAGATCAGGAGTAATTGTCAAGCCCAGAAGCTTGTCAAAACTTGAGGCCTCCTGAAGATGAGAACCATTCATTTCAATTGATGTCAGATGTGGATCAGAATGTTGATGATGTAGAGATAGAAACTTGGTTTTAAATGCATTAAAAGTATCCAGCCACTCCTTTCCCTATTGTACCACGTGCTCAAGATCAGAGGAGAGAGAATCAGAGAGAACTTGGTCGATTACTGTCTTGGATGTGCTACCATAAATGGTAGTGTCATCAGCATAAATGTCTACAAATGATGTAAGGATGTGATTTGGAAGATCATTAATGTAGATCAGGAAAAAGTTGGGCCCAGGATGGACCCCTGAGGGACTTCAGCATTAATACTTCTGATTTTTGCCCATCAACTACTACTCTTATGAACCTATCTGAAAGAAATGATTTAATAACTGAGAAGACATTTCCAACTATACCATAGCTAGAGATCTTGTGAAATAAACCTTTATACCATACCTTATCAAAGGCCTTAGATATGTCAAGAGCAATTGCCCTAGAAAGGTTGCCTCCGTCGAGAGATTTGCTAATCCTATGAGATATAACTGTAAGCACATCTGCTGTAGGTCTAGCAGAACAGAAACCATATTGAGTGTCACTAAGAAGGTTATTTTTGTTGAGATGGTTGATTACTTCTGTATTTAACACAGATTCCAGCAACTTACTCATGATGCACAGGAGACTTATTGGCCTGCACTGAGAAGGGGATGAGCGATCACCTGAATTCTTAAATACAGGGCATACTGATAACATTTTCCATGGTGTTGGGAAGCTATTCTCCTTAAGACAACGTTTAAACAGTTTTGTAAGTATACGCACTAGTTCTGGTTGAAGTTTTTTGAGTACTATAATTGGAATACCGTCAGGGCCAGTTGCTTTACTGGAATCAAGGTTTTTGATTAGCTTGGCAATATCACGTACAGATATATGTATATCACATAGCGTGTTTTCTGATACAGGAGGAAATATTGGGGGTTGGCGGCCTTGGTCGCAAAGGGTAAAATTAGCTGCAAAGTTCTTGGCAAAGAGTTTGGCTTTGTCTGATGCTGACGAGATTACCTCAGGTCCATTGATGATAGTTGAGATAGAGCACACGCTTCTGTTCAGGATTCTGTTTGCTATTTGCCAAAACTGGTGGGAACAAAACCGCTGCTTGGACTTGACAGACTGAGCATACAACTCTCTTGCGTTCTTTATTACTTTCTTACAATGGTTGCTGCCAGTCCTAAAAGCGCCTTTAGTTTCCATAGAGCTATTACGTTGGAAGCAGTGGAAAAAGTGATTTACTGTGCACAATGGCAGCAGCACATTCTGGAGAGAACCATGGCTGGCTGTTAGGTTTTTGCTGGAACTTTTTCGAGGGTATCAAATGGTATATACCTACAATTAACCATTCCGTCAGCTCTGATACTATAGAGGACACATCCTTTTTAAACATGGAATGCAGAGGAAGATCCGATATAAATGTACGGGAACTATCCCAGTCAGCCATAGTGTATCGATATACTGTACGATGGAGAGGTACGTCTGAGGACTTATTACATTTCATTTTTATCTTAATTGATACAACTGAGTGGTCGGAAGATCCAAGAGGAGACAGAACAGAAACTGAACATAGTTCAGGGCAAGTTGTGAGAAAAAGGTCTAGTAGACTCGCATACTGGCCGTCATTGTTGGGCACACAGGTGGGTTCGTAAACAATCTGAGTGAGATCATAAGCAATGGAGAAATCATGACAGAACCTCCCCTCATCATCGGTCTTGTTTGAGTGGATCAACCATTCGATGTTGTGAACATTAAAGTCTCTACATACGTGAATGTTAGCTGAAGGATAAGCAGATAGGACTTGGTCAATTTTCTCAAATATTCTTTTAAAGGTAGTAACTCCGCTGTTGTGGGGGCGATAGATAGTAAATATAAATGCAGTAGTGTGAGCTAGTGCAACCCGGAAGCACATATAGGGTAAGTTAGGATCTTCTCTGGAGATATCCCTACCACATGGAAAGTCATCTTTAATATAGGCACATATTCCATGCCCATGGCGATCTTGGGGGTCAGATTTGGAAGTTAAGTTAGAGTAACCTTTAATTGTGAACTCTTCTAGGGAAATAGCCAGTCCAATGCCAGTTTCGCTTAAAAATAAAAGGTCTGGTTTAGTCTCCTGTAATTGGGTTTCAACCTCTGGAAGGTTAGAACATAGACCCCTGATGTTGGAGAAGGAGACATGGTAGTAGGGGTCTACATTCTAAGTTGGAAAACCGGGTTTAATCGTGTATTTTTTCTTGAAACTTGTCATGATAGAATTTTGGAATTTGTGGACTAGGTTGTCAGATTTACTTAGAGCAGGACAGAGAAGGGAAACTAAGAGAGAAAAAGAAACGAAGAATTTTTATTTTTTGTAGAACATGATAAGGTAAAGCCATAACAATTACCCACTAATATGGCATCGAGAGGCCCCACCAGAAGCTACTGCATGGTCCAGAATCCATTCACCAAATGGCAATACAGCAGCCCCAGTACTTTGCACCTGCTGATAGGACATTTGTTATTTGCCAAAACTGGTGGGAATCAAGCCGCTGCTCAACTACTTTGGTTTTGACAGACTGAGCATACAGCTCTCTCGTGTTATTTATTACTCTTTTACAATAATTGTTGGCAGCCCTAAGGCAGCTTTAGTCTCACTACATCTATTACGTTGGAAGCAATGGCAGCAGTATCAGACCTAACCGAATGGTTAATTGTAGGTGTAGACCGATTCATACCATCTAAAAATTTCAAACAAAAACCTAACAGCCAGCCATGGTTTTCCCCTGAATGTGCTGCTGCTATCGCGCACAGAAATCACTTTTTCCATAGCTACCAACGTAATAGATGCACTGAGACTAAAGCTGCTTTCAGGAACGCCAGCAACTACTGAAAGAGTAATAAAACATGCAAGAGAGATATATGCCCAGTCTGTTAAATCCAAAGTAGCTGATCAGCGGCTTGGTTCCCACCAGTTTTGGCAAATACCAAATAGGATCCTGAACAGAAGTGTGCGTTCTATCCCAACCATTATCAATGGACCAGAGGTCATCTCGTCAGCATCAGAAAAGGGCAAACTATTTGCAAAGAACTTTGCAGCTAATTCTACCCTATGCGACGAAGGCCATCAACTCCCCATATTTCCTCCTATAACACAAAACACGCTAGGTAATATACAAATATCTGTGCGTGAGGTCGCCAAGCTAATCAAGAACCTTGATTCCAGTAAAGCAACTGGCCCTGACGGCATCCCAATTATAGTGTTAAAAAAGCTTAAACCTGAACTTGCTCCTATACTCACAAAACTGTTTAAGCGTTGCCTTAAGGAGAAGTGCTTTCCAACACCCTGGAAAACCTGATCAGTATGCCCTGTATTTAAGAATTCAGGTGATAAGTCCTCTCCCTCTCAGTACAGACCTATAAGTCTCCTGTGTGTCATGAGTAAGTTGCTGGAATCCATATCAAATAGAGAAGTAGTCAACCACCTCAGCAGAAATAACCTCCTTAGTGACACGCAATATGGTTTCCGTTCTGCAAGATCTACCACAGATATGCTAACGGTTATATCACATAGGATTAGCGAATCTCTTGATAAAGGCTACATTTCTAGGGCAATTGCTCTTGACATATCAAAGGCCTTCGACAAGGTATGGCATAAGGGCCTACTTCACAAGATTTCCAGCTACGGTATAACTGGAAATGTTTTCTCAATCATTAACTCATTTCTCTCTGATAGGCTCATAAGAGTTGTGGTCGATGGACAAAAATCAGAGGCCTGCAATATAAATGCTGGAGTCCCTCAGGGGTCAATACTAGGCCCAACTCTCTTCCTGATCTACATCAATGATCTCCCTAAACACATACTTAAATCATTCGTTGACATCTATGCTGATGACACGACCATCTACGGCAACACATCAAAGGCTGTAAATGACAAAGTTCTCTCTAATTCTCTCTCCTCTGATCTCAAGCGTGTAGTTCAGTGGGGGAAGACGTGGTTGGTTACCTTTAATGCATCTAAAACCAAGCTCCTATCTTTACACCAACAATGCTCCGATCCCCATCTGGCATCAATTGTAATGAATGGCTCTCGCCTAGGTGAAGCTCAATGTTTTGACAAGCTTCTGGGCTTGACCTTTACTCCTGATATAAAATGGAACACGTACATCAAGTCTGTTGCCAGGGTCGCTAGAAAGATGGTGGGTTCCTTCTACCGCTCCAAAAGATATCTCACTACTGATGCAATTATCTATCTATATAAAAGCCAAGTACGTCCAAGGATGGAATACTGCTGCCATATCTGGTCAGGAGCTGCTAAAAACAACTATCCTGCCTTGACAGAGTACAAAATAGACTTCGTGGCTTAGTGGAGGATGCCCTTTTATCTTCCCTGTAACTTCTCTCCAACAGAAGAGACGTTGCGAGCCTGTCTTTGTTTTACCGTTATTTCTATGGCAAGTGCTCGTCTGAGCTCCAATCTCTGGTCCCTCCTCACCAATCTTTCATGAAAAACACCCGTCTAGCTGAAGCCACTGTCAAAAATTTTCCCCACTCCCTATCTGTGCCTAAATCAAAACGTAGATTTCATGAACACAGCTTCTTTCTTAGAACTGCACACCTGTAGAACTCTGTTCCGTCTGCCTGCTTTCCACCTGACTACAACTTGGATGTCTTCAAGTCCAACGTAAACTAGTTCCTGATGGGCCGCCCCCTTAAGTAGACGCTTTATGAAATCTCAACACTAACATACAACATACTGTACATGCAATAACCCTTATCCCTGAGTGGCTTCCGGGCCTTGATAAGTCGTGACCTCGTTGAAAAAAAAAAAGAAGAAAAAAGCAGCACATTCTGGAGAGAATCACGGCTGGTTATTAGGTATTTGCTGGAAGTTTTTGGAAGGTATGAAGCAGACTATACCTACAATTAACCATTACATCAGGTCTTATAATATGGAGGATACGTTCTTTTTAAACATGGGATGTAGAGGTAGATCTGCTACGGTACGAAAGCTATCCCAGTCAGCCATAGAGTATCGATATACTGTACGATGGAGAGATTTGTCGGAGGACTTAATATATTTAGTTTTTATCTTAAATGAGCCAACCGAGTGGTCGAAATATTCTAGAATTTTATCTATAAATGAATCGGTTTTCGCCGTCTCTGTGGAAATTGATTAAGAATGTCCCTAGATATTTTGTCGTTTAAATGTTATCATTATTAGTCGGAATCGGAAATATCGGAACATTTGAGGGTATAGGAATCGGTATCGGAATCGGAAAAAAATGTGGATGCCAAAACGATTCTTTGAATTTTTATTTTTTTTTACTTTTTGAATGTGTTTAAAACAAACTCTTCCTTTTTTGGTAATAATTATAAAATATTAAATATTTATTGATTTTTAACTATTAAAATCGATAGATGATCCCTTACAATTGTATATTTTTTTTTTTTAGGAATATATCTCTATATTTAGCATGCTTTTTTACGGTAATCTGGAAAAAATAACGACTCTGTTGTTTAATATTTAGGGATTTATAAAGAATCAGAATCAGTAATTGTATCGGTATCGGGAATTTAGTACAGAATCGTAATTGTGTTGGAATCGAAAAAAATATTGGAATCGTCCCATCACTAATTATCATTTTGCGAATGTGAACTTTTTAATGAAAAACTTCAGCCATTGTAATTGTGTGCGGTGTAAATATTAACGACTCACGAAGCGACAAGGCTGTCTACGAAACAAAATTTTCATGCTGTCAAATCCCGTTTCATCATGGCGATGTCTGTCTATTTTTGTCAATTTAAGGTATCTGGATTTAATTAGGATTCAAGCGTAAATCGCTCTTTATATAAAGAGCCACCCCAGGAAGCGAATATAATGAAGCAGCAGCAACAAAAAAAAAAAAAATATCCAATTTGAAGTCATTAAAAGAAAAGGAGAAAAAAAATCATCAAATAATTCTTTTACGATTTGACGACGTGTAATTCTGTCAATTAAAACTTTTCTTTAGTTTTATTTCAAACAAATATGGCGGACAAATCTTGGTAATTAAGAAAAAATCTCAATTTGTCACTTTATTTCGATTGTTTTTTGTTTGTTTGTTTTTTTTTAAGTAGATGACAAGAAATTTGACACAACAGCCGACAATTTTAAAACAGGTCGATGCGAAATATTTAATCAGGGTTACTTGTACAGAGTTATAAAGAAAAAAGATAGTTTGAGTCGCACAACGATTTAAAAAATTATTCCGGTATATGATCATTTTTGGATTTGAACCCTAAACCACATGCACAAAAAAGCAATAGTATACTGAAAATACACATTTAAGCAGCAATGATGTATGTGGTTGAGTGATTTTTTTCTAACATGTGCAGGTGTACCATATATGCACTCACCAACCACTTCCGAGAGACAAGGCCTGCTAACTAAAAAAAAAATGACGTCACACATAGTAGGCAAAAGTGAGATCTGTGAAGAAGTTGGACAATGAATGTCAGTTTTTTAAATACATTCTTTTTAAAAAAAAAACTGTCATTCATTGTCCAACTTCTTCACAGATCTCACTTGTTTTGCCTACTATTTGTGACGTCAAAAATAATATATTGAAAAAGATAAAATTAACGAACGCGATATATACATGAATTTAACTTTATTAAATATTTATTACAATAAAAAAGGAAAAACAAGAATTAATTCAAAAAGAAACACTGTATGTTGTCCCTGCGTAGAAAGATAAACATCGCGATTTATTGTGGATTCCAAGAACTAAAATTCATTTATTATTTTTATCCTAAATAATTTTTAAATAATTTTTATATATTTATTCAAATAAAAAACATAAAAAATACAACAATGGCAATTATATATATTTTTGTGAATTATTCCATGGATTTCTGCCTTTTGGTTATTTTGGACCATCTTCCAATTACGGGATTTCCTTGGATTTTACTTGTGCAAATGGAAATTCAATTAACTTGCTTGAAGTTATATATTTGGATTTTACCGTCACTGGATTATTTATCTTCCACCAGACTATCCATTCATGTGTAATCACCTTTTTCTTCAACATATTCCCTCTGCTTCACTTTTTTGTTATCAAGTAAGATCTTTGACTTACTTGTTGTTTCATCAAATACTTTTGCATTCAAAATCCGATCCTGCATTTTGCTAATTCCTACCCTCTGATGAGAAGGAAAGTATTTCTTCGAAACTCCGCGGATTAAGGACTATCCACTTATCAAGTGTTTCCTTTTCAAATTAAATATGTTTTTAACATGTTTTATTTACTATTTGCTCTTATTATAAGCTCTATCTCCTATTTGGTTTTATCGGGCTTTTACATCTGGCTGAGATAACTTTATAAATATTAATTCTTTAATATTTATAATATACTTTAATTTTACCATCTTGGATCATTTTGGTAAATTTAATTGTAATTTTTATTTTTGAAATATCAAGTTCATTTGAATGAAATTTAACACACTGTTAAGCAGTCATTTATCTTGCTACAATATTTCAAGCAATCAAAAGGCACCGCAGAGTTTCAGCTCCTTAAAGGTCAGTTGATAACAGCTCTCGGACAGGTTTCCTCTTTTATTACTGTTTTAAACTGGTGTAAACAAAGGATATGCGCCAGGAAATCATAGCAAGGCATAAAGATGGAAAGGGGTATAGAATAAAATAGATTTGGTGGTGAGTACAGTTGGGGCTGTCGTGAGAAAGTGGAAAATCTTCTAAGAAATGGTCGGCCACGTAAATCAAATGATGTTACTGCTCTTTACATTGCTGCACATTACAAACACAGCAGCAGACGTATAGAGCAATGGTGAGAAGCCTTGACTGTCATTTGGGCGGTCGGGTTTCGATCCTGGCTTGGATGTCTTCAAGTCCAACAAAAACAAATTCCTGATTAATCGCCCCCTTAAGTAAGACACTTTATCAAATCTCCAATACCAACTATTACTACGATATTATCCCACTGATTATTGTACATGCAATAACCCTTATCCCCGAGTGGCTTCCGGGCCTTGATAAGTGGTGATCCCCTATGTAAAAAAAGGCAGTTGCCGGTCTAGCCGCACTGATGAGCTGTATGTGGATGACTATAATGCTCCCTATTTTGGGTTGAGCATATTAGGAAGTGATATACAAATTGCCATTAGCGTATTAAGCGACGCTCTTTTTGTAAACATATGGTATATACATGTATACACATATTATATATGTATACATATTGTATATATGTACGTGTTCTATATATATATATATATATATATTGTGTATATATATATGTATATACATAGGAGATATAGTATATGTATAGTATATATGCATATACATATACATATATCTGTATAATATGTGGAAACAGATATATATATATATATATATATATATTTAAACGGATATATATATATATATATATACATATATATATATATCTATAATATAAAGCTGAATGTGTGTGGGGGGCTGTCTGTGTGTGTGTGTGTGTGTGTGTGTGTGTGTGTGTGTGTGTGTGTGTGTGTGTGTGTGTGGTCACGAATAGGCTCCTATATGGTTGACTATTTTAAAAAACTGATTACATATAATGATAGATGTATCGAGACACAGGAATGGGTATGTTTGATCCGGCAGAACGGTGGTTCATTAAAATTGTGGGGGCTGCATTCGCGCCTGGTCCACAAAGTATGGAAATAAAAAAAATTAAAATTAAAAAAAAAAGTTTACAAGTGTTTTTGATATAGATGTACATGAGAATATTTGATAAGTATGTTTTAAATTAAATAGGGATGGTATAATAAAATTGTGGGGTCTGCGTTAGCATCTGGCCTCCATAGAATGTAAATAGGCACAAACTTTAATAAAGACTTTTCATATCAATCTGTGTAAGTATACTTTGATAATTATGTTTCAGTTTGAAGAAATATGGTATAATAAAATTATGGGGTGTTCGTTCCCACCTGACCGCATAGAATGGAAATATCTCACAAAGTTTAACAAGGTATTTTAATATAGATCCACAAAATATTGTGATAAGTTTTTCAGTGTGAACAGGTATGATATAATAAATTACAGGGTTTATCTATTTTATTTTTACTTTCATCATATTTTGCTTTGGTTTTGATACCCCCAAATTCGAAGCTATCTCTTTACAACCCTTCCTTTTCATAATCTATCATACTTTCATAAATCATAATCCATTTTCTGTAGGCTGTTTTTGAACCCAGTCAACGACGGGTACTTTTGCTAGTATATATATATATATATATATATATATATATATATATATGTGTGTGTGTGTGTGTGTGTGTGTGTGTGTGTGTGTGTGTGTGTGTGTGTGTGTGTGTGTGTGTGTTATATTTAAGGGTTTAATTATTATTGTTCTTTGTTAAAAGTGAGTCTTAGAGAGAGATATGTTGTAAGAGAAAGATGTTGTTGTATGTTAGAGAGGGATGTATTTATAAAATGTTCATACTTAGATTTGTAATAGAAGCTCTTTGTGAGGAAACAGTGTTCAGACAGTCTTAGTGTTCATATTGTGTATGTAAGATGTGTATGTCAAGACATTTTATAACACAGATATATAGACATATAATAACAATTTTCACTTTACCTTTTGGTAGAATTACAACACAAAGACGACGTTTATAAAACCACATGATGGGTTTATTTCTTCTCCAGACCGGTCGTGGTTTTCTGAGTCAAGAATTCAAAGCTTCACATTCTAAGTTTCAAAAGTGACCGTCTCGCTTCTAGACGTTCGAATGTCCATGTCTGGACTGTCGTCTGTCGTCCTCAGACTCTCTCTGACTCTCCCCAGTTCCTCCTCGCTAACTCTAAAGTTTTCTAACTATATCTAGAACTTCCCATTTTCCATGACGTCATACACATGTTAAAACATGTCTTCTTTCACGTGTTCTGGACATGCGTGTCCAAAACTTTTTCCTTTGTTTGTTTATATTCCCAATAACCTATTTTTCCAATATGTTAAAAACATGTTTATTAAATTATCTTGTATAGTTGCATTCTTTCAATTGAATTTTTCATAACAGAATTGACAACGCACATTCTTTTCTTGAAACTATTTTATCTCTAAGCTAAACAATGGTTTGTTTTACATTCCATTTTCTAATTCTCTCTCGTAATCTATTTCTAAACCTAATTTACGAGGTTCGAACTTCGTCTATTCTATTTTATTTTCATTTTAACTAAATCTCTCTATTTTTATACTTACATGAAAAGGGGGCAGCCCTTATCATGTAACATCCCTCCCTTCCATATTTCACAAAAAAAAGTATGCATTTTTAAATTTAGTACATTTTTTTTCTACATTTACACAACCACACAGCTAGGAAAGATCAGGCTAAAAAAAAATCTCTTTCAGTCAGCCCTCCTCGGCCGACTTCACAATTATTATATTTTTGTAAGATCAGAACCTTTCTGATCTTCTTGGCATTTAATTTTTGGGTGTATGGTCTTTACCTATGATTCACATCAGCTACTTTCCAGCCACCCATATGCCGCAGACTAGAGGTTTCCACCTCCCTCTAAATGGACGACTCCCTTCGCCCCAAAAGGTGTCCTGATCGTCTCTTTCCGCATGGTTAGTCTTATCAAGTATGGCTTTTTTTATTATTCTATAACTATCTTATACGGGACATACCAAAGCTCATAATCAATCTTCTTGGTTGGCTTTAACTATCAAGATATACCTTTTTTTTTCTCTTATACGGATTCACTCAGATTTCCTTGCTTGGATTCTTGAAACTTCGACGAGGATTTAGAAATATCACCCCTAACTAACTAACACCTTTTGCGCCACAACACCTTAATTGCGCCTAAATTCTATCTAATTGCCCGATTTTTTTGTGATTTTTCTTTTCTCTCACCAGAGCTTCCAAGATCCAGCAGATATATCCCACATTCATGCGTCTCTAAAAAAAAATATACAAGTTCATATCTTTCTTACATAATCTACGGCATATTTTTGCCTGTCTCTTACTTCATTAAGCTATATGTGATTGCCTCGGGACTACCTATCATCTGTTTACTGGTCCCCTTAAGAATTTTCGTATTCTTTCCAACGCCTGTTTATTAATTAAGCCAAGTCTTACCACTTCCTTGGAGTCGTTACGTGCAACCAGCTTATTTTAAGCACTTAATTAACCAGGTTCCCAAATTTTTCGAATAGGGGCACATCTTATGCTTATCAATCCTACCAAGTCACTTTTCTTGGAAAAAAATTATAGGATCTCTAAAAAAAAAAAGAAAAACGAATGCTAAAAAAAAACTGTTTCTTACGGCTTATCACATCTAAAAACTCTCTAAATACCCGTTTACATAATTTTAATTCTTGTCCCCCTTCTAAAATTCTAACTGAATCTGTAAGCCAACCATACTTTAGTTAATTTCAGTTCAGTTCTGTACAATCACACACACACACACACACACATACATACACACACTTGCGCGTAAATAACGAGCCATTATTCATTGCAATTTTTCCCCACGCATGTTGAGAAAAAAAACGTAATCTCTCAGCAACGACACAAATTCAAATACGGCCACACACTTTGCTCAAAATAACAAAAGTAAAAATAACATATTTTTGGCGGACATAGTTGGAAGCACCATCACGTGACACAACCAGCCAATGAGAAAATTAAGAATATAATCTTTTTAACGAATTTCCAAAACGCCAAAATATCAGCAGAAGCTAATGCTGTCTGGAGCCGGTCTGGATCTATAAAAAGAGCATTTTGTGCCCAAACGAATCAGTCGGACTTTTGAGCATGGCGTAAACATAAATGTTGATCCGTTTGCGTTGGATGTAAAACACGCATACGCCCAACAATTAATTCCTCCATGTGGAGATGGACTTGTTACCCTGATGGACTCTTTTTACCCTTGTATATCTCTCCACTAAGTAAGCGAGAAAAAGAACAGTTTTTTTTTTACATAAAAAACATTAAATTACCTCAGTCAGCGTTCAAGAAGAAAACAACATTTTCTGTTCATTTATTTACCTTTGTGTAATTACCTTATTGTTGTTGTTAAAAAATAAAGTAATCACCTTATTGTTTTGTTAAAAAATAAAGTAATCACCTTATTGTTGTTGTTAAAAAAATAAAGTAATCACCTTATTTTCGTTGTCAAAAAATAAAGTAATCACCTTATTGTTGTTGTAAAAAAATAAAGTAATCACCTTATATTTGCTGTAAAAAAAATAAAGTAATCACCTTATTGTTTTGTTAAAAAAATAAAGTAATCACCTTATTGTTTTGTTAAAAAATAAAATAATCACCTTATTGTTGTTGTTAAAAAAATAAAGTAATCACCTTATTGTTGTTGTTTAAAAAGTAAAGTAAGCACCTTATTGTTGTGGTTAAAAAAATAAAGTAATCACCTTTTTTTGGTTGTCAAAAAAATAAAGTAATCACCTTATTGTTTTGTTTAAAAAATAAAGTAATCAACTTATTGTTTTGTTTAAAAAATAAAGTAATCACCTTATTTTTGTTGTTAAAAAATACAGAAATCACCTTACTGTTTCGTTGTTAAAAAATAAAGTAATCATCTTATTGTTGTTTTTGATAAAATAATAAAGTAATCACCTTATTGTTTTGTTTAAAAAATAAAGTAATCACCTTATGGTTTTGGTTAAAAAATAAAGTAATCACCTTATTTTTGTTGTTAAAAAAAAGTAATCAACTTATTGTTTTGTTTAAAAAATAAAGTAATCACCTCATTGTTTTGTTTAAAAAATAAAGTAATCACCTTATGGTTTTGGTTAAAAAATAAAGTAATCACCTTATTGTTGTAAAAAAAAATACAGTAACCACCTTATCGTTGTTGTTAAAAAATAAAGTAATTACCTTATTTTTGTTTTTTAAAAAATAAAGTAAGCACCTTATTGTTGTTGTTAAAAAAATAAAGTAATCACCTTATTGTTTTGTTTAAAAAATAAAGTAATCACCTTATTGTTTTGTTAAAAAATAAAGTAATCACCTTATTGTTGTTGTTAAAAAAATAAAGTAATCACCTTACATTTGTTGTTAAAAAAATAAAGTAATCACCTTATATTTGTTGTTAAAAAATAAAGTAATCACATTATTGTTGTTGTTAAAAAATAAAGTAATCACCTTATTGTTGTTGTTAAAAAATAAAGTAATCACCTTATTGTTGTTGTTAAAAAATAAAGTAATCACCTTATTGTTGTTGTTAAAAAATAAAGTAATCACCTTATTGTTGTTGTTAAAAAATAAAGTAATCACCTTATTGTTGTTGTTAAAAAATAAAGTAATTACCTTATTGTTGTTGTTAAAAAATAAAGTAATCACCTTATTATTGTTGTTAAAAAAATAAAGTAATCACCTTATTGTTGTTGTTAAAACAATAAAGTAATCACCTTATTGTTTTGTTTAAAAAATAAAGTAATCACCTTATTTTTGTTGTTAAAAAAATAAAGTAATCACCTTATTGTTGTTGTTGTTAAAAAATAAAGTAATCCCCTTATTGTTTTGTTTAAAAAATAAATAATCACCTTATTTTTGTTGTTAAAAAATAAAGTAATCACCTTATTTTTGTTGTTAAAAAAAAAGTAATCACCTTATTGTTTTGTTGTTTAAAAAATAAAGTAATCACCTTATTGTTGTTGTTAAAAAATAAAGTAATCACCTTATTGTTTTGTTAAAAAAATAAAGTAATCACCTTATTGTTTTGTTTAAAAAATAAAGTAATCACCTTATTGTTTTGGTTAAAAAATAAAGTAATCACCTTATTGTTGTTGTTAAAAAAATACAGTAACCACCTTATTGTTGTTGTTAAAAAATAAAGTATTCACCTTATTTTTGTTGTTTAAAAAATAAAGTAATCACCTTATTGTTGTTGTCAAAAAAATAAAGTAATCCCCTTATTGTTTTGTTTAAAAAAATAAAGTAATCACCTTATTGTTGTTGTTAAAAATAAAGTAATCACCTTTTTCTTGTTGTTAAAAAATAAAGTAATCACTTCATTCTTTTGTAAAAAAAATAAAGTAATCACCTTATTGTTGTTGTTTAAAAAATAAAGTAATCACCTTATTGTTGTTGTTAAAAAATAAATTCGGTGCATTTAAATCAGAAGGAGGCGTCGTTTGTTTCATTCTCATTCCTTTTTTTATTGTTTGGGGCGAGGAAATTTAATCTCTCTTACATTTCTGATCCCCACTACAGGTCCAAGGACCCTCAGGGGCCCAACCAGAGTAAGTGGCAGACTGACTCATATGCTTAGGTAGCTCTGATTAGACCCAACTGTCTGCTATTTTATGTTTGGCCGCAACACACACTCACTCACTCACTCTTCCTCCTCCTCCTCCTCCGGGTCTGTTAATCCTTGGCTGATTCTGGTCCTTTGTTGGTGGTCATTTTTCAGTCGCACAAAGGAGACATTCACTGAAGATAACATCCAACTGGTCCCTGGAGATGGTTTCCCTCACAAAGCCTATCAGAGGGATTCTTCCCATAAATGAGGTGCTTATATTTTTCAACAAAGAGAGTACCTCTTAGGTGGTCTTACTGGCTAAAGACATTTACAGTTCTCTGCACCCTCACTTATCCTCTGCCAACGTCTACCTTGCACTAGCAAAGCATATGATGCACAGCACATGTATACAAATGTATTTATATGTATTTTCTTAGGTTCAATGAAATATTTAGGATTTTCACTTTATTATAGTGTAGAGACCTAGACGATCCATGTAAATTGTGCCTTCATGAAATATTTGCTATCCTGTACTTTAAAGAACCCCAACATCTATTAAACTGTAGGAGAGAAACACCGAACAACTGTGTACACAGGATAAAGTTTACTCTAGGATAGCAATACAAAATAATTTTAAAATTAACAATAACAATAGAAAATAAATAAATAAAATAAATATACATATACATAAATTATTATTCATATATACATATATATATATATATAATTTTATAATTTACTACTTACTATATATGCATACATAAAAATATCATGGTAATAAAAAAGATTTATGGCTTTTTCTCGAGTCAAGTTAGAGTTTTTAACCATACGCCAGGAAATTACGTCATAGTCAAGAAGTTACTAGTGTGACGTGGCGAATAAGTCGATTAGATCTCGGTCTTTTTACTGAACCACAATGAAAAATTGTTAGGTTTTATAGCTGCTGCTTCCACTTATATGTAAATGGGATGGAGGTATTATGTATGTATAATATATTATATAAAGGATGTTTTTTAATACAAAATATTGTTTAAACATAAATGATTTCGTTAGGTCATTATTTTACTAACACACATCACAGAAAAGCAACAAAGTAAAGAGTAATTGAGGATATGAACTTCTGCCGCGTGTTAGCAAACCAACAAGGCTCAAGCAATCTACGCAATGAACCCTTATTGTCTGGATAATCGAAGAATCGGACCCAATGTATGTGCCATAGAGGAATGTTAAAACGATGTATTCGAATACTTCAGCTAGTAAAAAGATATAAACATATGTGTGTGAATATATATATATATATATATATACATATATATATATATATATATATATATATATATATATATATATATAAAATGAGATAAGTCACAGATAAGAGATCAAGTGAATTATCCTTTCAGATATTCCATTGAGGTAATACTTTCAGGATGATCCTAGCCAAAAATGTAAAACTCAATATTTAAAACATAGAGCAATATATAAGTTTAATGATTAAAGTTAAATTCTGTAAATCAAAATATATACACATATATTTAAGTTAAGAATTTATTGTTTGAAACGAAGAAAAATTATGAATATATAGAAAAAATTGAGCAAGGAATATATACAGAAAAATTATGTTTATTTTCTTAATCCGTGGATTTCTAATAACGGCTGATATCATCAGAGGAAATCAAAATGCAATTAGCAAAATGTTCAACTATGAATAAACATGCGCCTAAATATAAGATATCTACCGCACTCCCATAAAAAAAGATCAGAGAATATATACTTCCCATTTGAACCCAGCAAATCAAAGGTCACCGCAATTAAATCTTACCGAAACCTAACCCCTAAACCCCCTCCCCAAAGGAACCCTAATGTATATGATGTCAGCTAGCACAGACCTAGCCTTCCCCCTTCCCTCCTCTTCCTTTCTCCTTAAACTAGCTTTCTTTCCATATTCTCATCAAGTAAAACGATCCTCTAAAAATCAGAAAACCGATCCATATTAGAAGCCCATATTTGTGGATATTGGATTGGAAAAAGAATCTTTCCGAATATTTACCAATCCAATGCCTGCTGAATTCGGGGATTCTCGCACTCAAAATATGCATAGATGACTCAATGTATAAGGGTTTGGAAATTTACACACTTACGTATTTCATTATCGACGGAAATATATGCAATGGAATGGAACATTGATTCAATATTTGATGCATTATCTCAGCACACGCGAGGATTCTGGATTTCTTCTACCACCGGATCTTTATATCGCTGACGAGGACAACCATTTCGAAAATAACAGTATGGGACAACCAAACATTCTTGATATATCGGATTACTGATTTTTCCCCTGGATCACTACTCCTCTGACCTGACAGTAATATCCCGGAAAATATTGAACTCATACTCATAATGGACTGCCCTCAGGTTGTATGAAATCCTTTTTTCTGTGACTCTTATTCACAATTCAAAAAACATTTTCAATATATGTGCTGAAAAGCAAAATACATGTTCATTCACAGCTGAACATTTTGCTAATTGCATTTCATTTCCTCTCATGATATGAGCCATTATTTAAAATCTATGGATTAAGGAAATAAGCATAATTTTTTTCTATATATTCCTTGTTTCAAACAATAAATTCTTAACTTAAATATATGTGTATATATTTTTTTTATATTTACAGAATTTTATTTTATTTTTTTATATTTACGGAATTTAACTTTAATCATTAAAAGATATATATATATATATATGTATATATATATATATATATATATATATATATATATATATATATATATCATCAATTCTTTCGCGAGAGTTCGTTTCTCTCTGATAGGTTCATAAGAGTAGTAGTTGATGGGCAAAAATCAGAAGCTCACAGTATAAATGCTGGAGTCCCTCAGGGGTCCATCCTGACCCAACTCTTTTCCTGATCTACATTAATGATCTTCCAAATCACATCCTTACATCATTCGTAGACATTTTTGCTGACGACACTACCATCTATGGTAGCACATCTAAGACAGTAAACGACCAAGTTCTCTCCGATTCTCTCTCCTCTGATCTTGATCACGTTGTACAATGGGGAAAGGAGTAGCTGGTTACTTTTAATGCATCTAAAACCAAGCTTCTATCTTTACATCATCAACGTTCTGATCCCCATCTGGCATCAATTAAAATGAATGGCTCTCGTCTTGGGGAGGCCTCAAGTTTTGACAGGCTTCTGGGCTTGACCTTTACTCCTGATCTTAAATGGAATACGTACATCAAATCTGTTGCCAAGGCTGCTGGAAAAATGGTCGGATCCTTCTATCGATCCAGTAGATATCTCACTGCTGATGCAATTCTCTATCTATATAAGAGCCAGATACGTCCAAGGATGGAATACTGTTGCCACATATGGGCAGGAGCTGCTAGAAAAGACTTGTCCTGCCTTGATAGGGTTCAAAATCGACTTCGTGGCCTGGTGGGAGATGTCCTTTTCTCTTCGCTGCAACCTCTATCTCACAGAAGACATGTTGCGAGTTTGTCTCTGCTTTATCGTTATTTTCATGGAAAGTATTCAACTTCAATCTATGGTCCCCCCTCGCCAAACTTTCACAAGAAACACTAGACTAGCTGAAAACATTATCAATAATTTTCACCACTCTTTATCTGTACCTAAACCTAAACATAGATTCCATGATCAAAGCTTCTTTCTTAGAACTGCACGCCTGTGGAATTGTCTTCCGTTTTCCTGGTTTCCAGCTGTCTATAATATGGTTGTCTTCAAGTCCAACGTGAACAAGTTTCTGATGAGCCGTTCCACTTAAGTTAACAAATTTGCCGAACTTCCATTACTATCGATTACTATATTGTCCTTTTGACTACTCTACACTCCTTAACCCTTATCCTTGAGTGGCCTATCGGCCTTGATAAGTGGTGACGCCTATGTAAATATATATATATATATATATATATATATATATATATATATATATATATATATAATAAACCGGAAACCAATGTCGTCATAATTACCAACTGCAAATCATGTTGCCCTTATACAAATATAGAAATATTTCCTGTTTGAAAACTGTTTACTCTCTATCGTTGAATCTCGGTAATTCCCCTTGACACATTATTTGCAATCAAGCAAAACTAATTATTGATTATAGCCTACAGATTGTTTTAAGCTGTTTCTAGTTACGTGTCCCATTCCACGAGGGCAGAGTTAGATACAAAATCGATTCCAATGTGGAGAAAGTCCAGCTCTCCCAAAACTTTGAATCAAAACAGGAATATGAATTTCCTCCATCTAGAAGAATTTCTTCTTCACTGACATTATAGAACAAATAAAATCTAGTATAAAAACAGATACTAAATTTTTTCTGCAAGTCAGAAGGCTAAAGTATTATAAAAAAAATAAAGTAAAAAGAAAATCCTCCATTGTTATTTAGATGTTAATTATGGGCTCTCTCTAACGTGCTAGAAAATTACTAATGGGTAAAATAAAGTGTAAAATATTTACTTAGATTTTGATATACTTTAGGTTACAAACAGACAGACACATGATCAGGCACGCAAAAAGTATAAAACTTGATGTATAAGAATAATATTATAGCAAGCCCCACTTTCCCCAATGGTTTACTGCCATTGCACAAAGACAGCATGCGTACCGCAGATTTAACTGACATAAGTCCAGTTCAACAGACAGAATATATAGAAGCTAGAAGTAACTATAAGAAAGAAATAGCGACAGCTAAAAGAGAATTTACTGAAACCACCAAAAAACGCATCACAGCACAAAATTTAGGCACCCGTGATTTCTGGAAAATCTAAAACAGTGTAGTAAATAATGGGCAATCAACAATTCCCTCACTATCCAACAATCATTAGGTTGTTTGCTCAGCAACCGAGAAGGCTAACATGCTTGCCAGTCGGTTTGCCTCCAACTCCACACTGGACTCTGCTAACCACCCTCCCTGATTTTCCTTAGCGGACAGACGCCACACTAGATGATATGAAAATCACCTCTTCTCAGGTGCATGCTATCATAAAAGAACTTGACACTTCAAAAGCATGTGGACCTGATTTATTCCCGGCTTTGCTATTAATTAATGCTCTGCCGAAGTAGCTCCAGTTCTCTCCAAACTTTACAAGAAATGCCTTAATGAATCCTGCTTTCCAGACTGCTAGAAAACTGCTTCTGTGGTACCAGTTTTCAAGAATTCTTGAGAAAGAACTGACCATTATATTATCGCCCCATTGGCCTCCTCCGACTTTTCGCCAAAATATTTGAGTCCATAATTAACCAAGCTTTAGCCCGTCACCGTATAGATGCTAAATTTCTGACCGATAAACAATATGGATTTAGGCAAGCTCGTTCCACAGCAGATATCCTAACTGTAATCTCTGAACGTATATACCATTCAGTGGAAAAAGCAGAGGAGCGTAGAGCGGTAGCTCTAGATATATCTAAGGCTTTTGACAGAGTATGGAATGATGGTCTTCTCAGGGAAATCAGATCATACGGCATCACTGGAAGAATACTTAACATAATTAAATCCTTATTAGATAAGAGAAAAATCCAGGTTGTCGTCGACGGTCCTGCATCTAAACAATCTGATATAAATGACCTCCTGACAAAATTGTCTGTAAGATGGGTATATATGCTGATGACACCACGCTCTATAACAGGCGTGACGGTAAAACAAATGAACACATATCTTAGAAAATGGCAGAAACACTAGAGAATAACCTCCAATCTGTAGTGGAATGGGGATCAAAATTGGATGGTCACATTCAATGCTGCAAAAACTAAACTTGTTTCCTTCAATAATTACAAGTAACCTTCTCTACCACCAATAGCAATGACCGAAGAGTCATTATCTGAAAGTACGTCTTTTAAACTCCTCGGCCTAGCGTTCACAGAAAACATGAGTTGGAACAATTACATTGAGAGCATTGCCAGGTCCGCTACGAAGAAAGTAGGCTCTCTACTAACGCCTGAAAGTATTAGTCCAGATTTTGAATAATATTATTATTATTATTATAGAGTCGTGATTTCAAAAGTAAAAACTATTTAGATGACATCAGCTAGAATTGAAACTGAAACCTTAGCATTCAAAGTTGGCGGGTTTACCACTGCACCAATGTGACACGCATAGAAATCAGTAAAATTAAAAATTAAATATAAACAATGATGAATGTACAAAATGTTTAACGTTTTTTTCATTTTTGACTCGTTAAAAAAAAAAACTGGTTAAAGACCTGTAAAAGAACGGCCCGTAAAAAATCCAATCATTTGGGACCCCTAACGCCGCTCTGCGACTTTTAGCTTTGGAAGAAATAGAGTTTGAAAATATGGAGATAGACAGACCGACAGACATACAGCCGTTTATATTTTAGATTTTTGTAAAAATCAAGACAACAAAATATAAAAAAAGAACATCATATGATGTATTTCTTTATGTGTTACACTGCTTATCTAATTAACCGATTGTTATGAATTTTGGAACACTACAGTTATGTGTAAGGGTGTATAATGGAAACTATATTTAGTTTTATTTTCAAACTTAACTGGGCGCGGTAAGAAAAAGAAAAAGGGGGAAGGAGAGTAGGAAAGAAAGAGCGATAACTTCTATTTGCATTTAAATAAGAATTTAAGACCTTATTTCATCACCTCAAAACGATTCGCTTCTAAAACTTCCCTTCATCACATCATCCATCATCAAGTGTATGCACTCTCTCTCTCTCTTTCTCTCTCTCTCTCTCTCTCTCTCTATATATATATATATATATATATATATATATATATATAGAGAGAGAGAGAGAGAGAGAGATTAGATAGATATTGTCCTTACCGCTGAAGTTTGTTATGCCACGAACCACTTAATACAACAGACGCCGCCCTAGAACAGATAAACACACTTACCTAATGCACCCAAAACACTTGCACATATATTCACAATCAAGAAAACACACACACATGCACACACACACACACACACACACACACACACACACACATATATATACACTTGTGCCCGATATTATTCATACCCCCCTTGAAAATTGAGTTTATTAGGTGTAACTTTGTAAGAATGTTATTGTTTACGTCCATATTGATACATATTCTTAATAAACCTCTTCTGATTATTTTCGTCATTTTAAAATCTCGGGATACTTGTAATAAAAGAAATATACAGCTATTTATAAAATCTGCAATGTTCAAAAATAATCATACCCCCTAATTTTTTCAGTATTAATCGAGTTTCTGACTGTTTGTTTCCTGTTTGATTCTTATTTTGAATGCTTTTATACAACCTTTGATTAATTTCATTTCGTTTTTTGCATTTTTCAGAAATTAAAATGATATCAACTGAAAACCAATAAAAGAATAAAAATTATTATTAGAATGTGGAAGAAAAAAGAGCTTAGTAATGATCTTAGGACTAAAATTGTGAATTCTCATAAGGATGGTTTAGGTTACAAGTCAATTTCCAAGGAATTTGAGGTCCCTACAGCAACAGTACAGAGCATCATCAAAAAATTCCAGAGCCACCACACAACAAACAACTTGATTTGTAGAGGAAGGAATAGGAAACTGTCTGCTAGAGCCACCAGGAATATTGTAAGAAGTGTTAATGCAAATCCAACCACCACTACTAAGGACATTTTAGAAAATCTGGAGTCTTTTGGCATAAAAATATCAAGGCAAACATTGCAAAGGACTCTGCATGAAAATGGTCTGAAAGGAAGAAGACCAAGAAGGACTCCATTGCACACCGGAAAACACCTTGCAGCACGTCTAAAGTTTGCTAGGACCCATGTGAATTCTCCAGAGTCCGTTTTCTCAAGTATTTTGTGGACTGACGAAACAAAAATTGAATTGTTTGGCCATATGGATGCTTCTTACGTTTGGAGGAAGAAAGGAGAAGCTTACAACCCAAAGAACACCATACCCACGGTGAAACATGGTGGTGGTAGCCTAATGTTTTGGGACTCCTTTTCGGCTAGTGGGCCATGTAGTTTGGTCAAGATAGATGGAACCATGAAGAAGGAGCAATATTTGGAGATACTCCAGAAAAACATTAGACAGGATGCGGAGAAGCTCCATTTAGGACCAAACTGGGTCCTTCAACAGGATAATGATCCAAAACATACTGCCAAAATAGTCAAGAAATGGTTTGAGGATAATCAAATTAATGTTTTGGAATGGCCTAGCCAGAGTCCCGACCTGAACCCTATCGAAAACCTCTGGCACATATTGAAAACTGAGGTTAAAAAGCGGAAACCTAGAAATTTGAGGGATTTGGAGAACTACTGCATTGAAGAATGGTAAAAAATCAGTGTTGATGCTTGTAAAAACCTTGTTGATAAATATCCAAAACGGTTACAGGCAGTTATTAAGAATAAAGGGCATGCTATTGACTATTAGTAAGAGAGGTATGAATAATTTTGAACTAGTGCCATTATTGTTTTTCTTTGTATAATGTTTCAAACTTGCATAATTTATTTATTTGTTGAGTTTAAATTAAATGCTTATGCTTGATTTATTGTTCGAAATCCCTTTAATATTGTCTACCTTCTGGTTTGAGCAATATTCTTATAGAAATCTCAAAGATCCGATGGGTATGAATAATATCGGGCACAAGTGTATATATATATATATATATATATATATATAATACCCGTCCCATGATGGGTAAAATCATTTCCTCGAACAACGGTTACGCACCTTTTTTTACATAAACTATAATCCATATTACTGGACTGATCTGGCCGGAATTTTATATTGGCTAGGATAAGGTGCAGTGTACTAAATATTATGGCATCCGTTCAATGCACAGTTAAGGATTAATATGAATTTGTATTTATTGCAAAAATGGGCACAAATCTAGCTATATTAACCATCAATTTAGTAAAAAGCACGCATTCTAAATTAACAGATTAAATTAACCTTTTTTATTTCTTATGAGAAAAAACGTCAAGCTATAATACTACTAATCGACTGTTTATAATCCACGTTTCAATTGTGATTAAAACCCATTACATAATTTTGATTCTGGAAAGTGTTAACAAGAATTTTAAAATTAATGGAATGTTTCTTAATTGGTGTTTAATGAATGGGGCTATGACAACAGCATATTCTTTTCATTATTTTGACTCTCGAGTATATATCCGACACAGTTAGACACAATTAATCAACCGAGGATCACATCACTCTACATAAAAACACATAAGATATCAATGGATATATACCTGAGAATCAAAACAATGAAAAGAATATGCTGTTGTCATAGCCCTACCAATGACTCATACAAATTTTATGCAGATCTGAAATATTTGAATATTCAAATAGGAGGTTGTGCTTATTATTTTCTCTAAAATCTTTTATAATGCTAAAAAAAAATCCCCTAAAATTTGGGAAATACTTATTAATTGACTAGCACGGAAATCCGATGTTGCCCGGGATTAAATGATGATTAACAAATGCTTCACACTCCTATATTTTCATCGGTGAAATCGACCATTTTTCAATCAGATGATTGCCTAGCTTTTGTTGGGAACCTATCGCGATGCACTGGGAGAGAGTTTCATTTGCCTCTCGCAATAACTTAGTTCACAATGCATTGTAGATAATCTACTGTTAATTTTATAAAATTATCATGCTTTTATTGTGCTCGAAACAGAAACATTTATTCCGGACACGCCCGTCATATCAAAGAACCTACTGTTGATTTCGTATTTCTGACCTTATTGCTTGTGAGATGATAATTGCTTGAATTTAATTGTTGATTATGTCGAGCCTTTCTGCTTCTGTGGTATTAAAACTTCTCAAATACACTCGTAATGTTACGCTGTCTTGACTTTGGTCAAAATCGCATGTTCCTTCTTCTATTTCGATTATCGATACTTATCAAGGACATTCCGATACAAAACAAATCTACGAGGTACGTGCAATAAGTAATGCCGCTGACCCACTTCCAGTTGTCTGATCTAGCTGAAATTTTGCATGCGCAATGATTTTTATCTCTACGGGTTATGTAGCAAATTACAGCGCTGAACTAATTGTGGTTTCTGTTTTACAGGTGTTTGAATGGAGCCTGTTGAATGTCGAACAGTGATCCGGTTTTTATATTTGAAAGGACGCACACCACAGGAGACTTTTGATGAAATGAAAGAAACTAATGGTGATAATGCCCCATCATATAACCTTGTAAAACGCTGGCATCGTGAATTCAAACATCGCCGGAAGTCTGTGGAAACAGCTCCCAGACCTGGTCGCTCCCCTTCTGCCATTGATGAGGCATCTGTCCATCAAGTTGAGGCTGCCATTTTGGAAGATCGGCACATTACTATTCACCAAATAGCCCAAGATTTCAAGATTAGTACAGTGTCTGTGGAAACTATCATTCATGACCATTTGCATATGCATAAGGTGTCTGCCAGATGGATTTCCAGGTTGCTCACACCATTCCAGAAGTGAGAACGCGTCGAGTGCTCGAGGATGAATTTGAAGATGTGCCAAGAAGATGAGTCTAAGTTTTTCAAAAGACTGATTGCAAAGACTGAAACCTGGGTCCATCACACTGATCCAGAGACCAAAGCCCAGTCAATGCAGTGGAAGCACTTGGACTCACCACCTCCAAAGAAGGCAAGGGTGCAACCCTCCGCTGGCAAGGTCATCAGGACGGAGTAGCGATGACAGATTTCCTGGCAAAGGGTACCACACTTACAGGAGCCTATTATGCTTCACTTTTGAGGAAATTAAGGGAAGCTATCAAAATCAAGAGCCGGAGCAAGATCAGCAAAGGTACCCTCCCCCTGCAGGACAACGCTCCGGTCCACAACTCGCATGTCGCCAGATCAGAAACATGGGCGTGTGGTTATGAAATCCGCCCCCATCCTCTATACTCTCCTGACCTTGCAGCCTCTGACTTTCACCTCTTCCCAGCCATGAAGTTGTTTTTGAAAGGAAAGCGTTCCCCAGATGATGTAGCCTTGATTTCTGAAGTTACCTCGTGGTTGGAGGACCAACCTGGGATGTTCTACAAAAACGGTCTCCAGAGCTGCAGCAAACGATGGAGGAATGCATAACTCTGGGTGGTTCCTATGTAGAGAAAGACTAATAACTGTGCCAAGTTTCGTTTTCGTTGCTCTTCTGCTATGGGAAGTGGGTCAGGAGCATTACTTATTGCACGCCCCTCGTAATTTAAACATTGTTTTCCCCCTCTAAGAAATTTGTGACGTTAATTTCAACTTTAGGTGGTTTACTCCAGGTATTGTTGATTTGAGAAGCATCTTTAGGCACGACATGACATGATCAATTTCAACAGGTGTCTGGCTAGCGGAGGCAGCAATAGAAGAATCATTAAAAAAAACTTTTAACTTAAATTTGGCGAATAGTAATGCGCCGATCTTCCAAAATGGCAGCCTCAACTTGACGGACAGATGCCTCATTAGTCCAGGTCGATTTGCAACTTTTTTTCAGAAAATCAACATGACACTGGTGATGATAGTTGGTATTTGATGTGATAAGAACATATACCAAAAATTAGATTCCCATCTTGAACAGAAAAGTAAGCATTTAATTTTAAAAATCGTGTAGAAAATGCTGAAAAATCCTTCATTTTCAAGGCATTTTTCACAACTGTGACTTTGAAATTTCACTATTTTTATAAAAAATTCAATTAAAATTGATATATTTATATGAAATACATTGATAGAATAAATACATGAATTATAATTTTAATTATGAATCACAACTAACAAAATATCTCAACTTTTACTGCATTAATTAAACAAAAATTGTAAAAGAAAGCTACTTAGCAACTATGTCTTTTAAATTTCACAATTCAGAAAGATATGTGGAGATGTATTACACATTATAACAACTTGGTACAAGTTACAGAACCGTGTATTTAAATTTTTTATTAAACACAATAATATAAACTGCTATAATAGAACTAAATTTTTCTGTATAATTTCCTTTTGAGGAAAATGAAGGTCTAATTTGGTGGCACAATGACTTTGTAATAACGTGTCTATGTCTTGCTTCCTGCCCATATACAACTTTTTAAGAAAAATTAATCAAATTTGACCAGTGTGTGGCTGCAAAATTGATAGCAGTAATCTTTTTCATTTTTTTTTTTTTTTTTAGTTGTTCACTATTTCTGGAAAAAAAAAACAACACAAAAAAAGCAAAACAATTATTAGAAAACACTTATTTTTTTATATTTTTGCGATGTAATATGAATAAAACTAACTATTGTTTGAGTAAATAAAGAAAACTAATAAAATTTAATGGATAAATATTTATTTACTTAATGGAATGAGATTTGAATGCACTCTTCTCTCACATCAAATTTATCTGAGTTTATCATCGATATTATATTTTCTTGAAGTAGTGCAAAAGCACTATATTTTGAACAGTTTAAAACAGTCATTTGGATTTCAGTTAACTGTTTTGTTCTCTGAATCATATTAAAATATACTGTTGTTGGTTAAAAAAAATATTGTCGGTTTTGATCTCAAACCAACTAACTGCATACACTTGGATGATAAATTTGACCAAAATGTTAAATTTATCATAGTGTTTGAGGATAGACAACTCTAGTCCATAAGCACATTAACCTTGTGGCTTATGTTAGCCATCTTGCTTGATTCAATGGCCCAGTTTTCTAAGTTAACTTCTCCACAAGAAATGCCAACATCATACTCAAAAAGTAGCCTCTGGTTTTCACACTTAAATTATTTGTTTCTTCTGCTGTCAGATAATGATGATCGGGAGGGTCACTAATTTTTTAGAATTCTACTTGAGGCAAATCTTGATAATTATTGATACAAAGTTTTCTCCAAAGGACGAGTAAATGTTAGACTTTTTGTTGTTCCATCAATTAATTTAAAAATTGCTGTAAATGGCAGTTCTAGTGGAACCTGAAAATTGAAAAATTTGCATGTTTAATAATAGAGCCAAATTACATAATAAATACCAATACATTATTTTATTTTCCACAAAAAAGGAACATAATCGCAAATGAATCTATAGAATTAATTTTACCTCCTTGTTAGGAGGTCAAGTGCAGATTATGTGCCTTGTTTGACAATTTTCTGTCTTGCACTTTATTGCAAAGTCATCACATCTCAAGGCAGAAAGTTTACAGCTACAAGAAGATATATCAAATAGTCTGTTTAGCTGTTCCTTCATTCTTTTCACTTTGATTGCTGCAAGAGATTTCCTGTCAATCTGTTTGGCCCTCTTATAGCAAAATATATTGACCTTCTGTTCTATATAATGTTACATTAACAAGGGCAATTGTGGATTGACTGCTTGCCGAATACTAATTATTTCCTTGGCAATTAACTTAGAAATCTCACTATTTTTTAAGTGGGGATAACTTTTCAAGGAAATAACTAAACTGGATGACTTGTGAATTTGGGGTGCTGTTTCATCCAAATGACAAGGTGGGCCAGCAAATTTTGTGAACCACGGGTTAAAACTGAACGTCATGCTTTTACTGACATTCTAATCTGAAAAGTAAAATAAATTAACTATAACTGAAGAAAACTGTATCAGGCTATTTTCCAGTTTCATACGTAAAAAATAAGTGCTAGTTATAAGAAATAATGAAAAACTTTGTAGAGTTGAATTAGAGTTATTGAAGAGAGAGGACAAAACCAAATCAGAGGCATAGTAGTGTTTAGTTTAGACACTTTTAGCAGATTTTAGCTCCTCCTTCGATAACATGAATTTATCCATGAAGAAATTCATTTTTGCTGTAGCTGTGCCATTTTAAACGAGTGTTTAGTGTTTAGAGTTTGATAAACCGGTGCTTGTGCATCTATGTTACTATGTTATTTTTAATAGTATTTTCAAGTTTAATTTAATTTTTATGAAATTTATGTTTATTAAATTTTTAGGCGAAAGTACGGAATAGTTACAATACAACCTCCTTGCCATATTAAGAGTAGCTTTATAAATAACAAAGTTATTTTAGCACAATAACATAGATGCACAAATAACGAAAAACCTTTAAAGGAGTTTCCTTATTTACTCGTATTAATGTTTGTGGAGAAGAAAAACACTGCTTAAAAACAATTATTCCCTAAAAATAAAAGAAATTAAAATTTGACACTAATTTTCTGCAAAGTATTTTTTTAATAAGTAGAAAACTTGAACATTTACGTGGTTATGTTTCGTAAAAAATGTGTAGAATAAAATTGTATGGACTATTTTTTTGTTTTAATATAAAACTGGAGTGTTGCCATATTTTAATAAAATTTTCAAATAGAATTTGATGTGAAATATTAGGTTGGTGCAAAAATAATGTTTTGGACGTTTGTTTAAACGTCTAAAAATGTCATTATTTTTGCACCAACCTAATAGAAACACAAATTAAAAAAGATAAAACGAATTTGTTTAAATTCACTGCAGAAACTTGAAATATAATAATATATATTCTAAACAAGTCTTCTTCGTTTATCCTTTCGAAATAATTAAGCATAAATCATAATGTTTTCAAATTAAATGATAAATAAACGTTAATTTTCAATATCAATAACGAACGTGTTTTGCGACGGTGAAATCTAAAATGTTTCCACCCCAAAAAAGTTCCTGAAATGAAAAATCGAATTTTGGTCGTTATTATTTAAAAAAACAAAACATAATTTTGCCTTTACACTTAATATTTATTTCATTAATTAATTATTCTCACTCATTTTATTTAAAAATGTATTTTAAAACATATTCTAAATAATGATTCCATTTTCTTAACAGTACGGATTGTTTTGATGACGGGACGTTCTTAAAAATTCACCAAAAAACTTTTAATCGCTTCAATCTTTCAACTTTTAAAGTCATTTCCTCAAGCAAAGATAACGATTTTGAAAAAAATATTTCGTGTAGGTCTTTTCTATGTCACACCCCAACTATCATTATCATTGCCTCACCGGGGTTCCAAAATCGACCTGCCCTAATGCCTCATCAATGGCAGAAGGGGGCGACCAGGTCTGGGAGCTGTTTCCACAGCGCTTTACAAGGTTATATGATGGGGCATTATCACCATTAGTTTCTTTCATTTCATCAAAAGTCTCCTGTGGTGTGCGTCCTTTAAATACAAAAACCGGATCACTGTTCGACATTCAACAGGCTCCATTTCACACCTGACTCAGTTCAAACACCTGTAAAACAGAAACCACAATTAGTTCAGAGCTGTAATCTGCCACATAACCCGTAGAGATATAAATCATTACACATACAAAATTTCAGCTAGATCAGACAACTGGAAGTGGGTCAGGGGCATTACTTATTGCACGTCCCTCGTATGTCACTGAAACCGGACTTACTTTAAACATTCCCAAATTGGAAGAGATTAAAAAAATCTCTAGTACTATTCTTCGTTGTTGATCACAAAACTAAAAAAGTAATTAGAGCTACAACTGAAATAATACTTAATTTACTGGAAACTACTTGGAGCTCTCTAACTCAACCGAATAATGCCTATTTCTCCAAAAGAAATAATAATGGCGAACTACATTCTAAGAACTGAGTACATAGGAAAGAGAAGGGCAACTGTACCGCATCATGTAGATGCTTAACACATTTGCGCATTTCTCCTAAAATTTGGAAAAATCGTTTCTATTGAAAGCGACGATTTTCGTGGCAAAGCCAAATATATCAAAATATTGAACCTTTAAAAGAAATTAAACGCCCAGCGAACCACCTTTAACTCACCGACCAATCCTCAACCTATTTCTCCGAAACAAAGCCACAAAACTATTTCTAGCCTCATTATTCAGTCCCCCACAAAACAATTTATCCGTTAACCTGCTAAAATGCTAAAAACATCTCCTGTGCCCCAGAAACTCCCTGAAATTGATCCCGCTGAAAACTATTAAAAAGTCCTACAAACAAGCCCCCCCATTTGCCGTCTACCTCTGCTACCCTACACAATACGACTTCTACATCCACTCTTGATACCCACACTCCCATGGATACAGAAAAAACACCTCACTTGAAAAAAAGAAAAAACCCTTTACCTGCCTGGAAAAAATATTTGTAATATTAATGATGCTGCAACAAACAATTCCATTAACTTCAAAGGAGTGTACCTAACAAAGTTAATCAAATTCAGGGAGGTAGCGAGGAAACCAATAGATGACCCCTCAAACTTCCATAACGCCAAAAGGGTGTTGACTGTAATCCAAACAAAAGAAGATGTGTGGCTGATGTTGGAGGAAGCCAACAAAGTTTTTAATTTCTCCAACCCCTTGACAATTTTCAAAGATTCGGACATCCGAAACTTTAGAAAATGTTGTGTTGGTCCCGGTTAAAATGCACCTCTTCCTGTATAGGACAGCGAAACTTACTTACCCATTGCATGTCGGTGGTATCTCTCATGATGGGGCTCATTGATACTCAGATGAGTACCTATTCTATCACGAGAGCCGTCGGCATACTTACGACCACGATGTTCGTTTTTGGCTCTCAACCCTAAGATACAATCATGGATCTCAAGCTTGCTAGTTTGAATGTCCGAGGGCTAAGGGCCGACTCGCGAAAATCGCACTTGAGTTTGGACCTGCAGCACCTCGGAGTTGATATCTGTTGCGTACAGGAAACCCACCTTATTCCTGATGACCATTTGTGTGCATACTTTAATTCTCACTCAAGGGGGGGTCTTGGCTGGTTAAAAGGTGCATCGTGTGACCCATGTTACATGGATCCGGAGGGGAGACTGTGCGTTTTGGATGTTACCATAAAAGGTAGAACGTTTCATTTTATTGGGGTTTATGCGCCCAATAGTCAAGTTGAGCTAGCTGCCTTTTTTTGGTGAATCGAGTTCATGGATACTTCTCGAACGGTTATCTTAGTGGGAGACTGGATCCTGAGTTAGATCGATTTGGGTTACCATCTAGGAGAACTAACAGAGATCGGGATGCTGTTTTATTTCATGAATTTGTAGATAAGTTTGATCTTATCGACAAATTCCGAAATGAAAAGCCCCGTGACTTAGTGTGGACTTGGACAGGTAGACGCAGCTCCGGTCCAGTACAACTCTCGAGTTACATCGACCAGTTCTTAGTTAGGCAAGTCGATGTAGGGATTCTAAATTGTCCAATTTTCCACAATATAGTTTACACGGATCACAGACTTGTTAGTGTATGGGTGAACTTAGATAGACCTAAACCTAGATTAGCCGGTTATTGGAAGCTCAACACGTCGTTGTTCGATGTGGAGGGCTACCATGATGGGCTATTAATAACCCTAAAGCGAGAATTGACGGGAGCAATTATTGGGAATAAGTGGTGGGTAAAAATTAAGGGATCCATTAGATCCTTTTCTGCCAATTTTAGCAAAAGACTCAACCTAGATTCTAGGGCAGTTAAAGCGACACTACAGTCTAGATTAGATCCGGCAATGTAAGGGGGGAGATAGTGCTAGCATTATTATAATTAAGGCTCAGCTTGCCTCCCTTACTGAAAAGGAGCATCAAGCTTTAGTACTTAGGGCTAGGTTAAAAAGAATGTCCCATGAAGCAACAAACACGGCCGCTGAACTGTGTGCAAAGGAATTTCGGCAAGCTGCTGATAGGCACATCGCTTGTGTCAAATTGCCAGACGGGCGTACCGTGACCACAAACCAGGGTGTACTGGAGGCGTTTAGGTCTCATTTCCAGGAGCTTTTTTCCATGGAACCTGGTCTGTCATTAGAACAGTTCGACACATATTTGGCTGAGTTTTCTCGTCTTTCCATGACCAAAGCAGCTAAATGCAAAGGTGGCATAATGGAGGATGAAGTCATAGAAACCCTAAAGTGAGTCGGCCTTAATAGGATTGATGTTCTGCCCTACGAAGTGTATTTGAGGTTGTCACACATCTTTGTTCCCTTGCTGACGGTTTTATTTAACTCATGGTTTAGGAACGGCTCAACCCCCAAGTCTTTTATCATGGGTGTCATAAAACTCGTTTGCAGAAAAAAAGATAGTGGGGATAGGTTAGATAATTATCGGCCCTTAACGATGCTTAATGCTGAGTTAAAGATTTTGGAAAAGATTCTTGCAAATCGCTTGCAGCTTGCCCTGGCTAGTATTATTAGTCCTGAGCAAAAGTGTGCCGTGACAACTTGTACACGATACGCTTGATGATAGAAAAAGTCGACACTGAGTCTGTGCTGATTAATTTAGATCAGTCCAAAGCCTTTGATAGGATTAACCATCGGTACTTGGGGGCTATTTTGTCGGCGGCAGGTTTTGGCCTGCAATTTTGCTCATGGGTTCATCTTCTCTATGTTAACTCTTCGGTGATGGTAGAAGTGAATGGGAAGAGATCGAGACCCTTCAGCTTATCACTTTCAATTCGTCAGGGTTGGTCACTATCACCAATACTATACATGTTTGCACTTGAACATTTCCTGTACAGGCTAAGGGTGAATCCGGTCCTATGCAGAATCACTTTGCCAGGTGCAGATGACCAGGTACTCTGCCTACGCTGACAATGTAACAGTGCTTGTAATGCGCAGTGCTGAGATTAGTGTCGTCGGTGTAGAAATCAGATTGTATGAAACGGTAACGGGGGCCAAAATCAACTGCAACAATCTTTAAGTTTGCGCATCGGTGCCTGGAGGGGTGCCCCCTCTTCAGGGACTCTTTAGTTGAGGAGACAGGCCTTGCAAGATATTCGGCGTCTGGTTTTGTCCTGACCTCCAGTTGGAAAAAAATTAGTCGGAGGATCTGAAAGTGGCACGGTCCGCAGCAGTGCTGTGGATCAGTAGAAACCTTTCATTAAAGGGGAGAGCGGAGGTGTGTAACTCTCACATTTATCCAATCTTTATTTATCGTCTATCATTTCTTCCTATCTTTTCAATTTCTTATGGCTTGGAAAGGCCCCTACAGTTTGTTGCAATGTCTGTTATCTCCATCCTTCTGAAGGCGGTCTAGGTATGCTAAATATTGAAATTCGGCTCCACACGCTATGGTTCTACTACCAAGATCGAATGTGTACACAAAGTAGGGGAAACGGGGGCGTCTGGATGGGGGACACAAAGAAAGCCTTTCCGTGAGAGAGAGGCACACAGGTTGCCTCAAGTAGCAGTTCCACCCGGCTTTGCTCGGGCCCTATGTACTGTTAATAACTTTATATGCATATGTATATATTAAAAAGTGTACATATGTATGGTAATGCCTGTCTATATTATAAACCTCCTTAACTACCATAGAGAAAAGTTGCTAGAGACCGCAGAGGTGAAATTTTCTTTCACTTTGGCCCTAATTCTGACCCCTTAAGATGTATTGTTTTGGGCTCAAATCAAATTAAAATGTCTGACCCATATGCAAGTAATCTACATCTAAAATTTCAAGTGTTTAGACACAAAACTGGCGGAGAAGTTTGGTAGAGTCTGCAAAAGTTAACTCTGTAACCTTTGACCTCTTGGCAGCCAAATTTTCGCCCTTCCAAAACTGATTGAAAGCTTGCTAAAAGTCGGAATACCCTATATATAAAATTTCAAATGTTAAGCCCCAACATTGGCTGAATAGTTTTCTTGAGACCGCAAAGGTAAAATCTTTGGAACTTTGATCCCTTGGAAGCAAAATTTTCAGCAAAAAAAAAAAAAAACGATTAAAAAGTTTGCCCTATGTCTGAATACACTTTATGTACAATTTCAAATATTTAGACCAAAAATTGGCTGAGTTATTTGTTAGAGACCGCATAGATCAATTTTTTTGGAACTTTGTTTAGACCAAAAATTGTCAGAGTAGTTTGGTAGAGTTCTCAAAGGTCAAATCGTTGAACTTGACCCTCTGGCAGCCAAATTTCTGGCTGAAAACATATTAAAAAGATTTTCCGAAATCTCCATACGCCATATGTCAAATTTCGAGTCCGTAGACCGAAAATTGACAAAAGCTATTTGGTAGGGAAATGTAAATAGACAGACACACGCAGAGACATTTTCACTTATATATATATATATATATATATATATATATATATATATATATATATATATATATATATATGTGTGTGTGAATAAAAAGGAAAAACCTAAAAGAGTAAAAACAAAAATAAAATCAACGTTTCGTCTCTATTTCAGGGGACATCATCAGGATTTCTAGGCGAGAATGTACAGGAAGACGGTCATATCACATGCGAAAGAGAAGTTTAATTCTCTTTCTGTACTGGAGAGAAAAAAAAACTAAACTTCTCCTCTTTCGCATGTGATATGACCGTCTTCCTGTACATTCTCGCCTAGAAATCCTGATGATGTCCCCTGAAATAGAGACGAAACGTTGATTTTATTTTTGTTTTTACTCTTTTAGGTTTTTCCTTTTTATTCACATAACGTCTAAAGCATCGTTTATATCTTGCTTTATTTTATTCATATATATATATATATATATGTGTGTGTGTGTGTGTGTGTGTGTGAAAATGTCTCTGCGTGTGTCTGTCTATGTACATTTCCCTATGTTACATATATATATATATATATATATATATATATATATATATATATATATATATGTCCCTAAAACGCTGGCTTTGATGAAAGGGAGACTAAAACGTGCTGCTATTGTTTCAAATAATCTGAAATAACAGCAAGCGGATACTTGATTCCAAATATTTCTCATATGCTTTATCTTCCCTCTTTTAGAAATAGGGTACGATTATGAATTTCTCCAGTATCAAATAAGTCTTATACACTGTTAAATTTACTTTATGTATTAAAAATCATTTGAAACCATAATAGCAAGTTTGAGTCTCCTTTCCATCAAGTTCAGAGATTTTAGAGAAAGATCACATATTTTGTCATTCATATGTAAAACTAGAAAAACAGATGACTATGTTTGAAATATTTTATGACTGTAAAAAATGTGTCAAAAATAGGCTCTGGATGATGGATAATCCTCTAATGTACGACCTTAAGAGGAAATGTCACTTAGTCCACTACACAATTCAGGTCATTGGCTTTCCAACGAGACTTCATTTGTAAAATTCTGATCAATAGTTGCTGAGATTTGGAACTTATAAAATTGGCAAAAAAGGTGGTATATATATATATATATATATATATATATATATATATATATATATATATATATATATAATTTAAATATTCAATTTGGCTACTATTATATATATATATATATATATATATATATATATATATATATATATATATATATATATATATATATATAGCTAAATTGAATATTGAAATGCTCATATCTTTGGTTCTATGGGACGAAACTACATGAAAATTTGTAAGCTTTTTGAAGATTATAATACTATTTTATGGTTAAAATTTTATGACAATTAGTAAATAACAGAACCTATACTTTAAAAGTAATAAAATATGTCCGAATTGTTCTACATTTGTATATACAGTGTCCTGGCAAGCAGCTTTAGCTTTGCTGCTTGGGTTGTCTCCCCTGTGGCCTTTCCAGGCTACTAATATGCGTATGGAATGAGGGTGGAGAGCTGTATGTTTTGATGTTAATTCTAGCTGATAGCACCCATGTCATTTATATTTTTTAGTTTTTATCTCACTACTGTATATTAGATTCAAAATAATAATCGATAAAGAATTGTCTCTATAATAAAAAATACGTAATATACATTAATTAACATATATTTATGCGTTTCTTACGACCGGGCAATGCCGGGCAGCCTGCTAGTATATATATATATATATATATATATATATATATATATATATATATATATATATATATATATATATATATAATGTTCAAAGTCCACGTATGCTTCTAGGATAGTGATTTAAAGGTTATGTGGGTTTTTTGCAGCATGAAAAACGATGTTACTTTTTGTATTTAATATTTTTATTGTTATTTTTTATATTTCAAGCGGACCTCCGCTCTTGGTCACAAAACAGTATCGAGATTAAAAAGAAAAAGAAATCCGTTGGAGATTTGTAGCGTGGATAAGGTTCATTCCTAGCAATCATGTTCGAAAAAGTTCACGTGAATTATTTTAGCCGTTTGTGGAAGAAGATTGTGTTTTTTAATATTTTTTTATGTTGCAACGTAAAAGCGTTTAATTCAAACGGCAAAAATGAGATGCAATTGATTTCAATATGTATAATGGAATAGAAATGAAATTGTTAAACGGTAAAAATAATGTAATTATTAGTTATGAATAATATCAATAATAAAAATAAAACTACTGAAGAGGGCAGAGTTAGAGATAATGTCGGCTTTTTTAATGGTGAATAAGAGATAAAAATAACAATAATGAATAATAAAAATAATAAAACTACTAAAGAGGGCAGTATATATGTGTATGTATATATGTGTATGTATATATATATGTGTATTATATATATGTGTATGTATATATATGTGTATGTATATATGTGTATGTACGTTCCTGTCCATGTAATGCATAATTATGTTGATGTGCACATCTTTGTGCTGCCTTACATCCTCTTGTATTTTGTTTTATGCTCATATATTTGTATATGTATATGTATATATGTGTATTTATGTGTATGTGTGTTTGTATATTCTATATGTATATATACATTCATGTGTATCTGCTTATGTGTATATAATATATGTGTATACATGTGCGCATATTGGTATGTGTACATGCATGTATGTATGCATATGGGTGCACATATGCATGCATGGACCTGTATATGTCATTGTATGCATATACATGTCTATGGATATATATGCGTGTATGTGTGTGCATGCGTGCATATCTGTTTATGCATATTATTATTTATATATGCATTATATGTATGGGGGTGCATATCTTATATAGTTTAATATGACTGTGTATTGGTATGTATGCGTATATATGGGTTTTAATTGTGCATGCATATATATATATAAGATATGTATTATGTATTGTGCATTATGTGTATTATGTATTGTGCATGTATGTATATATGTATACATGTGTGTATATTTATAGATATGTATGTGTATACGTGTGTATGTGTATATATGTATGTATGCGTGTATGTATATATATGTATGTATACCAATGACCGCCTTTAGTGTCATGTCTGCTTGAGCGTGTGAATTCGCTGGCAGGACTAAAAAAAAGTCATTTTCGGGCTCATGGACTTTCAGTGTCTGAGGGAGTGGCACTCGTCTGACAAGACGTTGCAATCATCATTATGTATGTATGTATGTATGTATGTATGTATATTTGCCTAAAACTTTTGACAGAGGCGATGGATTTTCATGAGATCTGTATCGTTTTGAAGCTCGACCCTACGGACGACAAATTAATTCCTTCATCCTCAACTGAGCACTTTGCTACAAGGAGAGGTCGCTGTTTTCGCCCATATTTTCGAAAGTTAACCCCGCTTTTTGATTGAGTATCCTTAATTTAAACCTTCGTTACTTCCGGTTTGGCGATGGACGCAACGGCAAAGACGTCACGTTTTTTTTTCATGGTCTTTTCCTCTTTCGTGGTGCCTCTCTACTACAACTTTCTTTTTTTCTTCTTTTTGCTCAACACACATCTCCAAACACCTGGGAAACGCCGGGCACCCAGGCTTATCTATAATATAAATCTCACTTGCCTGTTTAAATGTATGTATGTATGTATGTTTTTACGTCTTCCCAAAACTTCCTACAGAGGGGACGAATTTTCAAGAGATCGGTATCGTTTTGAAGCATGACCCTTCGGACGACAAATATGGAAAAATTGACTAAAAATATTAATTACTTCATCCTCAACCCTTAACTGGGCACTTTTCTACAAGAAGGGTCGCTTTTTTCGCCGATATTTTCGAAAGTCATTCCCTTCTTTCGATTGACTAGCCTTAATTTAAACCTTCGCCATTTCCGGTCCGGTAATGGACAAAACGGTAAAGACGTCATTTTTTTTGGGGGGGGGGGTTCACGTTCTTTTCCTACTTAGCGGTACGGGTTGAGCCTGTTTGCCTACTACCTCTTTATTTTATTTGCCCACACCTCCAAACACCAGAGCAACGCCGGTCACCAAGGCTAGTAGTTTAATAAAAAAAAAAGTACAAAAAAGTGCCGAACTCCTTCCTAAACAATTAACACAATTTTAGAAACCATTTCCTTATAAGATATAAGCAGATTAATTATTTCCCTTAGAGTGAGCTGCAGTATTATTTCGCTTAGATTAGAAAAATTGGACAGAGCTACAAAATTACTTCCATTTGATGAGAAAATATTCTACATCTTGAAATCCCGAAAATATTTGAGGAATATACCATCTGCAATCTGCAATATACCATCTATAATTAGGTAAATAAATATTTATTGAAAACCATTTTACTGAATTATTTCTGCATTGACAAGCCTTCATATATATATATATATATATATATATATATATATATATATATATATATATGTATATATATATATATTTCTGTAGAAATATATTTTCTTATTATATATCAATTATATATATCAAAAGCTCAATGTGATTATAGAGCAATATATAGAATAAATGACAAAAATTTATATTCCAAAATCCATCATGTTGACCATCTTATAATTTATTCCTTTAAATCAGTTGAATTATACTTTCAAGAATTGTATAAATCAACTGATTTAAAGGAATAAATTATAAGATGTTCAACATCATGAATTTTGGAATATAAATTTTAATCATTTATTATAAATATATATATATATATATATATATATATATATATGTTAATCATTTACTTGAAACGTTACTCAGTTTGTATATACCAATCGTAATGGATTAAAAAATTTCTCATAACTAAAGTTTTTTATAATGAATTTTTAATATAAATTTTGCAAAAATCCAAACTCAAATATTTCAGCATAATGTAATATGATAATTCTCAAAATTCCATCTATCAAGTTTTCTCAGTTGGTTATTTATTACTTTTCAAAAGGTAGCCATTACAATATTGTTTCGTATTGTGACTAACAATTCTGCAAAATTATGTCTTTGCTGTATTTTTAGTCACGTACTCATCAGATGTTTAGCTAAAAAACTAAAAAAAAGCATCCTTGTGAACAACTTACATGAAGTTCGTTTTAATAAGTTATAAATATGAAAACGTAAGCTTTTAATATTAATGTCAAATCAAGAAAAACTTCAATTTATATATATATATATATATATATATATATATATATATATATATACATATATATATATATATATATATATATTCAAGCACGCCTGATTTAATACGTCAGAGTTTTTTTCTTTTTCTGATTTTGTTTTAGATCTTTTCAATTCGCCAAGCGATCTTTTTTTATTTCAGTTTGCATGTTGTATATTATGGCGATCGGTATTTTTTTTTTTACCTATGGATAGCGCTTTAAGAAGAATATGGCTGAACAACAACTACTGGGCGCTTAAATATACAACATACCAGCTGAAAAAAAAAGACCGCTCGTCGAATTGAAAAGGTCTCTAACAAAATTGGAAAAAGAAGAACTCTGATGTGTTCAATCAGACGTGCTTAAGTAACGACTTGCTGCCAAAATATACAAATATATATATGTAGGGTTTATGTAGTCTTCATATGCATCTTCATCCTCACTTCAATAAACATAATTGAATTCAATTGAGAAAACGTCTTACGTCGCTATGTGTGTGTGCGTGTGTGTGTGTGCGTGTGTGTGTGTGTGTTATTTTTTGTGCGACTTAACTATGTAACTGTCGCTATGTATATTGCGAAAGGCCAGTAGAAATGTGTGAAATAAATAAATTAATATGAAAACAAAAAGATTCGCGTTTGTACAGTCGCATGCGGGCAGCGGATACACAACATTTTGAAACCATTTAAATGATTACAAGAAGTATAGCATCATTTCCAATCTGTTGATGTTATTAGCGTACGATGCAACATTTTGCGGAATAAACTTACGTCTGAAAAGTCCATGTTTCACCCTCTGAAACGAACCGACAGAGAAAAGTCTTTGTGTGAGTGAACGGGATAATTGCTTTGTGGGTTTCATAGGCGTATTCGATAATTCTATTGACTCCACTGAATGGACATTATGAAAAATGACGGAAAGTAGGAGAAAGGGCTGGATTCTTCTGTTTGTCCCAGTATTCTTTGAACTAATGCAAATCGAATTACCGATCGGACAGCTACACACAATCTATTTTAATGAAAGGATCTTCTCATAATCGATGTATCAATATAGTGCCGTCGTAAGATCCATTAGTTTCCTTGGTTATGGATCTCTGCCAGGATCTGAATTCGGTCCGTGCACTCGTGCAAGGTAGAACGAAGGGCCGGCAGCTGTCCAAGCAACAACAGTAATCAAACTCATGATACGCAAAATAACGTGACCATTCTTTTTAATCTTTCTTATACTGACGTAGAAGGGGTCTGTCCGTCACAGAAAAAAATGTATATTCCATTCAAGGCACATCTATTGAGAATGAAAATTGTATTTCATGCTTTTATGTGACAGACCAATAAAAATGCTATTTCAAATTTAAGCATAGCAGACCAACAAAAATTATATTTAAAATTCAAGCGTAACAGACCAACAAAAAACGTTGTTTTGTAGCGATTTCGGTTCTTATACGAGTAGACATCGATGGACAGAAATCAGAATCTCGTAGTATCAACACTGGCGTCCTTTAGGGTTCCATCCCGAGCCCAACTCTCTTCCTGACCTTCATCAATGATCTTCCAAATCACATTCTTAGATCATTCGTAGACGTATGCAGACGACACCACGATCTACGGTAACGCTTCAAAGGCTGGAAATTACAAAGATCCTTCTGGTTCTGTCTCTTCTAACATTGAGCACGTGGTACAACGGGGAAAAGGTAGCAGATTAATTTTGTGCATCTAAAACTAAGCTTCTCTCTCATCATCATAATTGCTCTGAACCCCATCTGGCCCCAATTGAAATGAATAGCTTTCGTCTTTGGAAAGCACCATATCCTGGCAAGCTTCTGGAACTTACCTTCACTCCTAATCTGAAATGGAAAAAATACATCAAATTCCAGCCAGGATCGCTGGAAAAATGGTTAAATCATTCTACTGCTTCATTAGGTATCTCACTGTGGATGCCATCCTCTATCTGTATAAGACGTCCTAGAAAGGAGTACTATTACCACATCTCGACAGGAGCTGCTCCGCGCGCCTTATATTGTCTTGATAGACTTCAAAGCTGGCTTCGAAACCTAGTAGGTGATGTCCTTTTCTCTTATCTGCAACCTCTTTCCCACGGAAAGGACGTTGCAAGCTCTTGCTCTATTATTTTAATGGCATGTGCTCATCTGATCTCCAATCTATGGTCGCTCCTTGTAAAACTTTCACAAAAAACACTCGACTAGTTGCAACCACTATCAACAATTTCCCTCACTCTTTATCTGCACATAAATCTAAACGTGGATTCTATGAGTAAAGCTCCTTTCGTAGAACGTTTGTTTCACTGGCCTGCTTCCAATATGGTAGCTTTCAAGTCCAATGTAAACAAGTTCTTAAATAATCCAAATTCTTCCCAACCTACATTATTAACGACTACTACACTATCACCTTATATTCATTACCCTTTGTCCTCGAACGGTTCTAAGGTCTTGATACGTGGTGACTCCCTTGTAAAATAATTTATAGCAGGTCATGTGTGCCATTTGTATTTTTATGGAATTATTTCTGTTTCTCATAAATCAGTCCATGTTTATTAAGGGGTTGGTCGATCTGTTCGCTCAGTTCTGCAAAACTGTCCATGCGATTAAACGAGAGGTTATCGATCTGTCGTTGCTTAGGGTCGTTTGCATTAGATTTGTTGCATCTATTAATGCATTTCCTCTTTTCTCTGGTAGATCCGATTCATGTATACATCTTTCGTTATCAGAACAACGGCAAAGATAGTAGTGGGAATTTGGTATAATTTCATTATTTAAGGAGGCGGCTCAGCAAGAACTTGTTTACATTGGACTTGAAGACGACCATATTGTAGTCAACTGGAAAGCCTGTCAACGGAATTAAGCTCCACAGACGGGCAGTGCTAGAACCGAAGTTTTGATTTTGGAATCCACGTTTAGATGTTGGCATAGATAGAGAGTGGGGGAAATGTTGATAATGATTTTAGTTAGACAAAATTGTATCGATACATAAACATAAGAGTATTTGCAGCTGAAGTTATTTTATAAGTATTATGCTTGCCTCCTATAATTCTTTGTTTTAGCGTCAATCTTAACGCAAAATAAGGCACTACACTCCCCCCAATATATATATGTGTGTGTGTGTGTGTGTGTGTGTGTGTGTGTGTGTGTGTGTGTGTGTGTGTGTGTGTGTGTGTGTGTGTAAATGAAATATTGATGAAGAACGTGGTCATAAAAAACTAGTTTTTTAATTTAACGGAAAATTGCAGCATTTAATACACAAGAACTACCAACTCCTATATTTGTAAGAACATCTTAAATCTACCTTCCCATGATCTTTCTGCCTAAATTATTAATACTTGATCATGGTTTAGATTTTTGTATACCATTATCTGATGTCAAACGGGAAGAGGTATTTTTTGAATTTGAAATCCTCAATGCCCAAGCAGAAAAACTTTCAACAGTCTCTGAAATTAAAGTAATGGATTTAAAAGCAAGATTAAACGACCGGGCCCAAAGCTATGCAAGTACACCAATTTCTCATTCAGAGTTTAAATTACGCAAAGAGAATTATTCAGTTATTAAACCTTTGCGAAAAAATAAATCGTTAGTTATTGCTAGGCCAGATAAAGGTTCAGGGGTTGTAATACTAGATTATCATGATTATGTCGACAAAATGTCTATCATATTGAACGACATGGATGAATTTATAAAAATGGGCCCTGTAGCAATTCATGATCATATAACCTCTTTAGAATCCAAATTTCAAAATAAATTAGTCAAGTGGGTTGAGTGGTGTACTTCCATCGGACATAGCTAATGAGATAAGACCCTCAGGATCGATGCGCCCTAGGTTGTATGGTTTACCGAAAACTCATGAAGTAGGTATTCCCTTAAGGCACATTTTGTCTATGCTAGGGTCTTCACAGCATAAAAATGTCAAAATGGATCTTAAATATTTTGCAACCAGTATTTAAATATTACAGTAAATACTATTTGAAAGATTCATTTCATTTTACAGGCTTTATTCAGAGGTCTAAGGTTGTTAGTAAATTCATGTGTTCTTACGATATTAGCAACCTGTTTACTTGCGTCCCGATTCCAGAGGCTATAGATATCTACAGATATTTTATATCGTAGTCAGATATCGCCTCCTCCCATTTCTGAAAGTATATTCGTTGAACTGATGAAATTTGCCACTACATCTGTTGAATTCCGTTTCAACAATGTAATGTATCGGCAAATAGAAGGTATGTCGATGGGCTCAGTTCTGGACCCGATAATGGCGAATATTTTCGTGGGTTTCCATGAAGAGCAATTGCTCTCTGGATCCATTAAACAATTGGTCTATTTCCGCTATGTGGACGACACATTTTGCCTCTTCAATAACGAAACGGAGGCAAATAATTTTTTTCTTCTTACTTAATAAGATGCATCCCGCGTTACAATACACTTATGAAGGAGAGTCTAATTCGTCCATAGCTTTCCTTGATGTATTGGTAACGAAAACATCATCCAGTTAACTTACACCAATATACCGTAAACCTACATTCAGAGGATTGTACACACGCTGGGATTCATTTTGCCCTCGAAGAGTAAGATAAATTTAATTTAGACCTAAACATCGTGCCTTTATGATCTGCTCAAAATTGGATGAGGAATTAAAAATAATTATTGATACCCTCTCCGAAAATGGGCACCCGTTGGATGTTATTGGGTCAGTTATACACACGAAAATAGCAGAGTCCTCTGTAACTAAAATTCAAACGGTTAATAAATGCCCAGTATATTTGCGCTTACCTTGGCTGGCGACAGTGAGAAATTTGCAAAGCAAATCAGCTCAAACGCGCAAAATTGTTATTTTGCTTCAAATGTACGTGTTGTGTTCTCAACGAGAAGGTTAATGCCAGATGTTCTACCCCCCACCATCATAATAATAATGTAATTTACAATTTTGAATGTAGTTGCAGTGCCAACTATGTGGGTCTAACAAGATTAAGGTTGGATGGAAGAGTCCAACAACATGTACCTACCAAAATCAGAAATGGGACATACCAAACAACTGACGAAATTGCCAATACATATTGTGCAGCGAACTTCAGCACGAATTCTTTTACAATCTTGAGTCGTGCTCACTCACTATTTAATTTAAAGATCTTGGAGACTGTTCACGTTCGTTTGAGAAGGCCTTCCTTCTGTAAGCAGAAGGAATACCTCTTTGGTTTGAGCTTGATTAGTCTCTAGGATTTTCGAGTAATATAACTTTCCTGCGTTTCAATCGCTTTCCCCCAATTTCCCTCCCCCATACATAACGTAATGCAACGTTATTTTTATCTGCACATAATTTCGATTCGCATTCGTGTTTTCCCATCAAATCCCTCGATGCAGTTTTGATAAAGCGAGGGCGAAACTGATCATCTGACTTTCACAGTTTTTTTCGCCTTTTATTCCTTTCACCTCGTTTACTTTATTTTAATGTTTTAATCATGAATTTTTGTCTTCCCTTCATTATTGCATTGTATATATCTATATCTATATATATATATATATATATATATATATATATATATATATATATATATATATATATATATAAATATATATATATATATTAAAAGTATGTCCTTTAGAAAAGTACTTTGGGAGTGTATAATTTAATCAGAAAAAAAAATGTTAGTAATTGTTTTTATCAGGTATTCAAGTGCAAATCGGTATAATTAGGACGATGTTACTTAATGCAACGGAAAAGTGACCTTGATCTTCTATCCTTACCAACATCAACAAATCTGAAGTGATTACGTCATCTGACAAAGCGAAACATTTCGCTTTGCATCAAACTCCACCCTGTGTGATAATTGCCGCCCACCCAATTAATTTCTTTCCAGGATTGAAAATACTCTGAGCGACATCTATATATCTGTCCGGTATGTTTCCAGGCTTATCAAGCACTTTGATTCCAGCAAACTAACTGGCTCTGACGACATCTCAATCATAGTACCCAATAAGCTGCAACCGAAACTAGCTTTATACTAAAAAAGTCGTTGCCTTAAGAAGAGATGTTTTCTAACACGTTGGAAAACATCGATAGTTTGCTTAGTATTTTAAAATACGGCGGAACAATCTTCTGCAACTCAGTACACATCAATCAGTCTGCTGTGCATCATGAGTCAGTTGCTTGAGTCTGTGATGAATAGAGACATTGTGAACCACGTTTAGCAAAAACATCCTATTCAGTGAGAAACTATATGGTTATCGTTCTAAGAGATAAATCAGCAGCTGACGCGCTGACTGAAATATCAAACAGTATTACTTAATCTATTGACGATGGCTTTGTTTCTAGAGCAATAGTTCTTGACATATATAAAGCATTTGATAAGTTTTGGCATAAAGATCTACTTAACAAGATTTCCAATTACGGAATAGAGCCGAAAACGATCTCTCAACCATAATGGACAGCAAGCCAAAGCTGACAGTATTAACGCTGGCGTGCCTCATGGATTCATCCTGTGTCCAACATTCTTCCTGGTATTTATCAATGATCGCCCAAATCATATGCAGACGATACTATCATCTATAGCAACGTTTTAAAAGCCACCAAAAACCAGCATCATTCTGATTCTCTATCATTCGACCTGGAGCAAGTAGTACAATGACGTAAAAGATATAATCCTTTAACCTTTAATGCATCCAAAACTAAACTTCCATCTTTTCAGCTTGAATGTTCATATTTCCACTTGGCCCCAATTGAAATGTACGGCTCTCGTCTTAGGAAGCACTTTTTCGACAGACTTCTGCGGCTGACCTTCACCCCTGATTTGAAATGGAATACCTACATTAAAATCATTGCTAGCATCACTTTAAAAAAAATGTTGAACTCGTTCTACAGCTTTAGAATGTATCTCATTACCGACGCTATTCTCTACATTCACAAGGAGTCAAATACGTCTGAAGATAGAGCACTGTTGCTGCATCTGGGATGGAGTTCATAAAAATGTCCTTTCCTGATGTGACACGGTACAAAATCGTCTTCGAAATCTAGTGGATGAGGACTTGTTCGCCTCTTTACTCCCTCTTTCTCACAAAAGAAACGTTTGCGAGTCTGTCTCTGCTCTCTCATTAATTTTATGGTAGGTGCTCGACTGAGCTTCAATCTTTGGTCCCTCCTGTAAAACGTTCGTAACAAATACTCATCTAACTACAACAACAGTCTTTGTATCTGTGCCTAAAACTAAATGAAAATTGACTGAGAAGAGTTCTTTCTGTCCGCATGTGGAACACAATACCGTGCGACTGTTTCCCGGCTGACTATAGCATGGTCATCTTCAAATCTAATGCGAAGTAGTTTCTGCTAAACCGTCCTCTTACTTGATCTCAAGTTCCACCATTACTGATCATTAGGGCTCAACAACACAACAGCATATTTTTTCATTGTTTTGACCCTTGAGTATATATCAGTTAATATCTTATATGTCTTTATATAGAATGATGTGGTTCTCGGTTTATTAGCTGTGTCTTACTGTGTTGGATATATACTTAAGAGCCAAAAAAATGAAAATAATATTCTGTTGTCACAGCCTTAGTTATCATGTTGTCTCACTATTTACCTAACATTTGACTAACATCAGCCTAGAGCAATTTCCGGACTTTTGTAAGTAGTGAACTCCCCCCAAGTTTAACAAAAATAGATTTATATCATATTATTTCTATTACGGTGATTTAAGATGAATAATAAAGACTTATATCTGTGCCTCGTTGTGAGAGGTAGATACTATTACTTCCGTGCTGATTATCACTAAATAAAGAGAAAACAACGGATAAAATATCAAATCGACGAATTCGAACTGTTTTTCACTGAAAAGAATTTCCTCAGTCAACTCTGAATTATTATTATTATTATTATTATTATTATTATTATTATTATTATTATTATTATTATTATTATATAAAAGGAGCTTCGTCTGTGCATGTATGTGTGTGCGAGTTCGCTCCCATTGAACTCCGCAACGGCTGGGCCGATTCTTATGAAATTTCACATAAATGCACTGTCAGTGTTCTTATAGGTTTCAGAACGTCTCCAGTGAGTATCAATAATCGATAATTGAAAATATCAGATGAAAGAAGACACAGGCGAGTTTGACTAAACTTGACACCTTATACAGCCTAACATCACAAGTGCATTTGAGAAGTTTTCTTACCAGAAAAGTAGAAAGACCCGGCATATAAAATGAACAGTAGGTTCTTTGATATGACAGGGACGCGTTCGAATGAATGTTTCTGTTTAAAGCACAATTGAACCATGATACTTGAATTTTTTCATTTTAAATTTAAATTCAAGCCCTTATCACCGCACAAGCAGAAAAGTCAGGCATATAAAATCAACAGTCAGTTCTTTGGGGTGACAAGGGCGCGTGCGAACTGAAGGTGTCTTTTTATACACAATTGAAGCATGACACTTGACTTTTTGCATTTTAAACTTTAATAAAAGCCGTTATAATATAATAAATAATTTTATAAAAATCAACAGTAGCTTCTCTACAGTGCAATATAGACTACAATGTATTGTGCATTAATTTACTCCGATGATGCATGTAAAACTTCCGGTGCACCGCGATGGATTCCCAACTAGAGCAGACAAGCGATTTGCTTGAAGAATGGGCAATTACACCATTTTGATAATGATAAAATATGGGACGGTGAAACATTAGGTGTATCAGAATTTGGGGGGAATTTTTGACACCCCTAACACGAAACTGCGAATAAAATATTTAAAATAACCGTAATTCCTCTTTTAAAAGTGGATTGTTTATTTTCTTTATGGATTATACTTCCAAAATAAACTATTAAAGTTGTATAAAAAGTAATAGAAATATTATTTTTTTTATTTTTTAAAAAACAGTAATGAAATTAATTGAATTTCACGAATTAAGTATTTTTCAATTTTTAAACTTTAAAAATCTATCCAAATTTTTCTATTGATTCAATTTTTACGAAATTTTCAGGGTCAGTGTAAAATTTTATACTCTTTCCAATAAACCGAATATAATATTTTAGACAAACGTTTTTTTAATTCACGCCCCACCCCATTTTGAAATGTCTATTAAAAAGTAAATAATTAATTTACTCAAATTTTTATGTATCACAAATTGAAGATAAAAGATTAATAAATAATATATTCAAATTTAAAACAAAAAAGAAGTGTTTTTAGTAATTTACCCGTAAAGTCCCAGGTTTAAAACATTTTTTTTTTAAACCACGTTGTTTTTTGTTTTTAAATTAAACCTTGGTCCTTGCTCCTTTAATTGAAAAAAATTAGGGTTTGAATTAAATTTTACGAGTAGTTATAAGCTTGGAAAGACAGGGGTCGAATTAATTCACGCCCCCCCCATTTAAAATGTCTATTAAAAAGTAAATAATTAATTTACTCACCAAAGTTTTATATATTACAAATTGAAGATAAAAGATAATAAATAATATATTCAAATTTAAAACAAAAAAAAAGTGTTGTTTTATTTTTATTTTTTTAAATGAAATCTTGCTCCTTGATCCTTTAATTGAAAAAAAAGATAGGGTTTGAATTACATTTTTCGAGTAGTTATAAGCTTGGAAAGGCAGGGGGTCGAATTATTCAATATATTTCACGCATTCGTAAGGTCAGTTTCTGACACACATAGTGAAATATATTTTAACCATCATTCGATCCCGGGCAACGTCGGATCTCCCTGCTAGTTATTATTATTATTATTATTATTATTATTATTATTATTATTATTATTATATTAATTTGTTATTGTGACTCTGGGTCGCAACAGAAGTCTATTTCCTTTCTTCTCTCGTTAGTTGACAATATGCTGAGATTCAAAATATAAAATAAATAAAAAGATTACGAGCCCAAGTCTCGGCATTGCACAGAAAAATCGTGAACTGACCTTTCGCAAAACAGAAGTCGTTTTAAAATAGCCTCGGAAATGACGGTTGTTTAATCTCCAGTTTTAAACATTCCTGGAAGTCTGTCATATCGTTCGCACCGAGTTATCATTTGACATAACGAATCTAGTTTACAACGTTGTCGTTACTAGGTAAATAACGCCTCTCTATTATGCATAGCCTCCTCTATCCCATAGCAATCAGGTGACTATCATCTGAAAAACACGCTCACCTCATCTTGCACTATTATGTAACACACACACACACACACACACACATAATAAAATAAGTTCAAATGTATTAAACTAAAACTATTTTTAAAAGTAATAAAATATATATATATATATATATTATAATTATTAAATACCTACAGACACTAGTGTTTTATCCTTTCGGGAATCTTCAGTGCAGGGTGTCACGATTAATACCAGTCGAACGATTCGAACCCCGGATCACGAGACATCTCTGACTCGATTTAGCGAAAACCTAATCCATTCGGCTACCATTAACCGCGTGAAATAATGTCGAATTTAAACATTTTTATTTTAAATGTTCATTTACGTCAGTCAGAGAGTGATCTAATCGTTATACGATGATTTATGCATAAGAGCTAAGTTGACCGACTTTAATTCGACTGAAAGTGCTCAACAATAAGAAACGAATTTCTTAAAGGGGCTGTCATAATTATTTTTTTACTATAATAATTATTAAATACCTACAGACACTAGTGTTTCATCCTTTCGGGAATTTTCAGTGAAGGGGGTCACGATTAATACCAGTCGAACGATTCGAACCCCGCATCACGAGACATCTCTGGCTCGATTAGCGAAGACCTAATCCATTCAGCTACCATTAACCGCGTGAAATAACGTCGATTTTAAACATTTTAATTTTAAATGTTCATTTACGTCAGTCAGAGAGTGATCTAATCGTTATACGATGATCTATGCATATATATATATATATATATATATATATATATATATATATATATATATATATATATATATATATATATATATATATATAGACAAATATTATTGAATAGCACGGAATTATTCTGTTTTACAGTTTTCCTTTTTATCTTCTCCAATCTCCGAATAGTCCTTTTTGTGTTTTTTTCGAAATTGTATAAGTTGGATCCATAATCGCGAGCGCTTTCGACAGAAGTACCTCAATCATCCTCAGGCATATTGTAGAAATAAATGTTGGGGTTGTTTTTTAATTTACTTATATATATATATTTTTTCCTAGTCACGTGGTAATTTGTTACAAGTTTAGTGGGCGGACTTTTTTTTTTTTTTTTTTACATATATTAAACAGATTTATATATACAAACACATATATACATTATTAAACATTTATCCCAAACATTTCAAAATATTCCGGCTGCACTCATAATTAATATTATTTATTTGAGGCTTCTTTGTTTTAATGTACAATGCTTTGAGTATTCTTAGCCTATTTACATTTCTCTCACTCTGCAATACTCTTGTATTTTCTACCATAATTCTTCGAAATTCCGAATGATGGCAGCCATGTCCCTTCAAATGTTGTAATATGGAGCTAGAGTCAGAGAGGTGGAGAGTCAATCTTCGCGACAATGTGTTAGTTGTTGAACCAACATAGCTACTAATATTGGAGATATATATACTATAATAATTATTAAATGCCTACAGACACTAGTGTTTCATCTTTTCGGGAATCATCAGTGCAAGGTGTCACGATTAACACCAGTCGATAGAAGCCATCCCTGACTTCATTAGCAAGGATCCAATCCATTTGGCTATCGTTAACCGTGACAAATGCTGTTGAATTTAAACATAATTTTTTACTTTTTAAAATGCTTTTTGACGTCTGTCATTATATGATGATCTGTCATTAATGATGATCTGCCCATAAGCGCTAAAATAATCGACTTTAATTCAACTGAAAGTGTTCAACGATAAGAAACGAGTTTCTAAAAAGAACCGATATAATTATTTACTATAATAATTATTAAATGCCTTATCTCTCTCTCTTTCTCTCTCTCTCTCTCTCTCTCTCTCTCTCTCTGTATATATATATGTATATATATATATATATATATATATATATATATATATATATATATATAAGTAAAAATAAAATAAAGCGATGGCTGACGTTGTGTTATTTGAGAAGGAAAAACCAAGAATTAATAAAATAGTAATCAACGTTTCGTCCCTATTTCAAGGGACATCATCAGGATTTCATAGGAAAAATGTAGAAGAAAGCGATTACAGACCACATGCGAGTGAAAAAGGGAAAAATCTTAAAGTCCTTCCCATTCTGGGTAGAAACTATAAATGTGCACGTGGGTTTTTTTTTAACTACAAGATCTCACAGCAGGGTGACGCGCGTCAAATGATCGCATTTGATGTGGACCGTTTTTAGAGGCCTTTAGCCGTTAAAAATGACGGCTAAGGGGTCAATTACTTTTAAATTTGAACTTGGCAGCCGTTAGTCGACATAAAGTGTTCTTGTACGCATATATATATACATATATATATACTCCTATAAATTCGTTTCTCTTTCGTGTATTGATATTCATATTAAAACCCCTTTTTTTATTTATTTAAAAAGAAAATACAATTTTCTTATATATGAGTTCTTGAATAGCATTCACTAGCAAAAGATCTAGCTAATTTGCGTATTTTTTTTTAAACATTCACTTTAATTAATTCCCTGTTAGTTGCTGCGGTTTTCTAATGGGATAATCATCTTTAGTTTACTATTACGTGTAATTATATTCATGCAGATATTGTACATGATTTATACTTGCATAATATTTGCGTAAAAAGTTTATAGTAAACACAAAATTGTTTCCATACATATTTATGTATACGTATATATTTCTGTTTAACAAATTTTGCCTACCAAACTCCTCCTAGAGTTTTTGGTGTATATACATGAAACTTCATATATAAAGGTATTTGAATACATGCAAAAATCGGTGCAAAAGTGTGAAAATAAAAAAAATGGAATTTGCCAAGTGAAGGTCGAACGCCGGCATTACGAATGTATAACGTAGTAGCTATTGGTTCATGTTTTAATTTTTAGCCCTGCAGTAAACATGTTTTCATAGCCCAGTCATTGACGGCAGAGGGAAAATAAATCGTGAGCTAAACGGTTTGGTTTCGATTCTCGGTGTTGGCGCATGAGTCTTTTTTTTAATACTTTTTAACTCATAACTATATATCGCATCCAATTTATTTATCTATCTATCTATCTATCTATGTATCTATCTATATATCTATAAAAGTGAAAATGTCTGTCTGTCTTTTCTCTATGGTAGTTGAGGAAGGCTATTATACAGAAAGGCATTACATTACATATTCACACTGTTTAATATATACATATGCATATAACCTTAAGAACAGTACATAGGGCCCGACCAAAGCCGGGCGGAACTGCTAGTATATATATATATATATATATATATATATATATATATATATATATATATATATATATATATATATATGGAGGGTGCACATTTATACATTAAAATTGGATCCTTTTAGCGATTTCTTTTCTACCTGACCTTAACTGAAACGGGCGTTAAATAGTTTGGTTTTGATGGCATTAGTTGATGGTACCCACGTTCTATAATAACAAATAGAAACATTGCATAAATTAAAATATCATATTTAAGCGTATTTTACGACCGGGCAACTTATGTCCCACATCAGAGATGCCCTATGGACTCATAATTTTATCTTCTTATTGTGAAGTGTGCTAAAGAGACAACGGAATAGTGCAAAACAGGCATTTGAAGCACATATTCCTACGCGGAAGTGTTAGAGCAAGCCCCACTCTCCCCAATGCTTCACTTCATATTGTGCAGTTGACATTACACAAAGGCAGCATGCATTCCGCCGGTTCGTCAAATATGCAAAAATATATAACAGCAAGAAATACCTGTAAGGATGAAATAGCCATAACCAAAAGAAGGTATGCCGAAATAACAAGAAAACGCGTAGAATCGTGATTTTTTAGAAACTTTATAGTAGTGTAGTAAATAAAGGGCAATCAGTTCTCCTTCACTATACAATAAGCAGGAGATCGCTTGCATGGCAACTGAAACGGCTGAACTGCTTGGCTGACGAGTCGCCTTCAAAAAACAACTCTCTCTCAAATTTCCCTATGCTGAATAAAGCCACACTTGATGATCTGAAAATAACCCTTTCTCATGTCTGCGATATCATAAAAAACTTCGACGCATCCAAGGCGTGTGTGCTTAATCTCATCCATGTTATACTAATTAAGAAATAGTTAGCTGAGCTCGCTCCTGTACTTTCCAAACTCTACAACAAACGTCTTGATTAATTCCGTAATAGCTGACAAAAAACTACCTCTAAGCTACCAGTGTAAAGAAATTATTGTGAAAGAACTAACCTGCTCAATTATTATCAGTATCTGCCCTCACTTCTCTGAATTCTTTGAGCCATTAATTAGTCAAACCCTAGTCCACCACCTCGCAAAACCTAATTTTCTCTCTGAACGATATATGGATTTAGGCAATAACGTTTTATTGCAGATATTTTAACAATCATTTTTAACCGCATATACCATGTCCCATGTATTTGATTCATGGGGAAAACGCAGAGCTGTACCCCTTGATACATCTAAAGTTTTTGACAAAGTCCGACATGAAGTGTTCCTAATAAAAATTAAATAATACTTGAACCTTTATTATTCTTGTACTTGAACCTCTATTATTCCTGATATTCATAAACGACATTACTGATAATATTATGTCTTAGGTATATGACACTATTGGTGTCATGAATGCATGCAGCGAGGTGCATATTGCGGTGAGAAAGGGTATTGACCGGACAGGATAGAGGAAGAGAAGGCAGAAGAGGGAGTGTGATATCTGATTGGGACAAAACAGAAAGGTCTATGGGATTTTGTCAAAAAGAGAAAAAAACAAATAATTGTTTTTATCTCATTGTCGTTATATATCTGTTATCATGAAAGGTTGTTTTTAAGACCTCTGTTGAGAGGTATGAAGAGATCCACCGATTCTTGGCTGATTAAGGCTGACAGCTTAGAATGGGGTCAAGGAGAGGGTCGCCGCTGGGCGTTGTTCGATCTGGGGTGACAAATCACTCCTAATTTGATAATAAGTAGAAACCTCAGTGCAAATGGGGGTTGAGGTTTGGGAGAGATAGGTTCGAAGAAGAGGAGTAGAAATTAGGGGAACAGAGAGAGAGAGAGAGAGAGAGAGAGAGGGGGGGGGTTCAGTGGACAAGACAAAAAGATAAGCTCTAAGAGGAAGAAAGAAAGGGTGTTTGTAACCACTCTCTGAAGGAGAGGTGGGGAAAAGGGGTTGGATTTAGAAAAAGGAATTCTAAAGAGTAGAGTCGTAGCCAGCAAACTGAACGGTTGGGCTGGTCAAGCGCTCCCGATTTGGGAGCCCTCAGGGCCTGATGTTATGATGTTAACTAGCCTGTGTTAATGGGAAATCTGTGACTTTACTGGTCTGGTCTTACATCGTTTCACTGCTATAGTCAGTCACCTCAATTTAGACAGTAGCTGTTATGAAGTAATGAAATTAATAAATAGTTTGTTACTGTTATAAACCGGAGTTCTGTTTGTGGTGAGGACTCTTCATTTTGCAGCAAGCCAAAAGGACCAGCGGAGTGATTGATGTACCCGGAGACTACCTACACAGGATAGGAGACGATTCGATCGAGAGGCAAAGCGCCCCACCATGAAAACACAGGGTGTGAAGACGATCAACAGACCAACTTGTGACGGGACAATGTACGATCGAAAGAACACCTGTCATATCGGGTGGAATCCGACGAGGTCAAGGACACCCGGTGTGGAATGGTGCAGTATCGGTCTCGTTATATGTATATTTGCCGATGATACAACGATCTGTAACAGGAATGAGAGAAACACAGGTGTACACATACCTAAAGCAATAGCAGAATCCTTAGTACACTACTTCAAGTTCAAAGTGGATTGTGGCCGTAAATGGATGGCAAGATTTAATGCTACTAAGACTAAGCTTCTTTACTTTAACAATTATAAGAAGTTTTCTTAACCACCGGTAATCATGACTAATAGCACCCTACCTGAGAACGCTTCCTTCAATCTCCTCGGCTTAACATTCCCAAGCAATATGATCTGAAACAAATACATTGAGGACACTGTAAAGCTGCTGAAAAGAAGGCGAGTTCCTTTTACCATGCTAGGACACTATTCACACCAAGAGTATCCTGTATCTCTACAAAGCCACCATTCGCCCATGCATGGAATATTATTGCAACTGCCACTCTTCCTGTTGGTCAATGGTAAAAAATGAGTCCCCAATCTAATAGGTTCCATACTGTCAACTAAGCTTCAACCCCTGTCCCATCGCGGCAATATTGCATCTCTGTGCCTGTTTTAAAAGTATTTTAATAGAATGTGCTCTGATGAATTCCCCTGCACTTGTGCCTCCCTTGGCGTACATAACACCGACAAACCCGTTTAGCAACAATATCTCACTGCTTCCTTGTAGAGGTCTTTAGAAGCCGGAAAGCCTTCCCCTCTAATGTCTTTATTTTTCCTCGGACTTTTGGAATTTCTTTCCAGCTATCTGCTTCCCTAACTAAACTGACATGCAGAAGTTTAAATGTTATATAAACCGACATCTCGTGCACCTCCTCTAAACATGGTCCCAAATAGTAGCTCCTTACGACTAAGTGGTAATTATGCCTTATTTGGGTGAACATGATCAACAAAAATACTGATGATTCTTGGTGACGATTGCACACATCTATGCATATAGATATTAAAATGATATTTTATATTACTTGCATAATCAAGAGTATTGTCCTCATCTTGAGTGTTATTTTCACAAAATTACGGTCGATTTAACCTCCTTCCTTCTTCAGATGTATCTTTTGATACATAAATCTGCACGGAATTTCGAATAAAGTAATTAGTTGTTATTGACAGTCTTCTGGAAGTCGAGGGTTCAATCCTCGGTGCGAATGATACTCAGAATACAATAACGAATTATTTAGGACTTCTACGAGGTCATGGCTGACGGAACAAGGGGATGCTAGCCTCCTGGAATAAATAAAAAGTTCCGCTCGAAATTCCATGAAAATTCTTGAGTTCAACAGACACAACTGAAGAAGGTCTGAGGCAGCAGCATCCGAAATATTGTGAAAAAAAACACTCAAGATGAGAACAATAGTCTTAATCTGAATAAACCAAATAACACGAATTATTAATCCCCAATCTCAAAAACTCATTAGCATAAAACAAAATTTATTTTAAAATATAACAATTGACTAATATATATATCTTATTTCATCATTAGCATCGACAGTGAGAGATTAATTAAATTAATGACACAAAATCAATAAAAAAAAGACAATTAAAAGAATTGTTTTTTGCATCGAAAAATAGGCACACATTTTTTCGATTCCCATAAAAGTTCTGATTTTTCTGATTCCGATTAATCGTCCACAGTCAGGAGTAAAAATAACCAAAAATTGACATAATAATTAATTGATTGTCTCTGCGCTACAAAACAGGTGCTGTCAAAAATTGAACATTTTAACATGCTGAAACAATGAAAGATAAGATGAACAACATGATGGAACATTTGGAATAGACTTAGAATATAGACTTTTTGTCATTTATTTGTATATACTCTGTTATATTTAGCATACACCGAGCTTCATCAATAAAAGGATTGCTATATATAAAGAGGGAAATATAATTGAATCAGCATATTTTCTCATACATATATATATATATATATATGTATATATATATATATATATATATATATATATATATATATATATATATATATATATATATATATATATATATATATATATATATATATATAAGGAAGTGGGTTGGGTAATCAAATCTATCAATATTAATATTTCGAATAATTGTAACTACCCTCTCCATCATCAGAAGAATTAATTTCCATCCCAACGCAAAAATAGTCCATTATATTGCATCTGTTTTCTTAATACAGGTTTGTAGTGCAAGATTTTTATTGCTGCCACGAAACATTGGGTATAATGCAATCTATAAGTGAATTTCGTTTGCTTTTGATAGGATAGAAATTTATTCTTCTCGTGCTACTGTTTGTTTACTCTTTTTCATCCCAAACAAGGCATACTGCCGTTTAGAAGGTAAGGAGTTACTATATCTAATGCTGTCTTACAGCGGACTGTGGGAAGTTGAGCAGCGAGATGTCCGTTCACATTGCATTTATATTTCTGCATATTAGTACAGTCGGGGAAGCAGGTAACAGGGAGGGAACTCCAAAGCTTACCAGCCTGAGGGAATAAAATATTAAAGTAGAAGGCTTTCTGATATAAATAAAGGGGAGGAATTCTGCTGCTTGTCGGGTTAGTCGGGGTTATGTACGTGGAAGAGAGGGGTACAGGTGCCATGAGTTCATCAGAATCCAGTCCATTAAACTACTTCTAAGACAGACACAGGGATACGACATTGAAGCGATGGGAAAGAGGTTGAAGCTTGATCTACAGTGCGGGACTGCGGGACCTATTTGATTTGAGACTCTTTTACGGACAGTCTCTAAGAGTGAGAGACTAGTAGTAGATTCACCGATTAAGATGTGGCGAATTGTGACTATGTAAAAATATAGGATGCTCTCTAGTGCGAGTAATTTTATAGCACGGCGTTATGAGTTATTTCAGGAATAACTTACCAAGCGAATATAAACGTAATTACACGTAAACATTGATGTAACGATTTGTGACAGTTATGGCCCCCAGAATCATGACATATACTTCTGTAACATACTTTTACTAATACGCATTTTTGTTAATCATTATCATATTGTATGAATTTGAAGATTCTATTGTTGGCATTGGTTTCCCCGATATTCTTCTGGTCAGAATTATTTTTAAAAAGACATCAGGTACTTATGTTGCCAACATCGTAAGTGAAAGTGATTTTTTGCGTAACGAACTGGATTCCAACTTAGGACACCCAAGTCGCCAGTTCATGTCATTAATCACTGAGCCACCGTCACGTCTCTTTCTTTAATTATATCACTGTATTTTTCTTGATTGTAAATAACAAACACGCAATGATCCCTTTCATTAATATAACAGAAGGTCTATTTGACAAATGTTCACCAATTTTGTGAAGATCCAATCTTAAATGACGATAGTTATGCAAAACTTTAAAAATTAATATTTCGCTGCTATTTTTCTCTCGTTGCATTTCTGTCGTAAATTACAAAGTGACTTAAAATAATAACAGAAAAAATTCTGACAACGCATTGAGAAAAGATCAGTCACAAGTTGTTTCACTCTCGCTGGTTTGAGTTCAAGTCAAGGTCATAGCAGAGCTTGAATATTTCTTTTTAAAACAATCAAACCAATACGTTATTAATTATTATATTATAACCAATATATAGTAGTACTATCAAAAGTTAAAAAACATAGATGACTTTGGTGCCATCAACTAGAATCGAAACCAAAACATGTAGCCTTCCAGCCTTATTCGTTATCATTTTTTAATATCCTAACGCATATAAAAAAAAATAACCCTGTAAAAGGTATAAATTTATATGTGTGCATGTGTAGTACTTTGTGTTAACTTATGGCGGCAAAGTTTCAAGATTTTTTTTTTTAATTTTGACCCCTTAACAGCTATTTTTACGGCCTAAAAACCAAATCGAATTTGTTCCACACGTCCAAATCCCCTATAAATCAAGTTTTAGGTATGTAGTTTTAAAACTGACAGAGAAGCTTAATAAAGACCGTTCTTCACACAGACAGAGAGACAGACAGAGACAGACAGACAGGCAATGTAACTTACATATATATATATGTGTGTGTGTGTGTGTGTGTGTGTGTGTGTGTGTGTGTGTGTGTGTGTGTGTGTGTGTGTGTTTCTATAAAAGCAAGTAAGCTTATACGTCTTGCAAATGTATTTATTTCGTTTCAGTTTCATTCAGTTTGTAAATTTGGTTTTTACATAAACACTAGTCACGTGATTGTCGGATCCTGTCTGTCAATTTATGCCATTTTTATGAGAGAAAGTTGTTTAAAAAAGGGGAAAAGTTAAGAATAGCTAACTGTCGATAACTCGTAATTAAATAAAAATAATTTATAGCAAACTCAGTAGAATAAAATTCTCTACCTGCACCTTCAACTTGTATGAACTGTTTACAAGAGTTTTTATTTCAGAATTTGATTTCGATTAATACTATCTGATTAATACGCGAAAAAATGGCTAGTGAGATTTGTGGTGTGATATCTTAATTTCATTCTGTAAAGATAGTTAAACAAAGTACTTATCATAACTCCAAGTCCGAGTGGCATACTTCCTTTCCTAGGCAAAATTTTTGTTAATATCATCCGTAATCGTCTAAGTTTATAAAAGTAAAGTTATCACTCAGCGACCATTGCTGTGTTTCGTGTGACTTATTGAAATATGTATATCGAAATCAAAATCTGATATTTAGTTTCCACATATTTAAAGTATACAGGTTGGTAGGGAATTTAATTCTACTGCGTTTGCTATAAATTTGCTGTTTTTATTTTCTTTCTTTATTTATTTTTGTGCTCGACTGTGAAATGATTTGTCCAATTAATGCATAATCTTGAATTCTTTTGATCGGGTAACCTAAAGGTCAAGGTCACGTCTTCTAATTCCTTAAAGTCCTTTGTGATATCAATCGATAAGATAATAGCCTGTAACTGTTCTGCTGTAAAACCTTGTTTTACCATAGCATTGTCAGAAAACTCCAGTTCACTATCAACGGTCTAGTCGCCATTTTATTCCTTCGTCATCGTCGCCAGTTTCCATCATTATCAGTTTAAATAATTTTCAGAGTCAGAAAGACAATAACATCATATTATCAAGCTGATGCACAAGTTTTTGCCAGTTAGTAGATGGACCATATTAAACCATTGCAATTTATCGGATACACATTGTTATTACATACATGCGTAGAAGAGTAATTTAAGTCAACTTACGCCATGATTAATTTACAACGTTTTTAGAATATTCAAGCATCATTCCTTCAATATTCTCACATGAAAACGACCTTTTTTAGTCAACAGAAAGGTATTTTCCATCATGCTCGGTCTCACGCACTACTAACTAAATATCAAGGAGAATTTAGTTGGAAAATCTTGCCTCATCCTGTATATTCTTTTGACTTAACTCCCTCAGATTACTACTTATTTTGAGGACCACAATATAAATTAGATGGATTTAGATTAATATCACCAGAGAGAGAGAGAGAGAGAGAGAGAGAAAAAGAAATAGAGAGACAGACAGAGACAAAGAGACAGACACAGAGAGACAAAGAGAGAGAGAGAGAGAGAGAGAGAGGCAAGGAGACAGAGACAGAGACAGAGACAGAGATAGAGATAGAGATTGAGTTGGATTCGCATTTCACATCAAAACCTAAAGAAAGTCACAAGCGATGCATTTATAACCTCGTTTAAAGATGGAATAAAGTTACAGAGATCAAATATCGTTTTGAATAAATATTTTCAAAAATACAGTTTTCATTTTCAAGATTAAATTTTAAATCGGCAAAATCTTTTGCATCAACCTAATTATATGTCAACAGAGTTGATCGATGGGAATGATCAAACAGGACCACTGACCCCTTAAAATTTTGAATTCGAGTGGCAAAGTGTAGTATTGGAACAGATACTAGACGTATTCTTTATCTTCATTCAATGAAGGAATACTCCTTCTAAACTGAGGCAAATCCGGAGTGCCCTTTTTGGGGATCTGGATCTTACATTGTGTCTAACTCTTTTCCCCTGAAGAACAAGTTAATACGGGTATTTGACTAATTTGAAACCAGCTCTAAGATCGACTCATAGAGATAAGCAACTGATGCTTATCTCTGAGTCGATAATGGTCGCCCCCGCTCCTCTCACTATAGAAAGTCTTCCCACCTTTACTCTTTACAAAATAAACAAATACTCGTTACTTTTTTATTCTTTTGTTTTGATTTGTTTTTTGACCTTTTTGACGAATATTTTATTTGTTTATTTTTCACTTATCCAGTTAATGACTTCTACTAATTCAACTTCCTCGTTGCCAATGACATTGCTCCTCCTCCCCACATTTTATCACTTCTTCTTCACTCTTATCTCCCCCTCCTGTATTTCCTCTTAGCCCTTGTCTGTTGTTAAAGGAAATTTCAGTTCTTCATATTAGCGACACCAGTTTTCAGAATGCCACAACCGGAAAATTTATTCCTTTTTGTCCCCCAGAAATTTAAGTTCGGGAAATTCTAAGGTGTTCAAATTGTAGCAGGTATATTGTGTCGATTACTCATAGGAAAGGCATATATATCCGTAATTTTCCCATTTTTTTTACTAAAGAGTCACCACTTATCAAGACGCAAAAACCACTCGAGGATAAGGGTTGCCGGTGAGACAATACAATGATGATTGTTAATGATAGAGATAGTTGGACAGAATTTAATTATTTAAAATGATGGCTAAACATCATCATATCGTATGAATCCGAAGATTCTATTGTTGGAATTGACTTCCCCATATTTTTCTAATCAGAATTCTTTCTAGAAAAATAGCAAGTACTTACAGAAGGGACCACGTGAAGGTTGCCAACATCATAAGGAAAAGTGATTTTTGTGGAAGGAACTGGATTCGAACTTGGGACACCCTGTTCGTCAGTCCCATCATTAAGCACAACCACCGTCACCTCCTCGTGGCTAATCAAGAAGTTATTTACATTGGACCTGAAACCGAACATGTCGTTGTAAGCTGTATTTTGTTTCACATACGAGTAATTCTAGGAGAAAAACTTTGCTCATGGACATTTCGTTTAGTCTAAGCAGAGAGATGGTGAAAAGGAAGTTATTGACTGTGGTTGTAACTAAAAAGAAGACTGCAAAGAACCTTTAGACGTCTATGTCACGTTTGATATTTGCTTGTGATTTAAATAGCAGAATGGGCTTTTCAGAGGCTTGGCTCATTAGTGCCAGCAGGTGTCAGGAAAAGGCTTGCACTGATCATCAGAATATTGATTCAATAGGAGAATTCATGTAAATTTTGTATAACGGATATCGGACTCGTTATGCATTTCAAAAGAATGCATTCTCATGGAGATGAACGAATTATAATGTTATAACTTGCATTATATAACACAAGTTATATATCCATCTACAGAGATGCGTTTAAAATATATTCAGCTGTAGTTAAAACAATCAACTGTTAGACACTAAACTCCAAAACTGCTGACAACACTTGCTACTCTGACATCCAAATCCAAAAACAAACCAGTCTCTGAAAAATCAGGTCTTTTATATCTAACCGGAAGTATTTCATTTGCATGTCAGGTGACAATATCGCAAGCATATAAAGAGAAAAGGTGGCCATTTTTTTTTCTTTGTTATTCGTTATTTTATTCTGCACGGAAAACTACAGACTGCACACAAACAGGTCTGTGCTAATTTTTAAAAGTGTTTTATTACCGAAGAGCAACCTCTTTTCACTTTAGTAACATTTTAGACCACACGCACCCCCCTGGCATTCATAATCAAAAGTTGCCGTACTCACATATAAGCTGATTTAAATATGTTATTATGTGTCCCCCCCCCCATGGATAATAATTAAGTTATAAATTATTTTAAAGACGAATATTCTACTGGCGTTAGCATACAAGTCATGCACGTGTCATGCATACTTGGCAGTCGGACTGACGTATAACCACACTACATATTTGTTCTATTTACTTTTCTGTGCAATATATATTTTTCTTTAACTAAATATCGAGTTCTATCTTCCTTAGGGATACTTATGTTACCACAACAAAATATTAAATGCGAAGTTAGATTTGTTGTAAATGCGGTCGAGTTTGGACATCGTAAACCTATTAAACTAAGATTTAATGTATTTGAATGTGTGAATTTATAATTTGAGTTTGATAATAATTACTCGTTCGTTGCATACAGACGTATGCTTTCTAATAATTACAAGAAATCACAATATGGCAAATCTAAGTCTGGTTTTCCACAAGGTGTAAGCGTTGGCAAAGAGAATTCAGTAGAAGACTCTTCTTGCAGAGTTGATGAGTCGATACCAGAACGGCGAAAAAGAGGAAAATCAACGTAGAGATCAGCTAGGTTCCTACGCTGTTCCATTTCATCAAGATGACAGCCGCATCCACAGCCAATTGGAAGCTGGTAAATTAATCTAGTATTCGGCTCATCATTGCCCAACTGTTTTCTACAAAAAATGCTTGTTATCTGCTACCGAAGCCTTATAAATTACGGCCAGATATAACTGGGAACATGGCTGATATTACTATGATCGCATCTACATGGTTGAGTCCAGCAGTTCATAATCAAGAAATTTCGTCTGGATGCTTTCTCCATGTTCTGATGTGACATATTGAACAATAGGGGCAAGAGTGTTGCTATTTATGCCAAATGATTTCTCAAATTCTTTTTTTTATAAACGAGATTTGTTCGTCAAATCGACTGAAGAATTAAAAGGCCATACTTTGCAACCTGCGCGTTGGTGATCTTTGTAAATCATAGCAGTCTACCGTTCATCTCAAGCAGTTGTTTCTGATGACATCAACTTGCTCAGTGCCATAAAAGTGCTAGCTGCTAAGCATCAGCATTATCTCATTTTTGATGATTTCAAGGCCACATGGGTTTATTGGGCGTCCTCAACTTGTCGTTCAGCTAATCAATTTAACAAAACTCTTCCGGAAGTAGCGGAGGATTGTTTCCTCTAGCAATACGTTTCTACGCTTACTAGATTCCAAAGTGGTCAGCAACACTCTGCCCTTACGTTTGTATTTACCGCCTATCCTACATCAGTATCTGAAATCAGTATCTTGTACCGCTGGGAAAGGGTGACCATGCGGTTTTGCGTTTTCGGCTGGATATGATTTTTTTCTGTCCCACTACCACAAATTCGGCAACGAAGAGTACTCGGCTACCAACTTTCAAGCCCTATTCGAAGCTACAAACACCTGTGACTATGCATCGCTTATATTGATGGATTAAGTGAACGATCTCTGGTGCGCCTTACAACATACCATTATTCAGAATACTGATTTAGCAATTGTATCAATGCAACTGTTACGTAGTGTTATTATTACAATGATGAATGTATGTTCTTCTGTTTCCATGTTAAGAAGGATAAGAGTCTTAAGAGTGTTCATGGAAGTCAGAGATCTTTGAGGTTCATGTGTGTGATCATGTTGTGAGATATGGAGATATTAACAGGTGTATATAAAGAGAGAGAGTGAGAGTTTATAATTGAGAGGGAGTACATATAATTACACTTTGAGAGGGGATTTCATATCTAGATAGATAGACCGATAGATTGAGAGGTTGGCTTTTATGCTTTGACAGTTCTGTATGAAATGGCTCTGTTTATATAACATAAATAGTATAACACATATACTTTCTAAACATATATTTTTTTAGATGATAATTTTCAAATGGTTCTTATATATAAATTCACAATACCTATTCTCGTTTTAATGATGGACACAGGAGACGGCAGCTATAAAAAACATGATGATCATTTATTCCTTCCAATTGACCGGTCAATGGCTTTGTATTAAGGAATTCAAAGTTTCTTTCTTTACATCTTTTTCTGTTTAAAACCCTCTCGCTTCCAGAGCGAACTGAACCTTCTCTTCCCTGGTCAGACTCTCGTCTGACTCTGACTCTCTGACTCCCTTCTTCTGACTTCTCACTAACTAACTAACTCTCACTTCCTATATTGAGAAATCGATGCATGTCCGGCCAACGTGACCACAATTCACGTGCCATCAACATGCGCGACCTGCACGTTTCCGAACATTCTGATTTCCCATTTTTCCTTTGTTGTTTTCACAAATGAATTCAACCTACATATCTAATTCATTTAACCCATATTTTATTATCCACATTCTTTCTAACAATGAATAGTTTATTTATTATTTATTTTATCAGAATCAACAATTTACTGGACATTCCATTTAAAACCTATTGTTCTTTAAAACTTATCTCCAGGGTTCGATTCCCGTTTTCTCTCATTTTATTTTCATTTACTAATTCTCTTTATTTTTACTTACATGAAAAAGGGGACAAGCATTTTTCATGTAACATACCCAAATGGAGAGAAGAACCAGCAAGAAAGTGTTTGAGTGAGGTCAATGAGGGTACTTTTTCCTCATACCTCGGAGAAGATTTAAAGATGCTCTGAAAAAGAATTTTGAATTATTTAGGATGGGAAACCAAATCGAAAGATCGATCCTTTTGGAGAAGAAAACATCAACGAAAAATGTAAGGACTTTGAAAAGCAACGTGTATATTTGTTGTCTTAAAGCTGTGAGAAATCAGGAAAAAATACAACGTCAAAGAATATTTAACAGGAAATGAAGTCTAGCGTATGTGATAGCTTCCGTACATTTATATCAGATCTACGTCTGCGTTCCATGTTTAAAAAGGATGTGTCCTCTATAGTATCAGACCAGACGGAATGGTTAATTGTAGGTATAGACAGTTTCATACCCTCGAAAGAATTCCAGCAAAAACCTAACAGGCAGCCGTGGTTCTCTCCAGAATGTGCTGCTGCATTGCGCACAGAAATAACTTTTTCCATTGCTTCCAACGTAATAGATGTTCTGAGACTAAAGCCGCTTTCAGGACTGCCAGAAACCACTGTAAAAAGTAATAAAGAATGCAAGAGAGTGGTATGCTCAGTCCGTCAAGTACGAAGTAGCTGAGCAGCGGCTTGGTTCCCACCAGTTTTGGCAAGTACCAAGCAGAATCCTGAACAGAAGCATGTGTTCTATCCCAACTATCATAAATGGACCTGATGTAATCTCTTCAGCATCAGACAAAGCCAAACTCTTTGCAAAGAACTGTGCAGCTAATTCTACCCTTTGCGACCAAGGCCGCCAACCTCCAATATTTCCTCTTGTATCAGAAAACACGCTATGTGATATTCAAATATCTGTACGTTATGTTGCCAAATTAATCAAAAACCTTGATTCCAGTAAAGCAGTCGGCCCTGAAAGTATTAAAATTATAGTACTCAAAAGACTTCAACCAGAACTAGCGCCTATCCTTTAAAAAACTGTTTAAACGTTGTCTTAAGGAGAATTGCTTCCCGTCACCCTGGAAAATCTCACCAGTATGTCTTGCATTTAAGAATTCAGGTGATTGCTCATCTCCCTATCAGTACATGCCAATAAGTCTCCTGTGCATCATGAGTAAGTTGCTGGAATCTGTGTTAAATACAGAAGTAATCAACCATCTCAGCAAAAATAATCTTAGTGACACGCAATATGATTTCCGTTCTGCTAGATCTACAGCAGATGTGCTTACAGTTATATCTCATAGGATTAGCGAATCTCTCGACGGAGGCTACCTTTCAATTGCTCTTGACATATCAAAGGGCTTTGATAGAGTGCGGCATAAAGATTTACTTCACAAGATCTCCAGCTACAGCTGGAAATATCTTCTCAATTATTAAATCATTTCTCTCTGATAGGTTCAAAATATGTCCATCAGTGGTTAATGGGCAGAAATCAGAAGCTCAAAGTATTTATGCTGAAGTCCCTCAGCGGTCCATTCTGGGCCCAACTCTCTTCCTGATCTACATTAACGATCTTCTAAATTACATCCGTACATCATTCATAGACATTTATGCTGATGACACTACTATCTATGGTAGCACATCTTAGACCGTAAACGACCAAGTTCTTTCCGATTTTCTTTCCTCTGATCTTGAGTAAGTGGTACAATGGGGAAAGATGGCTTGTAACGTTAATGCATATAAAACTAAGCTTTTATCTTTACATCTGCTTTATAGTTATTTTCATGACAAGTGCTCGACTGAGCTCCAATCTATGGCCCTCCTTCGCCAAACTTTCACAAGAAACACCCGTCTAGCAGAAAATACTATCAATAATTTCCCCCACTCTTTATCTGTGCCTAAACCTAAACGTAGATTCCATGAAGAAAGCTTCTTTCTTAGAACTGCATGCCTGTGGAATTGTCTTCTGTTTTCCTGCTTTCCAGCTGACTACAATATGGTAGTCTTCAAGTCTAACGTAAACAAGTTCTTGATGAGCCGTTCGATTTAAGTTAACAAATTTACTGAATTTCCATTACTAAAGATTACTATATTGTCCAATTTCTACTGTACACTCTTTAACCCTCATCCTCTTGGCTTTGATAAGTGGTGATAACTCTGTAAAAAAGAAAAGCTGGTTTTGCAAATCATCTGAAATCATACATTCAAACGTAGGCATTATCACTAGATTATAACATAGGTTTAGAAATTAAGAAAGAAAAACTTTATCAAACTGGAAAATGAGGAAAATCTAACATTCTAGCAAATACCCGAAAACTGGCATTAGCATGCGTCAAGATATAAAGTCTGGAGTGTTCCACATCAGAAAAGTCTGTAACAAGGAAAAATGTCCACCAGTGAAATTTTATGGCAAAAAGGAAAAGTAATCCGCTTTCTAAATCCTGTTTCAATTATGGAGATATGCATTGGTACAGAAATTGACCTATAAAACTTAAAAATGATTCAATGCGATGGCGTAGAATATAAAAGTTCGCATTGCAGGAACAACAACAACAAAAAAATAAAACAAGACTTATCAGAATCGTCAAATGTGATGAAATTGAAAATGTTAGCAAGTTTGCTTAAGTCAAACTATTAAATAGAAAGATAAAAATGGAATAAAACTCTGGGTCCTATTTATCAGCAGACATGGAAAAGAATGGGCAAGTCCACTGGAAACTAATAAAATTGCGAACTGATAATGACAGTCACGCAGGAAAAACGCTAAAACTAAAAGTATTTGTGATAAATAATTCGAGTAACAGATTAAGTGTAAAAAATTTCAACTGCGGTTTTGCCAATACAATGTTTTTTTTACCAGAATCTAAAAGAGGTGTGACGGATAAATAAAATGGATTTGTGTGTGTGTGTGTGTGTGTGTGTGTGTGTGTGTGTGTGTGTGTGTGTGTGTGTGTGTGCGTGTGTGTGTGTGTGCGCGTGCGTGTGTGTGTGTGTGTGTGTGCGTGTGTGTGTGTGTGTGTGTGTGTGTGTGTGTGCTTAGTGTAGTAGTTGTGAGATTTAAGTTGAAACTGGATATACAACAAATCCCAAAAGGAAACGTCAGAAGAAAATAAAATCAATTTAGAACTGGATAGGATTGAAAAAATCAAACATTTAATACATGTGGACATTCACGATATAAAACGTAAAGAAAAAATAAATAAAAATTCGCGTATGCGCAGATTTTTACGCCAGTCTGAACCAAACATTGAGAGATTCCCATTATCTATTGCTGAGTCTAGAAGAACTATTCGTGAAGCTTATGGGAGGAAAAGTTTGGGTTTTTTTTTAGTGTATTTGAGAACATTTGCAGATCCTGATGAACTAAAATGTTCAAAGTTACTAAAGTGCTATACAAATTTAAGAGAATACCGCTGGAACAGTCTAACATTTGTGACGGTCTATCTGCATGGTATCTTAATTAGTAAAACTACGGAGCAATATAAAGCGCACATACATAAAGTTTTCCAAAGTATTCAAGAAATGCGAGTTTAACTAACTTCGGAAGAACCCCCCCCCATCCGATTTTGTTTTATATCATAAGTTGCTTAAAACGTGATTAGTTAAAGTTCAGAATAAAATCACGCTTTCTCTTAACGGTTAATTTAAAAAAAAAAAAAAAAATCTTCTGAACGCTATTAAAAGTTAAATTCTTCACTAGTTTGGAGACGGAATGCGTTGTTGTGATAAGTGATTTTTTTCTCTACTAATTCGCACTTTTTATTTTAAGATTCAAATATTAATAACTACATTTTATTTCAGTATTAAATTTATGTATTTCTGTTGTATTAAATGCTAGCTTCTTTTTTTTTTTTTTTTTTTCTCGTCCATAAATGTTTATCTACCAAGTTGATCTTAAATATTGTATAATCAATCCATTATATTATCATTTTCAGTCCCCGACCCCTAATTTCTGGCTCCCATCTTATCTCGCAATTACTTATAACGTCACCAACTAACTTCGGAAGAACCCCCCCCCATCCGATTTTGTTTTATATCATAAGTTGCTTAAAACGTGATTAGTTAAAGTTCAGAATAAAATCACGCTTTCTCTTAACGGTTAATTTAAAAAAAAAAAAAATCTTCTGAACGCTATTAAAAGTTAAATTCTTCACTAGTTTGGAGACGGAATGCGTTGTTGTGATAAGTGATTTTTTTCTCTACTAATTCGCACTTTTTATTTTAAGATTCAAATATTAATAACTACATTTTATTTCAGTATTTAATTTATGTATTTCTGTTGTATTAAATGCTAGCTTCTTTTTTTTTTTTTTTTTTTTTTTTCTCGTCCATAAATGTTTATTTATCTACCGAGTTGATTGCAAAAATAGATTACCTAATTGTACTCATTTTTAGTTCGTGGGAGGGGAATCTATCACCATACTTTCCCTTAAACAGGTCCGTTGGACTTTTATTAAGTACAATACTTAATAGTTATTTTTTATTTTTTATTTATTTATTTTTTTTTTTTAATGGAGAGTAGAAAACGCATTGTGGATGCGTTATCGGCAGCTCCTGTTACTCTCGCTTCTTCTTATTTGTCCCTCAGTCCTCATTTTTTAAATGAGTGATTTTTCTGACAAAGGGAGAAGAAAAAGCTGTTTTCTAGGTTGGCAGTATTTTTGCGCGAACAGTTGGCAGAGTTGGTGGAAATTTTCTGTTTCTATGTCTATCCTTGTAGCCATGTCACTAGTAAGGGTGCTGGAGGTAAACGTTTTGTCTGGGCTGACGTTATCCGCCTGATAGTAAGGGACCCGAACCTTGGATTAACCACTAAGGAGGCTGTCCTATCAGCAGGTGCAAAGTACTGGGGCTGCTGTATTGCCATCTGGTGAATGGAATCTGGACCATGCAGTAGCTTCTGGTGGGGCCTCTCGATGCCATACTAGTGGGTAATTGTTACGGCTTTACCTTATCATGTGGTACAAAAAAAAAATTCTTCGTTTCTTTTTCTCTCTTAGTTTCCCCTCTCTGTCCTGCTCTAAGTAAATCTGTCGACCTAGTCCACAAATTCCAAAATTTCATCATGACAAGTTTCAAGAAAAAATACACGATTAAACCCGGTTCTCCAACTTCTAACGTAGACCCCTACTACCATGTCTCCTTCTCCAACATCAGGGGTCTACGTTCTAACCTTCCAGAGGTTGAAACCCAATTACAGGAGACTAAACCAGACCTTTTATTTTTAAGTGAAACTGGCATTGGACAGGCTATTTCCCTAGATGAGTTTGCAATTACAGGATACTCTAACTTAACTTCTAAATCTGACCCCCAAGATCGCCATGGGCATGGAATATGTGCCTATATTAAAGATAGCTTTCCATGTGGGAGGGACATCTCCAGGGAAGATCCTAACTTACCCTATATGTGCTTCCGGGTTGCTTTAGCTCACACTACTGCATTTATATTTACTCTCTATCGCCCCCACAACAGCGGAGTTACTATCTTTCAAAGCATATCTGAGAAAATTGACCAAGTCCTTTCTACTTATCCTTCAGCTAACATTCACGTATGTGGAGACTTCAATGTTCACAACGTCGAATGGTTGACCCACTCAAACAAGACCGATGATGAGGGGAGGTTCCGTCATGATTTCTCCATTGCCTATGACCTCACTCAGATTGTTCAGGAACCTACCCGTGTGCCCGATAATGACGGCCAGTATGCGAGCCTACTAGACCTTTTTCTCACAACTTGCCCTGAACTATGTTCAGTTTCTGTTCTGTCGCCTCTTGGATCTTCCGACCACTCTGTTGTATCAATTAAGATAAAAATGAAATGTAATAAGTCCCCAGACGTACCACTTCATCGTACAGTATATCGATACACTAAGGCTGACTGGGATAGCTTCCGTACATTTATATCTGATCTACCTCTGCATTCCATGTTTAAAAAGGATGTGTCCTCTATAGTATTAGACCTAACTGAATGGTTAATTGTAGGTATTGACCATTTCATACCCTCTAAAAAGTTTCAGCAAAAACCTAACAGCCAGCCATGGTTCTCTCCAGAATGTGCTGCTGCCATTGCGCACAGAAATCACTTTTTCCACTGCTTCAAACGTAATAGATGTATGGAAACTAAAGCCGTTTTCAGGACTGCCAGCAACCATTGTAAGAAAGTAATAAGGAACGCAAGAGAGTTGTATGCTCAATCTGTTAAGTCCAAAGTAGCTGAGCAGCGGCTTGGTTCCCACCAGTTTTGGCAAATAGCAAACAGAATCCTGAACAGAAGCGTGTGCTCCATCCCAACTATTATCAATGGACCTGAGGTAATCTCGTCAGCATCAGACAAAGCCAATCTCTTTGTCAAGAACTTTGCAGCTAATTCTACCCTTTGCGACCAAGACCGCCAACCCCCAATATTTCCTCCTGTATCAGAAAACACGCTATGTGATATACGTATATCTGTACGTGATGTTGCCAAGCTAATCAAAAACCTTGATTCCAGTAAAGCAACTGGCCCTGATGGTATTCCAATTATAGTACTCAAAAAACTTCAACCTGAACTAGCGCCCATACTTACAAAACTGTTTAAACGTTGTCTTAAGGAGAATAGTTTCCCATCTCCCTGGAAAACCTCACCAGTATGCCCTGTATTTAAGAATTCAGGTGATCGCTCATCCCCCTCTCAGTACAGGCCAATAAGTCTCCTGTGCGTCATGAGTAAGTTGCTAGAATCTGTGTTAAATACAGAAGTAATCAAACATCTCAACAAAAATAACCTTCTTAGTGACACTCAATATGGTTTCCGTTCTGCTAGATCTACAGCAGATGTCCTTACAGTTATATCGCATAGGATTAGCAAATCTCTCGACGGTGGCAATCTTTCTAGGGCAATTGCTCTTGACATATCTAAAGCCTTTGATAGAGTATGGCATAAAGGTTTACTTCATAAGATCGCTAGCTATGGTATAGCTGGAAAAGTCTTCTCAATTATTAAATCATTTCTTTCTGATAGGTTCATAAGAGTAGTAGTTGAGGGGCAAAAATCAGAAGCTCACAGTATTAATGCCGGTGTCCCTCAGGGATCCATCCTGGGCCCAACTCTTTTCCTGATCTACATTAATGATCTTCCAAATCATATCCTTACATCATTTGTAGACATTTATGCTGACGACACTACCATTTATGGTAGCACATCTAAGACAGTAAACGAGCAAGTACTCTCCAATTCTCTCTCCTCTGATCTTGAGCATGTAGTACAATGGGGAAAGGAGTGGCTGGTTACTTTTAATGCATCTAAAACCAAGCTTCTCTCTTTACATCATCAACATTTTAATCCACATTTGTCATCAATTGAAATGAATGGCTCTCGTCTTCAGGAGGCCTCAAGTTTTGACAAGCTTCTGGGCTTGACCATTACTCCTGATCTTAAATGGAACACGTATATCAAATCTGTTGCCAAGGCCGCTGGAAAAATGGTGGGATCTTTCTATCGATCCAGTAGATATCTCACTGCTGATGCTATTCTCTATCTATATAAGAGCCAGGTACGTCCAAGGATGGAATACTGTTGCCACATCTGGGCAGGAGCTGCTAGAAAGGACTTGTCCTGCCTTGATCGAGTTCAAAATAGACTTCGTAGCCTCGTAGGAGATGTCCTTTTCTCCTCCTTACAACCTCTATCTCACAGAAGAGATGTTGCGAGTTTGTCTCTGATGTATCGTTATTTTCATGGAAAGTGTTCAACTGAGCTTCAATCTATGGTCCCCCCTCGCCAAACTTTCACAAGAAACACTCGTCTAGCTGTAAACACTATCAATAATTCCCCCCACTCTTTATCTGTGCCTAAACCTAAACATAGATTCCATGAACAAAGCTTCTTTCTTAGAACTGCACGCCTGTGGAATTGTCTTCCGTTTTCCTGCTTTCCGGCTGACTACAATATGGTTGTGTTCAAGTCTAAGGTAAATAAGTTCTTGATGAGCCGTTCCATATAAGTTATTAAATTTACCAAATTTTCATTACTAATGATTACTATATTGACCAACTTCTACTGTACACTCTTTAACCCTTATCCTTGAGTGGCCTCTGGGCCTTGATAATGTGGTGATGCCTTTGTAAAAAAAAAAAAAAAAAAAAAAAAAACTTCCCGACGAGGGAATATTTGTAGATTTTTTGAGTAAGCGAATATTTGTAGAGTTTCATTGAGATAGCGAATTGCTATAACCTTTTTATCCTAAGTATGCACTACCTACTGGTGTCTTTATACGAATTATTTGGGAAAGATAAAGAATATATTTGGACAACAGAATGTCAGAAGGCATTTGAGAAAATAGAGACCGTCCATGTATTTTTAATTTATGCATTATCCAGAAGGTTAAATCGTTAGAGCGTCCGAAGCGAGTTTATTCGACATGGGCCATACAGAACTGAAGACGATTTGCTGGATGTTGAGGCAGTAGATTTGACGAATTCAAATCTCATGCAACTGTAAGGATTTTAAAAAATTTATGTTTTATAAAATTAAAGTAATAACCACAACATAAAAATTACATAAAAATATATTTGTAATTCAGTGACCTTTTTTATCCGAACAATGTTAAGCATAAAATATAGTTCAAACATAATTATTTTTGCTTCAAAACAATTATGATTTTTTTACAGTAAAAACCAATATTCATCATAGTTACTTACTCTCTCAAGCAAATACTATATCCTGTATTTTTCCACGAAATTTTACAAACATTTTTCTTTATACTTTATATATTTATTATATTCTTTATAGTAGTGATGCGATGTCTCCGTTCAGTCACAATGACATGCGCAGTTATCCTTACATGCTACCATTAGCTCCTAAGAGTAAACATCGCATCACTGCTTCATAGCTTTTGCAAAGAAAAATGATTGTGAAATTTCGTGGAAAAATAGAAGATATAGTATTTGCTTGAGAGAGTACTGTCAAATATCATAATTATTTTTGCTTAAAAATAATTATGTTTGAACTATATTTTATTACACATTGGTTTTTACTGTGGAAAAAATCATAATTATTTACAATGTGGACCAATGTGTTGAACAGAACAGCTATCGCGAAAAGTACAACTTTTCCGTGATGTGATCTTTGACCTTAATATCGTAAAAGTAAATCAGTTATACGGACAGACCAACATTTCTACAGACTAAGAGAAATATAATATAAATTTATTTACAAAACAAACAAAAATATAAATTAGTTGCGACACTGTATACCTTCGCTTGACAACGTATGGGTGAGTCAAGGTCATATTTGTGACTTACTTCTCTATATCATATAACGTATTCCCAATGTCATGCCATGGAAATGTTGATAAATCAAAAAAGGTTTATCTGGTCTGGTTGGCATTTTGGATGTCTGTTATTGTTATCAAACAGAATCAGATCCATACACTAAATCTGGAAAAAAGAAAGTTGAACATTTCGACCATAATCAAACTTTTAAGGTAAAAAGATGCGAGACCTCATTAGCCACAATATGTACCAAGTAGTAGGTCTCTATAATGAACCTATGCAGTGCCGGCATCATTCACCGGTCCCCAGGCGTATATATATATATATATATTATACTCACGATACAAGCCTATATCCATGACATTGATGTCTTTGGTTAAGTTGTATAGTATGAATAGACCTACTAAGTCTGTCATTTCAGCCGAATCCAAAGACCCCATGGAAATGTCAAACAGGTCATTTTGATCTTTTTTCAACCACTGATCATTTCCACTAATTAATGTAGTATTTCTACATGTCCGTATAATTTCAAGGATATAGGCTTGTATCGTGATGATGGACTGTAATCTTTTAACTTTATTTAAATTGCCTCTCCCTTTTTACTTTTTTATTTAATTAAAGTCCTGTGTTTTAAGTTTTTTAACTCCAACTTCTAAAGAGTTCCTACCTAAAATAAAAATCCATTATTCATTGAACTTTTGAATAGTCAAGTCGCTGCCTGATGATATCTGTTGTTTGATTGAAACAAGTGGCTATTTGTAGCAGCGGGATGTGAGCATGTTTATATAACAATAAACAAGTATTATCAGCTCTTTTTATTGAGCACTATCTAACAACCTCGTTGAATTCATTAGTCCATTACTTTTGAATATAAAAAAAACCCGAGTATATATATATATATATATATATATATATATATATATATACCATTGAGGGTAGATGACGACGTAAGGTTTTTGCAGTTTTGCAAGGAGGTGTCGACGTTCCTCTACATACAGCGCCTGGTATTCCTAAATGGTCATCCATCTGGCACTGACCAGGCTCAACGTTGCTTAAATTCAGTGGTCTAACAAAAAAGCTGTGGTTGTGCCGTCTATGATGAATAGAACCAGTTATCAGCAAAAATGTGACGTTCACGTTTTCTGTGACGTTCACCTTTCCCAGAATGAAATCAGTTCACAGTTAAACCATGACGGATGTTTTGATAAACGTTGTGGCAATTAGTCAAACGATGTGGACACAACGCTTTACACAAACCTACATAATGACAAAGAAACACAATAAAAAACATGTCATCTGTCTTAGTGGTGGTAATAATGTAACTCAATTGGTGTCCAATAAAACAATTGCCGACAGAAAAAGAAAGTAGCAAAACAATATTTTTTTAGTAAAATCTGCGTCTGATTTAAAACATTGTGAAAGCTAATAAATTTTGCACCTTCAAAAACCAAAAACGACATTTTTTTTTTTCATTTTTGCAAATGTATTTCATATGTCATCGTATCTCAATGTAAAGCTTCGTTTGTCCGTCGTTCTTGCTTTCCTTTCAAATTACAAGTTTCATTGCTAAACATATGTATTAAATAGCCGTATCTTGTTTTAGATGCGTCCAGGTGTTAACCAATCATTTTATTTACTTCTATTCTGCTGCTACCAGATCGGACTGTCTGAGGATACTGGCTTCCTGGCCTAAAATGCACCAAACATTGATCTTATCTTTTCCGTTTTCCTTTGCAAAACTCAATCATATTTTGCAAAGCCAAAAACAAAACCAACAATTTTCCTCGATAAAATAACCGAAGCAAACACAATGGATAAATTTTTGAATATAAAAAAGTTGAAGCATAAAAGCTTTCATCCAAAATAGCTCGATTCGACATTAAATAACCCTTAAACGGTTGATATGTCGTAAAACAACATCCAAAGAAATCAAACTCTATAAATAAATATTTTAGGCTATAAACAACTTGCAGCATAAAAACATTTTCACGAATTTCTAGATTCGACATTAAATAACCCTTAAACGGTTGATATGTCGTAAAACAACATCCAAAGAAATCAAACTCTATAAATAAATATTTTAGGCTATAAACAACTTGCAGCATAAAAACATTTTCACGAATTTCTAGATTCGACATTAAATAACCCTTAAACGGTTGATATGTCGTAAAACAACATCCAAAGAAATCAAACTCTATAAATAAATATTTTAGGCTATAAACAACTTGCAGCATAAAAACATTTTCACGAATTTCTAGATTCGACATTAAATAACCCTTAAACGGTTGATATGTCGTAAAACAACATCCAAAGAAATCAAACTCTATAAATAAATATTTTAGGCTATAAACAACTTGCAGCATAAAAACATTTTCACGAATTTCTAGATTCGACATTAAATAACCCTTAAACGGTTGATATGTCGTAAAACAACATCCAAAGAAATCAAACTCTATAAATAAATATTTTAGGCTATAAACAACTTGCAGCATAAAAACATTTTCACGAATTTCTAGATTCGGCATTAAATAACCCAAAAGGGTTTATATGCCGTATAATAAAACACGCAACCAAACGTTTGATGTTATTGCTTTCGAATTACTAACGACACAATGCTGAATTACTAATGCCTTTGGGCATTTAAATAAGGTTGTAATTATATTTTATGGTTGTAATTATTTTCTATAATTATGTTTACTCTTGTGTCGCCATGCGAAATTATTCACCGTGTCCTTTTGATTGATTCACGGAGATTTTAACAAAGACTTATTATTTACGAAATTTGGTGCGAAAGCTGTAATAAATCTCTGAAAAAAAAAGAGATAGAAGAAAGAATGGGAGAAAAATAGAATCTTCTTTATATATATATATATATATATATATATATATATATATATATATATATATATACATATATATATATATATGTGTGTGTGTGTGTGTGTGTGTGTGTGTGTGTGTGTGTGTGTGTGTATGTGTGTGTATATATACATATATATATAATAAAATATATATAATATATATATGATTAAATAAATTTTATACATATATATATTATACATATATGTATATATATGACGACTTCATTTACGCACATAAATTAATATATGAAGATATAATTTTATGCCTAAATTTTCAGTATTTACACTAACAGTGCTCAGTACATAGATAGAGCTAGGTAATAACTTTCGAAATCAAAGCAAATGAAACGCGGAATATTCTGTGTAGCTTAATTGCCATATATATTTTCATAACGTACTTTGATTTTTAATTTGTGCGGAGTTTTAGAGGGCTACTTTTTGGAGGGCCACAGCAATGCAGTGTATGAAAACGGTATATGTAGTAAAATAAATAATGGTGACAATATTGAAGGAATTTCAATAATTTTCAATTGCACATTTATTTATGAACATAGTGTACTGCACAAGATGGTAGCTATGTGAATGTCCCGCAAATTTCGAGAATCTCTTCTTCAGGATAGGAAGCATAAACAGCTCTCAAATGTAGAAACAACTGAGAAGAGATAGAGAGTTATTTTCTTTTGTACAGCGAAGAAGAAGGGATTTCTCTTTCGCGGAGAAGAGGAAAGTGTGTATGTTAATATGCGCGTATATACGCAAATAGACACATGTATGCATCGATGCGCACGATATGTAATGCATGCTATGTATTAAAAAAATGGACTCTCCCCAGCCGATTTCGACTCATGAGATCCCGCCACAACAACTAAGTTGCTCGGAAATCCACACAGAAGATTTGTTTATAGTGGTGAAGGCTTTGTGTGCAACCAACCACTTTTTGGTATTACTGCTAACCTTTGTCGGTGCAGATGACTGCCACAGGACAGAGTATACAGTAGACCACAGGTTTTTACATCAGAATTACCTTCTCTTAGATGCATGTCTTAATGAAGACTGGAGGTGCATCTCTCCCAGTGAATTAATGCGCCACCAGATACCAACCTGGAAATTTCTACGAGAGCGCGGTACAAACAGCGCCTAGACTTCCCAATTGGTCACCCATCTGGTACTGAACTGGTGAGAACCGGTGTGTCAATGTGATTGTGTCGTATATAATGCATGATATATATATATATATATATATATATATATATATATATATATATATATATATATATATATATATATATTGTTACGGGTGCGGTGGCTAATCACAACGCCGTAACACAGTATTTGCTATCGTAAGCAAGAGTAGGGAAAAAGGTTTTGAGGGAGAGTTATAAAAATACAAGAAGCAGGTATTTTATATAAAAATAGGGAATTTATTAAAGACACAAAACATACCAAAACAAGATAGGCTGACAGAAATATTTATGAAAGTAGTATTTAAACAGGACAAAAGGGGATGAACACAATATTAAAATATGAGGGAAAAAGGGTAACAAGAGGAAGGTAATTATAGTGGGGAAAACTAGGCAAAGCAATAATCTATTCTCGGAACTTAATATATAATATGATATTCAAGACGTTTGGTCAAATGATAATCAAAAGTACTTTACCCTCCGTCGTAGTAATAGGGATGACCAAGTTGGGTAGTAGGTGGATTCTGGTGATAGTGGGTTGAGGTTAAAGTTCTTACGACGCCTTTGAACAAATCCGCCGGGGAGAAAGGCTGCCTGTGGAAGCTACTAGCTCACTCTTTCTCACTGCCGTTAAGCTGTTACTCCCAGCGTTTTATATTCATAAGGGAGTGTATATTTCTTAGACCTCTTTTTCTTTCCTTTCTTTTCTTCTTCTTCCTAACCTTTCCTAATTCTATTTTTAGGGATGGGGACAACCTGAATGACCCTAGGTTCTGTACCCAGTCCATTCAAGGTCAAAGTTAATACTACGCCTATGAAAATGTCCTCGCAGGTGCTCTTCCTAAAGAATCGTATGTATGTGCCCTTGGGCTAAGAGTGATCCTGTTGTATCGGTGTGTTCGATTATGAATTTTATGTATGGATACGGGTTTTCAAAGGCACTGAAGATTTTATTGGCTTCTCTGCGACATGTTGTGAGGATAAGGAGTTCGTCTACATATCTCGTGAAAATGTTTTGGAGTAGTAGTTACGCAAAGCACGTGGGTCTAGCATGTAATGGCTAATATCCTGGAGAGGCTGGATCTCCTAGGTAAACTTAATATTTGTTTGTATGTTTGCTGCTTGTATTTTAAATGTGTATTTTCAATGATTGTGCACAAAAGCTGATGTATGTTGGTAGTAGTGAGGTCAAAGCAATAAATTTCGTTTCTGGTATGGATGGGTATAGGGAGACACCATTGAGCCTGAACGCATAGTGTTGCGTTATAGGTGTTGGGGACGTAGTGTGTAGTCTGTGGATGACTTCGTCTGAGCTATTCACGCGTCTTGGGTAAGTGAAGAGTAGTGGTTTGAGTAGTTGTGAAAATAACCAGGAGATTTTGTAGAGAGATCCTTATACGCTTGATACGATTGGTCTTATTTGTGTGGTTGGATTGTTCTCGTGTGTGTTGGGAGTCTACTATTTCTTGTGGTGAGGTTTCGATTAAATTTGTTAGAGATTTTTCTTCTATTACATATTAGGCTCCATATCGTATTTATCTGATCTTCTATTTTGTGGGGGAGGGGGTTGTGGTGGATGCATATGTTTCGTTGTTAAGGTATTATAGTGCTAATATGTATCTATTCTGAGAGATAACACAGAATTCTTTTCCTCTGTCGAAAGGTAGGAATACTAGTTTAATTCCAAGAGTGAGTCGTTTTGTTCTTGTGACATTGGGTGGATATTATGTTGTTCTCCTTATATAATGGATAGTATGCTTTGTTTGAATCTTGTGAGTTTGCTTATAGGTTGGGATTATCTTAAAGGGGGTGTAGCAGATAGTCTAGTTGGTGTGTAGGAAATGCGTTAGTGTTCTCTGTGGCAATGGTATTGGTAATTGTGTTAGACAGCACCTAAGACACATCGATTTCAAAACTCATGTTTCGGAAATGAGCTAATAAATTCGACTGCTTCACTGACGCTTGAATCCACTATCCAATTTCTGATCCAGTACAAACAAATGTATACAGACACATTCAAAACCCGTTTACGCTTCCTATCCTCCCTGAAGGCATATATTCTCGAAAATTAAGGGAAAATTCACACACACACACACCTTCTTGTGCGACACACTATGTTCGGAAATAAATATCATGTGTAATTGAACAATATTAAAGTTTCAGCAATATTTTCATTGTTATCTATTTTACTACATAGATCGTATTCATACACTGCACTGCCATAGTCCTCAAAAATAGCCCTAACAGACACACACACACACACACACACACACACACACACACACATATATATATATATATATATATATATATATATATATATATATATATATATATATATAACCTGTGTATCGCTTTATTGCAAGTCAATATTTTTTAATTCGGAAATTTCTATAAAACACAAAGTGAAATTTGGTACACTGGAAGAGCATAATAAGGTGCCTCATTTCCGTGATTTTTGTGAAATGTGAACAAATATTTTAATAATTATGCTAGTTTTTTCTATTTTCTGGTAATTTTAAGTGTGTGAAACTTTATTGCAGGTCTCCCAAAATGCCTAGAAACGATTTACAGCTAGAGAAAAGGAAGGTGTTGTTGCAGAAGGTTTTTCTCTCGTATATCTACGAGCATGGAAGAGATATGACAACATTGTCTTCATTCGTTGAAAATTCAAACATCAAACCAAAAAGGACGAAACGCAAGAACGTCAGTTTCTGCTCGTTATGTTAGAAACATTCGCTGTCAACTTCTCAAGCAGCCGGGCAGCAAGAGTGCTGCTATATTTGATAAGGCTGGAATACCTTCCTTGTCTAGAAAGACACGCTGCAATGTCTTAAACGAAATTGCAAGAAGCATTGAGTCCACAGCAAGACTTGTTTTAAACCAAACTCATAAGGAAAAACGTTTTGCTTGGGTTAAGAAATTGATAATGTTCTTTTCACCGATGAGGCCAGAGCAACACTTGAGGGACCAGATTGATGGGCCAAAGCTTGGAGTCCTCTTGGATTCCCTACCCCTCATCGATTCTGTTACCAACACGAATATTGGGGTGACATGCTTTGGGCTGGAATAATCTACAATGAACTAATTTGACCATTTTGAGGGCCAGAAGGTGACAAACTAACAAGCCAGTCTTATATTTTATTTTTAAATGAGTATTTGTCACCATAGCTTGATAACATCCCATTGGCGCGTGACCACAAATTGATTTTTATGCACAATAATGCGCCATCCCACTCAGCCAAGGCTATAACATCTTACCTTAAATCATTATGTATTAGTGGAGAAAATTTGATATGGCCCCTTTGTTCTCCAGATATAAATCCAGCGGCTCAGGTCAATAATAAAGATAAAAGTTTATGAAAAAGGTGTCCAATTTTCGTCGAAGAATGAACTTTGGAGGAAGATTTTGGAAGTTTGGGTTAGCATCACATCATCTCAAATCCGTAAAGTGACATCATCAGTGGACAAGAGGCTATTCAAAATGATTTTAAAGCATGTTTATAACTAAATGTTTTCTTAAACAAAATAATGTGAAATTCGTTCTTGTTTTTCGATTAATGTTGTTACTGGATATGATATTTATTTCGTATAAATAGAAATATGAAATTAGAATATTGTTTTATTACCGAAAATATACATTTTTAGACAATTGCAATAAAGTGATACACACTTAAAATTACCAGAAAATAGAAAAATTAGCATAACTTTCAAAATATTTGTTCAAATTCCACAAAAATCACGGAAATAAGGCACCTTGTTATGCTGTTTCAGTGTTATAGCAAATTTTACGTCTCTGCGTTTCAAAGCAATTTCAAGATTGCAAACATATTGACCTGCAACAATGCGATACACAGGCTTTATATGTCAAATCCTTTTTCTCACTTTTTCCCTTTTCTTGCTTTCTTAATCCCATTGAACCCCTATAAACTATCTCTGACTGTTTAATGACATTTTTATGCAAATATGATTGATTTCATATTGTTTGCTTCCTTTTATGCATTATCTTGCAAAATGTTTTTGTATATTTTGCAAATTTCCTCCATCTGATGAAAAGAATTGCATTCGTTAAAACTCCATGGAATAAGTTTTTTTGTTGTTGTTTATTTGTGTTCCTTTTTTTTAAATTTTTTTTTTTATTACATTTTCACCCCAAACAAGACACATTGCCACTTTGGTGTAGGGGGCTACTATCAGGGGCAGCAACTACTGGAGCACTATGTAGGGATTTGAGCAGCAATATGTCGGTTCACGTTACACTTGAACTTCTACACGTCAGTACAGTTGGGGAAGCAGGGACCTGGAATGGAATTCCAAAGTCTAGCGGTTCTGGGGAAGAAACTACTGGAGTAAAAGGATCTCTACTGTGAAGGGGTGGGATTTAGCTGCTTGTCGGGTTTGTCTGCAGTTCGTCATAGCATTCACCATTAAAATACTTGTAGAACAGGCAGAGGGATGCAACGTTTCGTCGATGGGACAGAGGCTGAAGCTTAGATGCCAGTTCAGGGCCTATCAGATTTGCGACTCTCTTTTGAACCTTGTCTAGGAGCGAGATACTAGCAGCAGATGCACAAGCCCAAATGTGACAGCAATACTCCATACATGGGCGAATAGTGGCCTTATAGAGGTACAGGATACTTTCAGGTGTCAGTAGTTTTCTAGCACGGTAGAGAGAACCTGCCTTTTTCACAGCGGCCCTGGCAATGTTTTCAATGTAATTGTTCCAACTCATGTTTCCTGTGAATGTTAGGCCAAGCAGCTTGAAAGATGTGCTCACAGATAGGGAGTCACTGGCCATTGCTATTGGTGGCAGAGAAGATTTCTTGTAATTATTGAAGGAAACCAATTTAGTCTTGGCAGCATTGAATGTGACCATCTATTTTTGTCCCCATTCTACTACAGATCGGAGGTCATCCGCTAGTGTTTTTGCCATTTTTTAGTTATGTGTTCATTTGTTTTCCTGTCCTGCCTGTCTGGAGTGTGGTGTCATCAGCATATATACCCATCTCAGAAGCAGTTTTGTTGGAGAGGTCATTAATTAGGAACAACAGAGGTCCAAGGATAGACCCATGAGACACTCCCGCATTTATATCATATTGTTTAGATGTAGGACCGTCGAGGACAACCTGGATTTTTCTCTTATCTAAGAAGGATTTAATTATGTTAAGTATTCTACCAGTGATACCGTATGATTTAATTTTCCTGAGGAGACCCTCATGCCATACCCTGTCAAAAGCCTTAGATATATCTAGAGCTACCGCTTTGCCCTCCCCCGCTTTGTGCAGTGAATGGTATATACGTGCAGAGATTACAGTGAGGATGTCTGTGGTGGAACGGGCTTGTCTAAATCCATATTGTTTATCAGTCAGAAGTTTAGCATCTGTAAGGTGACGGACTAGAGCATGGTTAATTATGATCTCAAATATTTTGTCGAAAAGTGGGAGGAGGCTAATGGGGCGATAATTTGATGGGTCAGTTCTTTCGCCAGAATTCTTGAATATTGGTACCACTTAAGCAGTTTTTCAACAGCCCGGAAAGCATGATTCATTAAGGCATTTGTTGCAGAGTTTGGAGAGAACTGGAGCTACTTCGGCTGAGCACTTTTTTAATAGCACAGCTGGGATGAGATCGGGTCCACATGCTTTTGAGGTGTCAATGTTTTTTATGATAGCGTGTACCTGAGCAGGGGTGATTTTTAGATCGTCTAGCGTGGCGTTTGTTTGCAAAGGAAAGTCAGGCAGGGGGTGATTGGAAGGGTCCAGTGTGGAGTTCGAGGCAAACCGGCTGGCAAGCATATTAGCCTTGTCGGTTGCTGAGCAAACAACCTTGTGATTGTTGGTTAGTGGGGGAATTGTTGAGTGCCCATTATTTACTACACTTTTGTAGATTTTCCAGAAGTCTTGAGTTCCTAATTTTTGTGCTTCGATGCGTTTTTTAGTGGTTTCAGTAAATTCTCTCTTAGCTGTCGCTATTTCCTTCTTAACGTTATTTCTAGCTTCTATATACTTCTGTCTGTTTGAACTGGATTTATGTCGGTTAAATCTGCGGTATGCATGCTGCCTTTGAGCAATGGCAGTTGCGCAAGTAGAAGTAAACCATTGGGGAGAGTGGGGCTTTTTATAAAATTTCCGCATGGGAATATGTGCTTCAATTGCTGTTTTGAACAATTCAGTGGTCTCATTTGCGCACTGTTCAGCAGGAAGAGAAAAAATATGTCCCCATGGGGCATCTCTGATGGTTTCCCAGTCAGCCTTTTTATAATATCTCGTTGTTTTGAGCACTGGCTCTTCAGTTTTGTGTCTAGAGTTTAGGGCGATTTCGACCATTATCACTGCATGATCAGCGTTCCCGAGTGGGCTGTCACCATTTGTAATACAATCCTCGAGAACTGTGGTCAGAAACAGATCTAGAAGTGATGCGTGTTGTTCTTGCTGGTCAGGGAAATGGGTTGGAAACGTAACCATTTGTGATCGGGAGTGAGATATAGCGAAGCTATGCGTTGTGCTTCCCACAACATCTGTGTGAGTAGAGAATCCAAGCCAGTTTTTGTGGTGAACATTAAAGTCACCAAAAACATGTACTTGTGCGCTAGTGTCGAGGGTGAGTACTGTGTCTATGCTGTCAGAGACTTTGTTTATTATGTTTCAGTCCTGGGTCGAGGGAGAGCGGTAGAGAAAATAAAAGTAGCTAATGTTATGTTGTATGTTTAGTCTAAAGCACATAAAAGCTTGATCGTCCGTTTCTAGGTTTGTTTCTCTAGTCAGGGGAAGGGTGTTACGAATGTAGACTCCAAGTCCGTGCATATGTCTGTCAGAGTCCTTACGGCAGAGTGGGAGATAGCCAGGCATGTTAAAGTAGTTAGAGGGGATGGAGGAGTGTAGGTTAGTCTCACTTAGTGCTAAGATATCCGGGGTGTTTGTTAGGAGAAATGCTTCAACATCAGCTAAATTAGTTCTAAGCCCACGGATGTTTTCTTAAGGGAGGAGGAAAGTTGGATTTGTTTGTCCCTAGGCCTGGTTTAAGCTTATTTTTCTATTGTACTGTCATCATGTTTTTAAAGTTTCAGTTAGGTAAGAGGGAGCTGAACAAGAGGTTATGCAGGGTATCAGACATGCAACACAAGTAGACCATCATCTGACCTTTCTTCAACTAGGACTGTGGACTCAGAAAAGCCCATCAGGGATGAGTGCAGGGTCTCTGTTCATGCGCGACATAGCACTACAAACATCCCGATATTATACAAATGTTGATGGAGCAGCCGCTCTAAGCGCTACCAAAGAGTTGGGACCTGTACTACCAGTCGGAAACAGCAGCCAGGAACTGTCAATCCGGTACCTTCAACCCATCAGAAGAAGGTCAACCCAATCTAATTGCACAGTCATGTGTGGTACTCAAGCCCAGTTTTGAGGAGTTGGATGTGTCGGGAGTGGGGAAAACGGCGTTCATTGCCCTAGACAAGAAACAAGATCTACCACTGAGTGTTTTGTCGAATCACTGTGATGGTAGCCGGGCGATAGACAGGGCCTATCTACTCCTTAAGCAGTTTAGGTTAGCAGACCGGTAATTTGTTTGAGTCACCAGCTCTAGGAAGGTTATCATCCAAGACTGGAGAGGTCTCCCTCCCCTTCAGTTTAGTTTCAGAGTTTTCCTTCTCCTAGACGGGTGATCTGGGAAGATCTACTGGGTCCATCAGCCCTGAGAGTGTTTGCTCCGCGCCTGGGTCCTACTCCAGGTATTTCTGTGACCCCGCGTGGTTAGTTAATGTTATAGGGTTAGTTTGTAGAGGTTATATATCTAATGAATAGTTACACTCCTCAAAGTGATTTAAGGACATTGCTATTTCATTGTTACTAAGGAGAGAAAAAAACTCATGCAGTGGAAGCAACTATGTGAGCAGGCTTGTTAGAAAGGCGTTAGTGTGGATTATGTTAATTTAGGTACAGGATAACGTTACAGTGTGAGTAGGTATTAGGAATTGAGCTAAGAATTTTGCCCAGTCACTGTATATTTTAGATTACAGGAAGGTTAAGATGTAGGTGCACTACAGTACGGGTATAACTGGAGGTACATTTTAAGTCATGGCGTATTCCGTATGTATAATTAAATAAATAAATATTTGGGCAAGTTTTCAGTAGATGCGAATAGATAGAAGTTGTAGGTGTTAGTGTGTTTCTACTATTGAAGGAAGATAATTTCAGTTTTCATTTAAGAGTCATTGAGCGTTTTGTATAACAGGGAGTATCGGATTTGGTTTTGTATTAATCGTTGCAAAACCATCTAGGAAGAGGCATTCTTATGTAATGAAGATCGCTTTGCATCTGAGTGCATACTTTGGCTGGTAAGTACAAAACTGGATAAGAATGAACTCTAATGCATGTATTAGAGGTAGAAATGTATAGATGTTTAGTGATGGCTGTTAGGCGGTTAGTATGTGAAGGTTAGGAGCTGGAGGCTAAGGATTCCACTACTAAGGCGTGTGTAATGTAGAGTTTTAGTGGCAGCTAGAGGGGGGGGCAAATTGTTAGCTTTCAAGGGACGGGGTTATTAACTTACAGAATACAGTAGAGTTTCATTAGGATTTAGAGTTTCAAGTAATGTTTTAGCTTGGGAAACAGAAAAAATAATTTCTTCTTTTCCCTATTTAACATGCAGGTTATACAAATGCAGTCGTCTTGGAGGTAAAGAGAAACAATTATTACATGGTGATTCGGAATTCGTATTTATAGGCAGTCATTAAGGTCAGGGACAAAACATTGCATTTATACAGGAAATGGTCCTCGTGACGCAGCTAAGATCACTGTAGATTTCAGCTAGAATTATAGTAACAGTTAATTATAAGTTATATCCAATGGTTTGGTAGAGCTATCAACGAGACCTCTTTATTAATACAAGCCAGCATATGGTAATTGTAGAATATTAAGTATATTACTTAAATAAAGTTCTTCTGACTTCTACGGTAGAAAAAATAAATCCACGTTTGTGCTAATTTCGGAAAATTTATCCTGCCTAAGATGTTTTATCTCTAGCTTTCCTTAGTTCAGAGTGTGGAATTAATCATTTATTTAAGCTGGGAGAGAACGTGGTTGGTGTTTTGCTGGGTGAGAATTTAAAACTAAGCAAGGAAACAAAAATGAGGACAAATGCATATATAAATTATTAAAATACACATAATTACAAATTACAAAATGATATAAGAAATTTAAAAGAGAAGAAATAACAAAGTTGGTATTTTTTAGGACGAGGATGGATTAGGATAACACTTATCTTGCCACAAGCACTACGGCAATTCCAGTACCACGGATAACCATATTTAGTGGATGGGTGAAGTGATTTCTTTGACCGGATATTATACGCGTTTGTAACTATTTATAGGAGATAAATTGATATATATATATATATATATATATATATATATATATATATATATATATATATATAAGGCACAGTATGTCTGTCAATTTATCACGTTTAAATTTGACATGGCACTTTTGTCAATCTGTTATGCCTATGTTTAAAAAATAATTTTTCTTAGTCTTAGAAGCTTCAGTTTGAACAGCATTTTCATCATAAAACACATAAATCAATTGGACATATCTCGTTTTAGATGCGTCTGAGTATCTTAATAGAGGTTCTGTCCGTCGTCAGGGTAAGCTTTGAAATAGCAGTTTATTTGGACTGTCTTAAATCTTATATAAGCGTCCTAGACTTACCCTAGGCCTTTTTCTTACGTCCGTCTTTTGGTCACTTTAACACGTTTTTTTACGTCCGTCTTTTGGTCACTTTAACACGTTTTTTTTACGTCCTTCTTTTGGTCACTTTAACACGTTTTTTTTACGTCCTTCTTTTGGTCACTTTAACACGTTTTTTTTACGTCCTTCTTTTGGTCACTTTAACACGTTTTTTACGTCCGTCTTTTGGTCACTTTAACACGTTTTTTCTTACGTCCTTCTTTTGGTCACTTTAACACGTTTTTTTTTACGTCCTTCTTTTGGTCACTTTAACACGTTTTCTTTTACGTCCGTCTTTTGGTCACTTTAACACGTTTTTTTACGTCCGTCTTTTGGTCACTTTAACACGTTTTTTTTACGTCCGTCTTTTGGTCACTTTAACACGTTTTTTTTACGTCCGTCTTTTGGTCACTTTAACACGTTTTTTTTTACGTCCGTCTTTTGGTCACTTTAACACGTTTTTTTTACGTCCGTCTTTTGGTCACTTTAACACATTTTTTTTACGTCCGTCTTTTGGTCACTTTAACACGTTTTTTTTACGTCCGTCTTTTGGTCACTTTAACACGTTTTTTTACGTCCGTCTTTTGGTCACTTTAACACGTTTTTTTTACGTCCGTCTTTTGGTCACTTTAACACGTTTTTTTTACGTCCGTCTTTTGGTCACTTTAACACGTTTTTTTTACGTCCGTCTTTTGGTCACTTTAACACGTTTTTTTACGTCCGTCTTTTGGTCACTTTAACACATTTTTTTTACGTCCGTCTTTTGGTCACTTTAACACGTTTTTTTTTTTTTTTGTTTAATCACAAATAAATTAATTGAATAGATTCGTTGTAAGAATTGATTCGTTCTTGCTTTTTGGTTTTTATTTTTTTATTTCTTGTTTTTTATTCATATAACTAGAAAACGAGGCGGAAATGAAATTTATGAAACAGTTTCAAATGTTCGATTCTTTTAGGGAAACTTTTACCGAATCAGAGAAAAGCGAATCTCTCGAGATTCAACATTCCAAAGACACATTAGCAAATGTCAGCTTGACCTTCGAATTTCTCTAACCGATATTGAATAGTTTCTTTACTCGCGTAACTCAGTACCAGTTTAAGTTCACCAATGTCGTCCAGGTTGATTCTCATGAGCTTCAGAATACAAACACACACACACACACACACACACACACACACACACACACACACACATATATATACATATGTATATATATATATATATATATATATATATATATATACAGAGAGAGAGAGAGACTAGCAGGCCACCCGATTATATTTTAATTAATACAGAAACTAAGACATATGCAGGCGAGTAGTATGTTTTATTTGTAAACAGGTCACTTCTTGTAAGTAAAAAATTTGAAAAAATACTAGGGTTGGAATCGAAACCTAAAGACAGTGAGTCAAGTACGATAACCATTAGGCCAGATTTGCACTATATAAAAACTGTGTTTTCAAAAAGTAATTATTCATAATATGAAAAGGTTGTCATGCTTCACGGCCGCGTATGTGAAATTATGAAACAGCTGACAAGCAGAAAAAAAGATAATTTCTAAGTACGATTTTTTTCAATTTTGAGCCCCTAGCAGCCCTTTTTGCTGGATGAAAACCGATTAAAGTAATTATACTAAATGTCTATATACTAAATGTCTATATACTAAATTTTTATACTAAATGTTTATATACTAAATGTCTACATACTAAATTTCTATATACTAAATTTCTATATACTCAATTTCTATATACTAAATGTCTATATACTAAATTTCTATATACTCAATTTCTATATACTAAATGTCTATATACTAAATTTCTATATACTAAATGTCTATATACTAAATTTCTATATACTAAATTTCTATATACTAAATTTCTATATACTAAATTTCTATATACTAAATGTCTATATACTAAATTTCTATATACTAAATGTCTATATACTAAATGTCTATATACTAAATTTCTATATATCAAATTTCTATATACTAAATTTCTATATACTAAATTTCTATATACTAAATGTCTATATACTAAATTTCTATATACTAAATGTCTATATACTAAATGTCTATATACTAAATTTCTATATACTAAATTTCTATATACTAAATGTCTATATACTAAATGTCTATATACTAAATTTCTATATATCAAATTTCTATATACTAAATGTCTATATACTAAATTTCTATATACTAAATGTCTATATATCAAATTTCTATATACTAAATTTCTATATACTAAATGTCTATATACTAAATTTCTATATACTAAATGTCTATATACTAAATTTCTATATATCAAATTTCTATATACTAAATGTCTATATACTAAATTTCTATATACTAAATGTCTATATACTAAATGTCTATATACTAAATTTCTATATACTAAATTTCTATATACTAAATGTCTATATACAAAATTTCTATATATCAAATTTCTATATACTAAATTTCTATATACTACATTTCTATATACTAAATGTCTATATACTAAATTTCTATATATCAAATGTCTATATACTAAATTTCTATATATCAAATGTCTATATACTAAATTTCTATATATCAAATGTCTATATACTAAATTTCTATATATCAAATGTCTACATACTAAATTTCTATATATCAAATGTCTATATACTAAATTTCTATATACTAATTTTCTATATACTAAATTTCTATATACTAAATTTCTATATACTAAGTTTCTATATACTAAATTTCTATATACTAAATTTCTATATACTAAATTGATATAAATCAAATTTGTATATACTAAATTTCTATATATCAAATTTCTATATACTAAATTTCTATATATCAAATTTCTATATACTAAATTTCTATATACTAAATTTCTATATACTAAATTGCTATATATAAAATTTCTATATACTAAATTTCTATATATCAAATTTCTATATACAAATTTCAATATACTAAATTTCTATATACTAAATTTCTATATACTAAATTTCTTTAAATCAAATTTCTATATACTAAATTTCTATATACTAAATTTCTATATACTAAATTTCTATATACTAAATTTCTATATATCAAATTTCTATATACTAAATTTCTATATACTAAATTTCTATACATCAAATTTCTATATACCTAATTTCTATATATCAAATTTCTATATACTAAATTTCTATATACTAAATTTCTATATACGAAATTTCTATATACGAAATTTCTATAAATCAAATTTCTATATACTAAATTTCTATATACTACATTTCTATATACTAAATTTCTATATACTACATTTCTATATACTAAATTTCTATATACTAAATTTCTATATACTAAATTTCTATATACTAAATTTCTATATACTAAATTTCTATATACTAAATTTCTATATACAAAATTTCTATAAATCAAATTTCTATATACTAAATTTCTATATACTAAATTTCTATATACTACATTTCTATATACTAAATTTCTATATACTAAATTTCTATAAATCAAATTTCTATATACCAAATTTCTATATATCAAATATCTATATACTAAATTTCTATATACTAAATTTCTATATATCTAATTTCTATATACAAATTTCTATATACTAAATTTCTATATACTAAATTTCTATATACTAAATTTCTATATACTGAATTTCTATGTACTAAATTTCTATATACTAAGTTTCTATATACTAAATTTCTATATATCAAATTTCTATATACTAAATTTCTATAAATCAAATTTCTATATACTAAATTTCTATATATCAAATTTCTATATACTAAATTTCTATATATCAAATTTCTATATACTAAATTTCTATATACTAAATTTCTATATACTAAATTTCTATATATCAAATTTCTATATACTAAATTTCTATATATAAAATTTCTATATACTAAATTTCTATATATAAAATTTCTATATATAAAATTTCTATATACTAAATTTCTATATACTAAATTTCTATATATCAAATTTCTATATACTAAATTTCTATATATCAAATTTCTATATACTAAATTTCTATATACTAAATTTCTATATACTAAATTTCTATATATAAAATTTCTATATACTAAATTTCTATATAGTAAATTTCTATATACTAAATTTCTATATACTAAATGTCTATAAATAAAATTTCTATATACTAAATTTCTATATATCAAATTTCTATATACTAAATTTCTATATATCAAATTTCTATATACAAATTTCTATATATCAAATTTCTATATACTAAATTTCTATATACTAAATTTCTATATATCAAATTTCTATATACTAAATTTCTATATACTAAATTTCTATATACTAAATTTCTATATACTAAATTTCTATAAATCAAATTTCTATATACTAAATTTCTATATATCAAATTTCTATATACTAAATTTCTATATATCAAATTTCTATATACTAAATTTCTATATACTAAATTTCTATATACTAAATTTCTATGTATAAAATTTCTATATACTAAATTTCTATATACTAAATTTCTATATACTAAATTTCTATATATAAAATTTCTATATACTAAATTTCTATATACTAAATTTCTATATATCAAATTTCTATATATCAAATTTCTATATACTAAATTTCTATATACTAAATTTCTATATACTAAATTTCTATATACTAAATTTCTATATACTAAATTTCTATATACTAAATTTCTATATACTAAATTTCTATAAATCAAATTTCTATATACTAAATTTCTATATATCAAATTTCTATATACTAAATTTCTATATATCAAATTTCTATATACTAAATTTCTATATACTAAATTTCTATATACTAAATTTCTATATACTAAATTTCTATATATCAAATTTCTATAAATCAAATTTCTATATACTAAATTTCTATTAATCAAATTTCTATATACTAAATTTCTATATATCAAATTTCTATATACTAAATTTCTATATATAAAATTTCTATATACTAAATTTCTATATACTAAATTTCTATATACTAAATTTCTATATACTAAATTTCTATATATAAAATTTCTATATACTAAATTTCTATATACTAAATTTCTATATACTAAATTTCTATATATAAAATTTCTATATACTAAATTTCTATATACTAAATTTCTATATATCTAATTTCTATATATCAAATTTCTATATACTAAATTTCTATATACTAAATTTCTATATACTAAATTTCTATATACTAAATTTCTATGTACTAAATTTCTATATACTAAATTTCTATATACTAAATTTCTATATACTAAATTTCTATATACTAAATTTCTATATATCAAATTTCTATATACTAAATTTCTATATACTAAATTTCTATACATCAAATTTCTATATACCTAATTTCTATATACTAAATTTCTATATACTAAATTTCTATATACTAAATTTCTATATACGAAATTTCTATATACGAAATTTCTATATATAAAATTTCTATATACTAAATTTCTATATACTACATTTCTATATACTAAATTTCTATATACTACATTTCTATATACTAAATTTCTATATACTACATTTCTATATACTAAATTTCTATATACTAAATTTCTATATACTAAATTTCTATATACTAAATTTCTATATACTACATTTCTATATACAAAATTTCTATAAATCAAATTTCTATATACTAAATTTCTATATACTAAATTTCTATATACTACATTTCTATATACTAAATTTCTATATACTAAATTTCTATAAATCAAATTTCTATATACCAAATTTCTATATATCAAATATCTATATACTAAATTTCTATATACTAAATTTCTATATATCTAATTTCTATATACAAATTTCTATATACTAAATTTCTATATACTAAATTTCTATATATCAAATTTCTATATACTAAATTTCTATATACTGAATTTCTATGTACTAAATTTCTATATACTAAGTTTCTATATACTAAATTTCTATATATCAAATTTCTATATACTAAATTTCTATAAATCAAATTTCTATATACTAAATTTCTATATATCAAATTTCTATATACTAAATTTCTATATATCAAATTTCTATATACTAAATTTCTATATACTAAATTTCTATATACTAAATTTCTATATATCAAATTTCTATATACTAAATTTCTATATATAAAATTTCTATATACTAAATTTCTATATATAAAATTTCTATATATAAAATTTCTATATACTAAATTTCTATATACTAAATTTCTATATAGCAAATTTCTATATACTAAATTTCTATATATCAAATTTCTATATACTAAATTTCTATATACTAAATTTCTATATACTAAATTTCTATATATAAAATTTCTATATACTAAATTTCTATATAGTAAATTTCTATATACTAAATTTCTATATACTAAATGTCTATAAATCAAATTTCTATATACTAAATTTCTATATACTAAATTTCTATATACTAAATTTCTATGTATCAAATTTCTATATACTAAATTTCTATATACTAAATTTCTATATACTAAATTTCTATATACTAAATTTCTATAAATCAAATTTCTATATACTAAATTTCTATATATCAAATTTCTATATACTAAATTTCTATATATCAAATTTCTATATACTAAATTTCTATATACTAAATTTCTATATACTAAATTTCTATATATAAAATTTCTATATACTAAATTTCTATATACTAAATTTCTATATACTAAATTTCTATATATAAAATTTCTATATACTAAATTTCTATATACTAAATTTCTATATATCAAATTTCTATATATCAAATTTCTATATACTAAATTTCTATATACTAAATTTCTATATATAAAATTTCTATATACTAAATTTCTATATACTAAATTTCTATAAATCAAATTTCTATATACTAAATTTCTATATATCAAATTTCTATATACTAAATTTCTATATATCAAATTTCTATATACTAAATTTCTATATACTAAATTTCTATATATCAAATTTCTATATACTAAATTTCTATATACTAAATTTCTATATACTAAATTTCTATATACTAAATTTCTATAAATCAAATTTCTATATACTAAATTTCTATATATCAAATTTCTATATACTAAATTTCTATATATCAAATTTCTATATACTAAATTTCTATATACTAAATTTCTATATACTAAATTTCTATATATAAAATTTCTATATACTAAATTTCTATATACTAAATTTCTATATACTAAATTTCTATATATCAAATTTCTATATACTAAATTTCTATATATCAAATTTCTATATACAAATTTCTATATATCAAATTTTTGGTCACTTTAACACGTTTTTTTTACGTCCTTCTTTTGGTCACTTTAACACGTTTTTTTTACGTCCTTCTTTTGGTCACTTTAACACGTTTTTTACGTCCGTCTTTTGGTCACTTTAACACGTTTTTTCTTACGTCCTTCTTTTGGTCACTTTAACACGTTTTTTTTTACGTCCTTCTTTTGGTCACTTTAACACGTTTTCTTTTACGTCCGTCTTTTGGTCACTTTAACACGTTTTTTTACGTCCGTCTTTTGGTCACTTTAACACGTTTTTTTTACGTCCGTCTTTTGGTCACTTTAACACGTTTTTTTTACGTCCGTCTTTTGGTCACTTTAACACGTTTTTTTTTACGTCCGTCTTTTGGTCACTTTAACACGTTTTTTTTACGTCCGTCTTTTGGTCACTTTAACACATTTTTTTTACGTCCGTCTTTTGGTCACTTTAACACGTTTTTTTTACGTCCGTCTTTTGGTCACTTTAACACGTTTTTTTACGTCCGTCTTTTGGTCACTTTAACACGTTTTTTTTACGTCCGTCTTTTGGTCACTTTAACACGTTTTTTTTACGTCCGTCTTTTGGTCACTTTAACACGTTTTTTTTACGTCCGTCTTTTGGTCACTTTAACACGTTTTTTTACGTCCGTCTTTTGGTCACTTTAACACATTTTTTTTACGTCCGTCTTTTGGTCACTTTAACACGTTTTTTTTTTTTTTTGTTTAATCACAAATAAATTAATTGAATAGATTCGTTGTAAGAATTGATTCGTTCTTGCTTTTTGGTTTTTATTTTTTTATTTCTTGTTTTTTATTCATATAACTAGAAAACGAGGCGGAAATGAAATTTATGAAACAGTTTCAAATGTTCGATTCTTTTAGGGAAACTTTTACCGAATCAGAGAAAAGCGAATCTCTCGAGATTCAACATTCCAAAGACACATTAGCAAATGTCAGCTTGACCTTCGAATTTCTCTAACCGATATTGAATAGTTTCTTTACTCGCGTAACTCAGTACCAGTTTAAGTTCACCAATGTCGTCCAGGTTGATTCTCATGAGCTTCAGAATACAAACACACACACACACACACACACACACACACACACACACACACACACACATATATACATATGTATATATATATATATATATATATATATATATATATATATACAGAGAGAGAGAGAGACTAGCAGGCCACCCGATTATATTTTAATTAATACAGAAACTAAGACATATGCAGGCGAGTAGTATGTTTTATTTGTAAACAGGTCACTTCTTGTAAGTAAAAAATTTGAAAAAATACTAGGGTTGGAATCGAAACCTAAAGACAGTGAGTCAAGTACGATAACCATTAGGCCAGATTTGCACTATATAAAAACTGTGTTTTCAAAAAGTAATTATTCATAATATGAAAAGGTTGTCATGCTTCACGGCCGCGTATGTGAAATTATGAAACAGCTGACAAGCAGAAAAAAAGATAATTTCTAAGTACGATTTTTTTCAATTTTGAGCCCCTAGCAGCCCTTTTTGCTGGATGAAAACCGATTAAAGTAATTATACTAAATGTCTATATACTAAATGTCTATATACTAAATTTTTATACTAAATGTTTATATACTAAATGTCTACATACTAAATTTCTATATACTAAATTTCTATATACTCAATTTCTATATACTAAATGTCTATATACTAAATTTCTATATACTCAATTTCTATATACTAAATGTCTATATACTAAATTTCTATATACTAAATGTCTATATACTAAATTTCTATATACTAAATTTCTATATACTAAATTTCTATATACTAAATTTCTATATACTAAATGTCTATATACTAAATTTCTATATACTAAATGTCTATATACTAAATGTCTATATACTAAATTTCTATATATCAAATTTCTATATACTAAATTTCTATATACTAAATTTCTATATACTAAATGTCTATATACTAAATTTCTATATACTAAATGTCTATATACTAAATGTCTATATACTAAATTTCTATATACTAAATTTCTATATACTAAATGTCTATATACTAAATGTCTATATACTAAATTTCTATATATCAAATTTCTATATACTAAATGTCTATATACTAAATTTCTATATACTAAATGTCTATATATCAAATTTCTATATACTAAATTTCTATATACTAAATGTCTATATACTAAATTTCTATATACTAAATGTCTATATACTAAATTTCTATATATCAAATTTCTATATACTAAATGTCTATATACTAAATTTCTATATACTAAATGTCTATATACTAAATGTCTATATACTAAATTTCTATATACTAAATTTCTATATACTAAATGTCTATATACAAAATTTCTATATATCAAATTTCTATATACTAAATTTCTATATACTACATTTCTATATACTAAATGTCTATATACTAAATTTCTATATATCAAATGTCTATATACTAAATTTCTATATATCAAATGTCTATATACTAAATTTCTATATATCAAATGTCTATATACTAAATTTCTATATATCAAATGTCTACATACTAAATTTCTATATATCAAATGTCTATATACTAAATTTCTATATACTAATTTTCTATATACTAAATTTCTATATACTAAATTTCTATATACTAAGTTTCTATATACTAAATTTCTATATACTAAATTTCTATATACTAAATTGATATAAATCAAATTTGTATATACTAAATTTCTATATATCAAATTTCTATATACTAAATTTCTATATATCAAATTTCTATATACTAAATTTCTATATACTAAATTTCTATATACTAAATTGCTATATATAAAATTTCTATATACTAAATTTCTATATATCAAATTTCTATATACAAATTTCAATATACTAAATTTCTATATACTAAATTTCTATATACTAAATTTCTTTATATCAAATTTCTATATACTAAATTTCTATATACTAAATTTCTATATACTAAATTTCTATATACTAAATTTCTATATATCAAATTTCTATATACTAAATTTCTATATACTAAATTTCTATACATCAAATTTCTATATACCTAATTTCTATATATCAAATTTCTATATACTAAATTTCTATATACTAAATTTCTATATACGAAATTTCTATATACGAAATTTCTATAAATCAAATTTCTATATACTAAATTTCTATATACTACATTTCTATATACTAAATTTCTATATACTACATTTCTATATACTAAATTTCTATATACTAAATTTCTATATACTAAATTTCTATATACTAAATTTCTATATACTAAATTTCTATATACTAAATTTCTATATACAAAATTTCTATAAATCAAATTTCTATATACTAAATTTCTATATACTAAATTTCTATATACTACATTTCTATATACTAAATTTCTATATACTAAATTTCTATAAATCAAATTTCTATATACCAAATTTCTATATATCAAATATCTATATACTAAATTTCTATATACTAAATTTCTATATATCTAATTTCTATATACAAATTTCTATATACTAAATTTCTATATACTAAATTTCTATATACTAAATTTCTATATACTGAATTTCTATGTACTAAATTTCTATATACTAAGTTTCTATATACTAAATTTCTATATATCAAATTTCTATATACTAAATTTCTATAAATCAAATTTCTATATACTAAATTTCTATATATCAAATTTCTATATACTAAATTTCTATATATCAAATTTCTATATACTAAATTTCTATATACTAAATTTCTATATACTAAATTTCTATATATCAAATTTCTATATACTAAATTTCTATATATAAAATTTCTATATACTAAATTTCTATATATAAAATTTCTATATATAAAATTTCTATATACTAAATTTCTATATACTAAATTTCTATATATCAAATTTCTATATACTAAATTTCTATATATCAAATTTCTATATACTAAATTTCTATATACTAAATTTCTATATACTAAATTTCTATATATAAAATTTCTATATACTAAATTTCTATATAGTAAATTTCTATATACTAAATTTCTATATACTAAATGTCTATAAATAAAATTTCTATATACTAAATTTCTATATATCAAATTTCTATATACTAAATTTCTATATATCAAATTTCTATATACAAATTTCTATATATCAAATTTCTATATACTAAATTTCTATATACTAAATTTCTATATATCAAATTTCTATATACTAAATTTCTATATACTAAATTTCTATATACTAAATTTCTATATACTAAATTTCTATAAATCAAATTTCTATATACTAAATTTCTATATATCAAATTTCTATATACTAAATTTCTATATATCAAATTTCTATATACTAAATTTCTATATACTAAATTTCTATATACTAAATTTCTATATATAAAATTTCTATATACTAAATTTCTATATACTAAATTTCTATATACTAAATTTCTATATATAAAATTTCTATATACTAAATTTCTATATACTAAATTTCTATATATCAAATTTCTATATATCAAATTTCTATATACTAAATTTCTATATACTAAATTTCTATATACTAAATTTCTATATACTAAATTTCTATATACTAAATTTCTATATACTAAATTTCTATATACTAAATTTCTATAAATCAAATTTCTATATACTAAATTTCTATATATCAAATTTCTATATACTAAATTTCTATATATCAAATTTCTATATACTAAATTTCTATATACTAAATTTCTATATACTAAATTTCTATATACTAAATTTCTATATATCAAATTTCTATAAATCAAATTTCTATATACTAAATTTCTATTAATCAAATTTCTATATACTAAATTTCTATATATCAAATTTCTATATACTAAATTTCTATATATAAAATTTCTATATACTAAATTTCTATATACTAAATTTCTATATACTAAATTTCTATATACTAAATTTCTATATATAAAATTTCTATATACTAAATTTCTATATACTAAATTTCTATATACTAAATTTCTATATATAAAATTTCTATGTACTAAATTTCTATATACTAAATTTCTATATATCTAATTTCTATATATCAAATTTCTATATACTAAATTTCTATATACTAAATTTCTATATACTAAATTTCTATATACTAAATTTCTATGTACTAAATTTCTATATACTAAATTTCTATATACTAAATTTCTATATACTAAATTTCTATATACTAAATTTCTATATATCAAATTTCTATATACTAAATTTCTATATACTAAATTTCTATACATCAAATTTCTATATACCTAATTTCTATATACTAAATTTCTATATACTAAATTTCTATATACTAAATTTCTATATACGAAATTTCTATATACGAAATTTCTATATATAAAATTTCTATATACTAAATTTCTATATACTACATTTCTATATACTAAATTTCTATATACTACATTTCTATATACTAAATTTCTATATACTACATTTCTATATACTAAATTTCTATATACTAAATTTCTATATACTAAATTTCTATATACTAAATTTCTATATACTACATTTCTATATACAAAATTTCTATAAATCAAATTTCTATATACTAAATTTCTATATACTAAATTTCTATATACTACATTTCTATATACTAAATTTCTATATACTAAATTTCTATAAATCAAATTTCTATATACCAAATTTCTATATATCAAATATCTATATACTAAATTTCTATATACTAAATTTCTATATATCTAATTTCTATATACAAATTTCTATATACTAAATTTCTATATACTAAATTTCTATATATCAAATTTCTATATACTAAATTTCTATATACTGAATTTCTATGTACTAAATTTCTATATACTAAGTTTCTATATACTAAATTTCTATATATCAAATTTCTATATACTAAATTTCTATAAATCAAATTTCTATATACTAAATTTCTATATATCAAATTTCTATATACTAAATTTCTATATATCAAATTTCTATATACTAAATTTCTATATACTAAATTTCTATATACTAAATTTCTATATATCAAATTTCTATATACTAAATTTCTATATATAAAATTTCTATATACTAAATTTCTATATATAAAATTTCTATATATAAAATTTCTATATACTAAATTTCTATATACTAAATTTCTATATATCAAATTTCTATATACTAAATTTCTATATATCAAATTTCTATATACTAAATTTCTATATACTAAATTTCTATATACTAAATTTCTATATATAAAATTTCTATATACTAAATTTCTATATAGTAAATTTCTATATACTAAATTTCTATATACTAAATGTCTATAAATCAAATTTCTATATACTAAATTTCTATATACTAAATTTCTATATACTAAATTTCTATATATCAAATTTCTATATACTAAATTTCTATATACTAAATTTCTATATACTAAATTTCTATATACTAAATTTCTATAAATCAAATTTCTATATACTAAATTTCTATATATCAAATTTCTATATACTAAATTTCTATATATCAAATTTCTATATACTAAATTTCTATATACTAAATTTCTATATACTAAATTTCTATATATAAAATTTCTATATACTAAATTTCTATATACTAAATTTCTATATACTAAATTTCTATATATAAAATTTCTATATACTAAATTTCTATATACTAAATTTCTATATATCAAATTTCTATATATCAAATTTCTATATACTAAATTTCTATATACTAAATTTCTATATATAAAATTTCTATATACTAAATTTCTATATACTAAATTTCTATAAATCAAATTTCTATATACTAAATTTCTATATATCAAATTTCTATATACTAAATTTCTATACATCAAATTTCTATATACTAAATTTCTATATACTAAATTTCTATATATCAAATTTCTATATACTAAATTTCTATATACTAAATTTCTATATACTAAATTTCTATATACTAAATTTCTATAAATCAAATTTCTATATACTAAATTTCTATATATCAAATTTCTATATACTAAATTTCTATATATCAAATTTCTATATACTAAATTTCTATATACTAAATTTCTATATACTAAATTTCTATATATAAAATTTCTATATACTAAATTTCTATATACTAAATTTCTATATACTAAATTTCTATATATCAAATTTCTATATACTAAATTTCTATATATCAAATTTCTATATACAAATTTCTATATATCAAATTTCTATATACTAAATTTCTATATACTAAATTTCTATATATCAAATTTCTATATACTAAATTTCTATATACTAAATTTCTATATACTAAATTTCTATATACTAAATTTCTATAAATCAAATTTCTATATACTAAATTTCTATATATCAAATTTCTATATACTAAATTTCTATATACTAAATTTCTATATACTAAATTTCTATATATAAAATTTCTATATACTAAATTTCTATATACTAAATTTCTATATACTAAATTTCTATATATAAAATTTCTATATACTAAATTTCTATATATCAAATTTCTATATACTAAATTTCTATATATCAAATTTCTATATACTAAATTTCTATATACTAAATTTCTATATATAAAATTTCTATATACTAAATTTCTATATACTAAATTTCTATAAATCAAATTTCTATATACTAAATTTCTATATATCAAATTTCTATATACTAAATTTCTATATATCAAATTTCTATATACTAAATTTCTATATACTAAATTTCTATATATCAAATTTCTATATACTAAATTTCTATATACTAAATTTCTATATACTAAATTTCTATATACTAAATTTCTATAAATCAAATTTCTATATACTAAATTTCTATATATCAAATTTCTATATACTAAATTTCTATATATCAAATTTCTATATACTAAATTTCTATATACTAAATTTCTATATACTAAATTTCTATATATAAAATTTCTATATACTAAATTTCTATATACTAAATTTCTATATACTAAATTTCTATATATAAAATTTCTATATACTAAATTTCTATATACTAAATTTCTATATATCAAATTTCTATATATCAAATTTCTATATACTAAATTTCTATATACTAAATTTCTATATACTAAATTTCTATATACTAAATTTCTATATACTAAATTTCTATATACTAAATTTCTATATACTAAATTTCTATAAATCAAATTTCTATATACTAAATTTCTATATATCAAATTTCTATATACTAAATTTCTATATATCAAATTTCTATATACTAAATTTCTATATACTAAATTTCTATATACTAAATTTCTATATACTAAATTTCTATATATCAAATTTCTATAAATCAAATTTCTATATACTAAATTTCTATTAATCAAATTTCTATATACTAAATTTCTATATATCAAATTTCTATATACTAAATTTCTATATATAAAATTTCTATATACTAAATTTCTATATACTAAATTTCTATATACTAAATTTCTATATACTAAATTTCTATATATAAAATTTCTATTTACTAAATTTCTATATACTAAATTTCTATATACTAAATTTCTATATATAAAATTTCTATATACTAAATTTCTATATACTAAATTTCTATATATCAAATTTCTATATATCAAATTTCTATATACTAAATTTCTATATACTAAATTTCTATATACTAAATTTCTATATACTAAATTTCTATGTACTAAATTTCTATATACTAAATTTCTATATACTAAATTTCTATAAATCAAATTTCTATATACTAAATTTCTATATATCAAATTTCTATATACTAAATTTCTATATATCAAATTTCTATATACTAAATTTCTATATACTAAATTTCTATATACTAAATTTCTATATATCAAATTTCTATATACTAAATTTCTATATACTAAATTTCTATATACTAAATTTCTATATATAAAATTTCTATATACTAAATTTCTATATACTAAATTTCTATATATAAAATTTCTATATACTAAATTTCTATATATCAAATTTCTATATACTAAATTTCTATATACTAAATTTCTATATATCAAATTTCTATATACTAAATTTCTATATATCAAATTTCTATATACTAAATTTCTATATACTAAATTTCTATATATCAAATTTCTATATACTAAATTTCTATATATAAAATTTCTATATACTAAATTTCTATATACTAAATTTCTATATATCAAATTTCTATATACTAAATTTCTATATATCAAATTTCTATATACTAAATTTCTATATACTAAATTTCTATATACTAAATTTCTATATATCAAATTTCTATATACTAAATTTCTATATACTAAATTTCTATATACTAAATTTCTATATATCAAATTTCTATATACTAAATTTCTATATATCAAATTTCTATATACTAAATTTCTATATACTAAATTTCTATATATCAAATTTCTATATACTAAATTTCTATATATAAAATTTCTATATACTAAATTTCTATATACTAAATTTCTATATATCAAATTTCTATATACTAAATTTCTATATCAAATTTCTATATACTAAATTTCTATATACTAAATTTCTATATATCAAATTTCTATATACTAAATTTCTATATATCAAATTTCTATATACTAAATTTCTATATACTAAATTTCTATATATCAAATTTCTATATACTAAATTTCTATATATAAAATTTCTATATACTAAATTTCTATATACTAAATTTCTATATATCAAATTTCTATATACTAAATTTCTATATATCAAATTTCTATATACTAAATTTCTATATATCAAATTTCTATATATCAAATTTCTATATACTAAATTTCTATATATCAAATTTCTATATACTAAATTTCTATATACTAAATTTCTATATACTAAATTTCTATATACTTAATTTCTATATACTAAATTTCTATATACTAAATTTCTATATATCAAATTTCTATATATCAAATTTCTATATACTAAATTTCTATATATCAAATTTCTATATACTAAATTTCTATATACTAAATTTCTATATACTAAATTTCTATATACTAAATTTCTATAAATCAAATTTCTATATACTAAATTTCTATATATCAAATTTCTATATACTAAATTTCTATATATCAAATTTCTATATACTAAATTTCTATATACTAAATTTCTATATACTAAATTTCTATATATAAAATTTCTATATACTAAATTTCTATATACTAAATTTCTATATACTAAATTTCTATATATAAAATTTCTATATACTAAATTTCTATATACTAAATTTCTATATATCAAATTTCTATATATCAAATTTCTATATACTAAATTTCTATATACTAAATTTCTATATATAAAATTTCTATATACTAAATTTCTATATACTAAATTTCTATAAATCAAATTTCTATATACTAAATTTCTATATATCAAATTTCTATATACTAAATTTCTATACATCAAATTTCTATATACTAAATTTCTATATACTAAATTTCTATATATCAAATTTCTATATACTAAATTTCTATATACTAAATTTCTATATACTAAATTTCTATATACTAAATTTCTATAAATCAAATTTCTATATACTAAATTTCTATATATCAAATTTCTATATACTAAATTTCTATATATCAAATTTCTATATACTAAATTTCTATATACTAAATTTCTATATACTAAATTTCTATATATAAAATTTCTATATACTAAATTTCTATATACTAAATTTCTATATACTAAATTTCTATATATCAAATTTCTATATACTAAATTTCTATATATCAAATTTCTATATACAAATTTCTATATATCAAATTTCTATATACTAAATTTCTATATACTAAATTTCTATATATCAAATTTCTATATACTAAATTTCTATATACTAAATTTCTATATACTAAATTTCTATATACTAAATTTCTATAAATCAAATTTCTATATACTAAATTTCTATATATCAAATTTCTATATACTAAATTTCTATATACTAAATTTCTATATACTAAATTTCTATATATAAAATTTCTATATACTAAATTTCTATATACTAAATTTCTATATACTAAATTTCTATATATAAAATTTCTATATACTAAATTTCTATATATCAAATTTCTATATACTAAATTTCTATATATCAAATTTCTATATACTAAATTTCTATATACTAAATTTCTATATATAAAATTTCTATATACTAAATTTCTATATACTAAATTTCTATAAATCAAATTTCTATATACTAAATTTCTATATATCAAATTTCTATATACTAAATTTCTATATATCAAATTTCTATAT